>NC_134340.1:2440200-2773800 GCF_964195595.1 Calonectris borealis | reverse complement strand
TAGTATTACAAATAGGTACCAGATAGAGTCCTTTAGTTTCTAAGAAAGAACAGCGATAGCCTAGACACTTCCAAGTGCACCTTTACTTAAGTGAAAAAAATCAGTCATCTGACAAATAACAACAATGTCAGCAGCATCGTCTTTAGAACAGTGTTTCTCTGTGGAAGCCCAAGCACTGTGTTCAGATATCTTAGCCATGAAAGTGCCAAAACACTAAATGTGTTACATATGCTGTATGGACTAAAAATAGTAGTAGAAATGTCACCTGAAAGCAGGTCCTAGGCCTTTGTGCGATTTAGGAGACCTGTGACAAAAAAAAAAGGTCTTGGTTGCCAGAATTTGCTTCAAGATAATCTTGAAAATGCTACGATATTTTAGGAAATATTTATTAAATTCAAAAACTTGCTGAGATTCCACATACTCATTGATCTGTATCTGCACGCTACTCATCATGAGTCAGCCATGCAACCATTGATATCGTTAACAAACAATTCACACATCATCCAAAGTGTCCCATGAGCAGAGGCAATTCAAAGGCTGCTGTGCAACTGGTGTACAAATAGAAAGGCGCACGCTCCCTGCCACTGCTAGAACACCACCAGGCTCGCAACGACAGCCACGTACCTCCTGAAGTTGAGGAAGTACAAGGACATCCTTTAGATTACCACAGCATGGATTCTTCATACATTGACCTTCAAGAGCGTACTAAAAGGAGAGTAACGCATTTTTGAAGGCCTCTCCACCATTACAGCATACATTCATCATTCCCAAATCTACCAGTTGTTTCTGCAATGTTCACAGCTGAAAGACTAGAAAGCTAATCTGCCTGGTTAATTTTCAACGCTAGAACAGCAGTGCCATTCCTTCCTTATCCCCTTATACATACAGGTATGTATCTGACCTTTGATGCTAGCAGCATCTATCCTCTCATTTTAGGGCAGCATTACAATACCAGGAGAGGGTGCCCGAAACAGAGGATGCACTGACAAGACAGCACTAAGCAGACATGTTTAAATTAACCCCCAAAACAAGGCCATGGTTATAAGCACAGTGCTGCGGTGTCCAGAATTACTAGAGAGTGCCTGAAAACACTGCAACAACTACTGCAGGAATACGCCCAAAGTTGAGATGCAGAGCCACATAAATTCAGGGTTTTTTGCTTGCAGATGCCTCGCGGGTACCGGGAGGCTGCTGTACTCTTTGTTCGAGACACAGTGTAACTCATCCGTCTACTTGATTTATTGAGAACCAACATTAGAAAGACATGGCAAAACCACAAGCTAATAATACCTACTAATTGTGGTGGAGAGACCTATCTTTAAGGCGGCTGGAAAACATGACCGTTCAAACAATGCTAATGTAGCTGATATAGAACTGGACTGTATGAATACATAAATGACAGCAGTAATCCTCTAGTCAGCACTGCATTGGAATAGCTGTAATTTTAATCAATACACCTGATTCTCTGTCCTCCGTAAATCTTAGGAATACAGAACCAAAACCCGGAGCACAGATACCAGCTTAGGGTAAAAACAGACGTAGCAAGATAACTAGTAACATTTGGTAATGTGCTAAACTGCTTACTGAGTTTCAAGTTTGGAAAGGATTAACTATTCCTTCATCGTACTTGCACAAAAGGCAATACACTTTAGGATACTGTTCTTTTTCTCTTGCCTGAAACGGACATTGTCTTGAGGAAACGCATAGGAATCGCTTACGAATGGAACTTCTTGTTTGCATCGTTCACCAGCTGGTAAACCTTGGTCTTTCCTCTATAGCTAGTATGCAAAAAACCCAGATTCGGGGCGTAAGAATACCTGCCATATCCCCCCCAAATGCCAGAAATAGTCAAACACTGAGAATCAGACTCTTCTGAGACGGGAACAAAGTATGTGTTTACGCTACAATGCGTATCTGTCTTTACTATAAAAGCCATAAAAGCAAACACATATAATAAGGAATCTCTGCACGTCGAGGAAACAGGATCTACAACTTGGGTCTCAGAACAATCAACCCCAAGAACAAACCCAATAGAATAATCTTAAATGTTACCATGGTTGGAGTTCGAACCCCGTGTCCCAGCAGGCCTAAAAATGTAAGTCCCCTTTCGGACAGATACATTAAAATCTACCCAATGCCAGCAAAAATTAACAGCAGCTTTAACAAGAAAGAACGCCTCTGTAAACTAATATCCATAAAAAAAGTTAACACACTGAAACCCCTAACAAAGAATACAATGCTTTATGGATACTTACATAACATCGGTTTTGCCAGTAGCTTTAACTCCTCCAACAGGGATTCTTCTAACAATTACCGATGAGTTCTTAGGAATCAGGGCATTCTCATCTGTGTATTCTGAAAACAACACAAATACAGAGAAAAACATCAGTCAATTCGTAAGAATGCATGTTCATATGTAATTACGTAGCACTTCGCAGAATCCCTTTACAGATACAAAAGCAAAATTTTATATGTAACATCACGCTTTTATCGTCTCAACACACTAACAGTATATTTCAAGAAATCTTGGGGTTTGAGAATCAAACACAAGCCGCAAAATCTTTTTCCTTTTTTTAAAACAGTTTGAATGCCAACAGCAAAATGGACTCAAAGGTCACTAAAGGAGAGTCTGCTAATGCACGAGGTTCTTTCCTGACCTAGCTTAAAGTTGCTTTTGCTTCCGTTAGGCTACAAAACCGACAGATCTTTGGAGAAAAACAAACCACAGCAAAGTCTCACCTGCCTAAACCAGATTCTAAAGTCTGACTAGCTTGCCCTGCAACAAAACAGGCACTTAGCTAAAGCACGAGAACTCTGCGCCATTGCTTTCATAGCTGTTAACTAAAAACCAGTCACCTGTGCTGCCAGTGCTCAAGCCTGACAGAACACAGAAGAGAGCCTGCCGCCTCTGCCTGTTTCTTGGAGCTTAATCCATCAACAACCACACTTCTCAGCTGCTCAGGGCTTTACGTTTAAATGGAAACAGAACTGGCAGTGCTAGAATTTGGATCACAGACATTTTGGGGTTTTTTTGAGCTTGCTTTCACAAGTAGGGCAGAATTGGCTCAAACTCAAGTTTGTATCAAGGGGTATCTCCCCTCTTAAGCTAATCATCTAGTTTGAATTAACCAAAGGGACGTGAATTCGTTCGATCAATTCCCTTTTTGCAGAGCAGAGAGGCCCAAACGAAATTACTTAGGAAGACAGCCTTGAAAAGCCTTTCAGGAACAGTGTGTGCCTGAAGCTCTCCATGCTTTGCCTTGGCTTACACCCTGTTAGTCTTCTGAAGAGGAGGAAAGCCTTCTGACCTTTTACATAAGGCCCAAACAAAAAAAAACAACTACCTGAGACACTTGGACTGAGTAAGCTTAAAATGCAAAGATCTCTCCATGAGAATGCTTTTTCTGTTGTACTTACACAAGCTGGATAGGACTGAATATTTTAAAGCACTATCAGCAGGCATCCCCTGTAATCTGCCTACAGTTTTAAATATTCAAAGCCCTTACCTTTGCAGAGCGAATCAGAACAATGGTCTGAAAACCAAAGATGCTGTATACCTCGTCAAGCCCTGTCAGGTGGCATCCCTAAGACCCCTAACGTTGTGCTGTTAAGGCTCTTCACAGACACTCTCCTGAAAATAGTTTAAGTATCTGTAGATAAACAGCAAGCTTTAGGTCCAACCACTTTAAAGGCTAGGGCTGAAGTTACAGTTACCGCAGTGTACATACTACTCTGTTTAAGGTTTAACACATGAAACAGGAAGAGGAAAAAAAACACTAGTACACGTTTTAAAGAAAAGCCTGTTGTAAGAGTGTCACAGAACCACAGGGGGAAAAAAAAAAGAAATGTTTAAGGAATGAAAACACTTTACAAGTTTTTTTATTTCTGAAAAGTCACATCCCAAAGTCTTTAATCACATTCAAACTTATCGAGATGGCAGATTACCAAACTGAAATATCCTACTAAGTAATATGAAACCATTATCATCTCTAAGAATCAAGCACCATTTGTTAGATTTAAAAGAATTTATGATGTCTCTAAGAACATTTCTTACGTATATCCACCATAAATGTTCTGCCATAAAACTTCAGTACTGCCCTGATACGGTTAACATGTAGTACAGGAAAAAAAACCACCGTTAGAAACGAATGATGAAATGATGCTCAATAGCATCTGAATGACCATGTCTTTGGTGTGGAAAAGAAGTTATATTAACAAGAAATTCCAAAGTATAAATTAGATACGGAGAACACCCATGCGCAAGACGGCTTTCAAGGGTCTGCACAGATTTTAACTCACAGATACGCTCCTGATCCAAAATGTTGCTAGTGGGCAGTTTCTGCAACAGCCCCAAAACCCATTTTCCAATGCAGTGGAGTAAAACAAGTTGAAGTCAAAATTAAGTCACGAAATTCACCAAATCCACGTGGTTTCTTTTCTTCAAATTAGCCATCTCTTTTATTATTTCTATCACTTCCAGCTTTCTCCACCACATTTCAAAGAAATCTGGCAAGTTGGTTATTACAAGATATGCTCCCACATTTCCTTCTCATTTTACCTAGAGGAATTCCAGGAAACCAAAGCTTTTGTAAGCACCGTATGTCACACATCAACCACGTACTCTTCTACGCCTAGCTCCATGTCTACAACACAGATCTGAAGGTAGTTGTCAGAACAGCAACTACAGAAGAACAGCTCTGTGAGGCCCCCAACACAAGTCACAGCTACCGATGGTGGCCGAATCGCATTATGGCTTCCCACCCCACTTAATGCCCAGCGCCGCTTGCCCTCCCGGTCCCGCCGCATGCTGGCGGCATGGGCCCCAGCCTGACTCACGCTACGTGGGGATGACCCACAAAGAGCAGAGCGCGGCTCCCGCAGGCCACGGCCGACGCAGGGTGGTCTGCGACGCCGCCAGCCGGGCGGTGCCCGAGGCCCCGCGCCCGCCGCCCCCACGCACCTTCTTTGGTCTGGGCGTTGGTGATCTGCAGGTCGCAGCTGGCCGCCTTCAGCTCCTCGCGGCCATGATCTGGTGCTTGAGGTCACACAGGGAGATGTGGAGGCCGTTGAAGGTGACCATGTCATGGTTCAGCTTGGAGGCGAACTTGTAGTGGACGCACGACGTGGTTGGGGCCAGGAGGTGCCTGCTCCGTGATGGCGTCTACCGCGGCAGACAGCGTCGCGGCCGCTGTGCCAGGTGAGGGCCCGCGGCGGTTCCTCCTCCACCGAGGAGGCCAGGGCAAGCAGCGCGGGCTGAGCTCGAGCGGGCCGGCGGCGCTCAGAGGCTGCGGCGCTCCGCCGTGGCCTTCCTGGCCGACAACCGCACGGGCCGCTGCGAGCGTGTCACTGTGCACACGCAACGGCACACTGCACCCCCCCCCCGCGCCTCACGTGACCCAGCGCATTATGACAAAAGGCCCGCGTCACGTGGGCGTGGCGGCCCCGCGCTCTTCATCCTAACACCAAGCGCCCCCGAGGGGAGGGGGGGCCCGTCAGCCCCGGGCCTGTCACCACCCCGGGCCGCTGGTCTCCCTGCTGTCCCCTGGCCTGTCACCACCCAGTGTCCTGCCACCCCCCAGGCCTGTCACTGCCTGGTGTCCCTCCTGTCACCCCCCAGGCCTGTCCCTGCCCAGTGTCCCTCCTGTCACCCCCCTAGGCTGTCACCACCTGATGTCCCTCCCGTCACCCCCCAGGCCTGTCACTGCCCGGTGTCCCTCCTGTCACCCCCCGGGCCCATCACCGCCTGGTGTCCTGTCACCCCCCAGGCTGTCACCACCTGGTGTCCCTCCTGTCACCCCCCAGGCCTGTCACTGCCTGGTGTCCCTCCTGTCACCCCCCAGCCCTGTCCCTGCCTGGTGTCCCTCCTGTCACCCCCCAGGCCTGTCACTGCCTGGTGTCCCTCCTGTCAGCCCCCAGCCCTGTCCCTGCCCAGTGTCCCTCCTGTCACCCCCCTAGGCTGTCACCACCTGGTGTCCCTCCTGTCACCCCCCTAGGCTGTCACCACCTGATGTCCCTCCTGTCACCCCCCAGGCTGTCACCACCTGATGTCCCTCCTGTCACCCCCCAGGCTGTCACCACCTGGTGTCCCCTCCTGTCAGCAGCCAGCCAGGGCAGGACAGCCTGGGGCAGATGCAGCGGGCTTGGCCGTGTGGCGCTCGGCTGCCCGCGGTGCAGGGCCGGCAAAGGGAGGGGACATCTCAGGGTGCTTGAGTGTATCTTGTGGCATTCATGGAAAGTTCAGTCAAAGAAGCCAATGACCATCTATGTTTATGGCCACAGATCAGTCCCCTGCCCCCATTTTTTAACTCCTCCCTCTCTGCCTTTAGCCCATCACTATTTTTTGCTTTCTCTTTCTCTGCCTCTCTCCCTGTCTGTAGTTTCTAATTCCTCCCTGTCTGTCCTATAGCCTGCTGCTATTTTTTCCTTTCTCTCCATCGCTTTCTCCTGCTCCCTCTCCTTCTCTTTTTTCTATCGCCGTGTCCTGCTTCCTGGCCTTATCTTAATGTTAGGGTTAGGGGCTAGGGTTAGGGTTAGGCTTAGGGTATCGTTAGGGTTAGGCTTAGGGTCGGGGTTAGGATTATGGTTCGGGTTTAGGGTTAGGGACAGGCTTAGGGTTTCGTTTTAGGGTTAGGCTTAGGGCTTAGGGCTTAGCAGTAAAACTGTCCCAAGCACTTACGCCTCCATCAAGGACCACATGCTCTGAGGCTTGTGATGACTGTTGGATGGGTTTCCCTCCCCCCGATGGAAACACCTCTCAGTTCTCTGTGCTCACACCAGGGAAGGAAAGGCAATACACCCCCATATCTAAAGGCATGGCACTCCAAGCAAAGGCAACGTTTCGTTTCTTTAGAGGAACTGCCTGGCCAGTTACAACACCTGCTTATACTGACTTCATCCACCCTTACCCGCAAAACATTGTGACAGGCTGAGTCAGCGTCGAGAGTCAGGTGAACTTTGACGCACACACTGCTACCATAGGACTGGATTTTTAACCTATTTACATTTATCCGTCGCTTTGAAGCTGCCCAAGGGTCAGCATGCCCTTGCTACTGGAGGTTCTTGCTCTGTGCAGGCACTAAGGAAGACATTTCTGGTGACAGATTATTTCTAACGGGTAAAGCACAGCAGAACACACTGTTTATGAGCTGCTGAGAATCGTCCCCCAGGCATAGCAGGAACAACGGCAAAGCTTGTATATTTAAGATGCATTTGAGTTACATTACCATTAAAATACACCACCACCAGGCAGTGCTCTAGACGGAAGGCTGACATCAGTGTACAAGGACAGTCCCTTCTGGACATCTCGCTCCTGGGTAGAAATCCTAGAGACTTCCTTTAAGGACAGAAATCCAAAGAGCTACAATAAGCCTTTTAAATTCAGCACAGCAAACAAAAAGCAAACAAACAAAAAATGACAGGAAACCCCTGAGGCACTGATGAGGAACACAAGGTCTCCCCTTGAGTCCACTACCCCTCACAAGACTTACTCAAAATTACTCAGTTGCTTACTCAAAAGCAATAACCAACAAGCCATGTACCCTTGGGGAAGCCCTTGTCCTTCTGTGCCGCTGGTGGCATCCCACCATTTCTTTGGGAGTCCACACAAATTCAGAAGTACACTTAGTCCTCCGGCAGTCATTACCTATGGACCCGAACTCCTCCCACACCCCAGAAGTGGCTGTCGGTCGTCTGGCAGTCATTCTCCACAAACTGCAAGCCCTCCATACCTAACCACCTCCCTAGTGACTCAGTGGAAATGAGCTGGACCACAACAGAAGTGACACTGCCCGGCCCGGTCACACAGATTAGACCACAAACGGTGGTTACAAGACAGAAAATGCAACACAAACCACAAGGACGGCAAAAAAACAAGCAGAAGACACATCACACAAAAACCAAAGACCCCTATCCAAACCCTAAAAATGCAAGCAAGCTACAAAAGGACTTTCCAAAAAAAGACCACCCAGAACACAACATAAGGCAAAACCAACCCAACCCCAGGAACCCAGCGCTTGCAAACCCAGATCCTGACCATAACAATAACATGCTTTAATCCTAAGTCGCGTAAACTCCCATAACCCTCAAACCCCATAACCCTAGCAGGCTGGAACCCTAGCGCCCCATATCCCTAGCACATTGTAGCCCCAAATATCAAAACATTGAACACAAACTCCCTGGAGGTCTCTCTCTTCAGGTGGCCCCAGATCTCAGACACCACAACTCTGAAGTGGGGGTGCCCACCGTGCCCAAGTGGAAGATCCATCAGGACAGCACCAGCATCCATCTTCACATCATCCGTCACGCCCTGAAAAAGTGCCCAGGCTGGACACTCCTGGGGAGAAAGGCGGAGGCACTCGGAGACTTTGAACCGGCCAGCCATGGCCACAGGGCTTCAGCTCATCATGTCTGTGTCAGAGCCACCAGGCAGGTGACCCCGTCCCCCCTGCGAAGACCCCTTGGGGTAGCCGTACCCAGCACCAGCTGGCTGGATACGGCCTTTGCTCTCTGGGGAGGTGCTCCCTGGGCGCAGGGTCTCTCACGGGGGAACTCACAGCTCACCTGGGCTGCTCTGCGGCCACCGGACGCCTTTGCTGTCAGGTGGCTCTCAGCACCTCTCTGCCAACGGCTGTCACCTCCCTGCAGGACGCTCTCCAGCGCACGGTCCGTCTCCACTGGGTCTCCCTGGGGACAAAGATCGGAAGGGAGGGATGGGGTTTGCTCTGTCCCCGTTCCCAGGGTGCTTCAGGAGAGACCTGCCACCCCCAAATGAGCTGTCTGACGTGGACACCACAGACCAGCTGCAGACGGGGGTCAGCACGGTGGCGGGGAGTGGGCAAGATGTCCTGCGGAGCCCCCGGCGCTGGCAGAAAGCAGAGCTGGAGACAACGGGGAGAAGCCCCAGGCAGCCGGCAGCTGGCGGTGGGGCCTGGCAGGGAGCAGCGCCCGCAGAAATGCCCGGCTCCTGGAGCCTCGGCCCCAGGGCTGCAGCCTCGGCACCTCCTGGGGCTTCGCTGGGAAAAACCAGGCAGGGGTGACCCTGACAGCCCGCACACGTACCTGGCCCCGGGATCTGGCAGCCTGTCCCTGTGCCCATCGCTGCCACGGGATCCAGGAAGCAGCGCCCCAGCCCTGGCGTGGCCCTGAGCCGCCTCTCAGGCCAGGCAGCAGGAAGCCGCGCCCCATGGCATGCTGGGAGCTGTAGGCCCGGGGCACGGGCTGCCGGGCGGCCATGTTGGTTCCCGGGGCATGCCGGGAGCTGTAGGCCCGGGGCACGGGGCTGCCGGGCGGCCATGTTGGTCTTGGGAGGTGCGGGCTCTGCTCCAGCTGCGGCCCAGCTGAGGTGAGGACAGGCACGCAAGTGGAGCTACCGAAGAGGAAGGGAGGAGAGGACAGACGGACAGAGAAAGAAGTGCTTGAACTGTCACATTTGCCTGGCAGTGCAGAGAGCGGGAGCTGCGGTGAGTCCCAGCCCCTCGGGGCCGTGTCACCCCTCTTCTGCATCGCAGTCCCTCCCAGCCCCCCCCTCCCATTTCCCTCTGTGTCATTTTTTTCACTGCCCCATACCTCTCTTCTTCTATTGCTGTGTTCTGCTCCCCGTCCTCTCTTCTCCAAGTCCCTCTTTCCCTGTCGCTCTACCCGCCCCTGTCTTTTTCTTGCTGCCCCTCCCTCCTGCTCCCTGTCCCTCTTTTTGCCTTCCTCTGTCTCTGCCCTGCAGCACATTGCTGTTGTTTCTTCTCTGTCTCTTCGTCCTGGTCTGCATCCCGCTCTGTTTTTCACAGTCTCTCTGGCCTGTTCCCTGTCGTGATTTGTCTCTCTCTGCCTGTATGTCCCGCTCCCTGTCCTTGTCTTCCCTTCTCCCTCCTTCTGCTTCCCTCTCTCTCTGCCTCCCCCCCCGCCCTGCTCACTGTCACTGCGGTTTTCCATTCTGTATCCCACTGTCCCTGTCCTTCCTGTTCATCTCTCTTCTGTCTCTCTCTGCTGCTCCCTGACCCTTCCCCTCCCCGCTTCCTCCATCTCTCTGCAGGGCTCCTGAGACCTCTCTTTCTTTCCCCATCCCTCTGTGCTGCTCACTGTCCCTGTTCCTCTCTTTCTCTTCGTTGTTATTCTTGGCTGTCACTCTGTCCTTCTCCCTGCCCCTATTCCTTTTTACTCCCTCTCCTTTCTTCTGCCCACCGCAGGTTTTCTTGCGATCTCTATCCTGCCCCTAGCCCTTAGCTCTCTCTTTCTTCCTGCCTCCGCCTCCCTCTTTCTGCCTCTCTTCCTCTTTTCCTGCTGCTTCTTTCTCCATCTTTGTCCAGATCCCTGTCCTTTTTTTTCTCTTGCTGTCCTTCGGTCCTTTTTCTCTTTTCGCTCTTTCTCTCTGTCCCATTCATAGAATCATAGGATCATAGAATCATACAGGTTGGAAAAGACCTCTAAGATCATCGTGTCCAACCGTCAACCCAACACACCATGCCCACTAAACCATGTCCCTAAGGGCCTCATCTACACGTCTTTTAAATACCTCCAGGGATGGTGACTCCACCACTTCCCTGGGCAGCCTGTTCCAAGGCCTGACCACTCTTTCAGTAAAGAAATTTCTCCTAATGTCCAATCTAAACCTCCCTTGGCGCAACTTGAGGCCATTTCCTCTTGTCCTATCGCTGTTACTTGGCAGAAGAGACCAACCCCCACCTCGCTACAACCTCCTTTCAGGTAGTTGTAGAGCGCGATGAGGTCTCCCCTCAGCCTCCTCTTCTCCAGGCTAAACAACCCCAGTTCCCTCAGCCGCTCCCCATCAGACTTGTGCTCCAGGCCCTTCACCAGCTTCGTTGCCCTCCTCTGGACACGCTCCAGCACCTCCATGTCCTTCTGGTAGTGAGGGGCCCAAAACTGAACACAGGATTCGAGGTGCGGCCTCACCCTTCCCTCATTCCCTGCCCCACCCTTTCTCACTAAACCCCCCTGTCCAGCTGGCTGTGCCTTCTTTCCTCTCTCTCTCGCTCTCTAGTTCTCCTTTCTTCGTCTCTCTGTCCCACTGCCCATCACAGCTGGTTTTGTCCTCCAGTGGTGTCCTGCCCCCTCTTCCTTTTTTCTCTCGCTGTCATTCTGGCCTCTTCTTTTAAATTCCTCCATCTCGGTCCTGCACCCGTCACTGTTTTTTTCCTCTCCTGTCCCTTTGTCTTGCTCCCTGTTCCCCGTTCTTGTCTCTCCTTCCCTTTGTTCTGCCACCCATCTCTGTTCCCCTTCTTGCTCCATCTCTCTGCCCTGCTCCCTGGCCCTCTAAGTCTCTCTCTGTTTCTCTGTCCCGCTCCCTGTCTCTCCCCCACCCTATTTTTCTGTCCTACTCCCTTTTCAGGTTCCCGCCCCTCTCTCACTTTGTCCTGCTCCTTGCCGCGGCTATTTCTCACTCCATCTCTGTCCTGCAGCCCAGTGCTGTTTTTTCCTTCCATCTCTCTGTCCTGCTGCCCAGCCCAGGCTCTTTTACCTCCTTCTGTGTCCTGCTCCCCGTCCCTTAGTTTTGCCTGTCTTTCCCTTTGTCCTGCCTCCCTGTGCCTTTCTTCTCTCTCTGTATCGCCCTGTCCTGCTCCCTGTCCTTGTCTTTCCCTGACAATCTGTGTCCTACTCCCTTTCCTTGTCTTTCCCTCTCTGCCCCCCATCCTTCTTCCTACCTTTCTTTTTCTTCTCTCTCCCCCTCTGTTCCTGCTGCTTCTTTTTCCACCTCTGTCCTGCTCCCTGCCCCTTTTTTCCTCTCGCTGTCCCTCTGCCCTGCTTCTTGTCCCCATCGTTTCTGTCTTTATTTCTCTGTCCCGCTGCCTGTCCCATCGTTTCTTGTTGTACTCCCCTGCCCCGTCCAGCTGGCTCTCCCTTTTATTTGTTCTCTCTTCCTCTTTTCTGCTTCTCAGTCCTCTTTTCCTCTTCCCCTGTCTCTGTCCTCCAGCCCGTTGCTGGCTTTCCCCCCCCTTCTTGGTCTCCATCAGGATCTGACCCTCTCTTTATTTCTCAGTCCCTTTGTCCTGCTCCCTGTCCTTCCTTCTCTTTCTCCATCTGGACGTCCTGCTCCCTGTCCCTGTCTTTCCCTAGCCCCCCCTTCCTTCTTCCTCTCCTTCCCCACGCCCATCTCTGCCTCTCTGTCCTGCTCCTTGACCCTACTTTTTCTTCCTCCATCTCTCTGCAGGGCTCCTCATCCCTATTTCTCTTGATTTCTCCAGCTCTCTAGCCTTTTCCCCATACCTTTCTTTCTCTCTCAGCTCCTCTATCCTTTCTCTCATCATATTTTTCTCTTTCTAGTCCACTGTCCTTCTCCCCGTCAACTTAAGCTGAGTGACCAGGTGTCCCTGGGCTCTGGTATTTCCTTAGCATTGCCCTAGGGAAGATCGGTGGTTTTAGGGCTAGGGATCATTTAGGAGCTGGTCTCCTTACGTAGGCAGCGGAGCTAGGCATAGTTAAAGCAGAGGTTGTTCTCAGCTGGTGCTCTGTGCGTCCTATTGAAAGAGCAGGCTGTGGGCCTTATTTTGAAGGAAGGTTTCTTGCTCTGCGCTTATTGCTCCTCGGGACGCTGCACAGAAGTGGTGGTGGGGTCTGGAGAGACAGATGGGACCTGCTGTGATTCCTAGTAAATGTGAACTTGAACGAGACCAGACTGACTGCATATGGTTTTCTTCTCAGCTCCAATTCCAACCTACGTGCTCGGCGCTAATGAAAAAAGAGACCCTGAGCTGCAAATGAGCAGACAACGTCACTCACTTAGGTCACCGTGCAGTTGGTCTGTGATAAGGGATATGTACTTCCATGACGGTGCTTTCATGAACGTTCTCTGGTCTTGCCACTTCAAAGCCCTCCCTTTTTCCAGAAATTTTAAGATGGCATTTCTTATTCTGGGGTTCAGGCTGGAGTTGGACTTAATGTTGAACAGCTGATATCATGGGCTCCGTAAAATGTGAGAGAGAACCCTGCTTTTTTGTTGTTGTTGTTGTTTTCTAACACGCCCTAAACTTTGCTAAGCAAAGGGAGGAGTGGTTGCAAGAGTCTGTTCTTTGAGAGTGACGTATTCCTGTAGCGTGCCTGTCTTTGTATGATGAAGGTTTCCTACCTGCAGTATGATTTTGCTGAGCTGTGAGGCTGTATTGGCGTAGCAAAGGTAAGAAGTGGCGTCTTTAAAGGTCATGAAACTGTAGCAAAACTAGCGGGAGAAGCTAGTTCCTTCCCTGACAAAACTAGTAGCAAGTAAAAGCATTTGCAATTGGCTTTTTTATGCAATGTTCATACAGAGCTTTTGGTATTGACTGATTTTTGGGAAGCAAGACAGCAGTGAGGAAAGAAAACGGGGCTTCTTCACCGTAGGCAGGGTTCAAGCCTTTGCGCTAGAACAGGTCTTCACTACCGTTTACAAAAAGAGAAGATGAGCTGTCTGTCAGGAAAGTTTCAGTAGAAGTAAGGCTAGATTTGCAGAATTTGGTCCTCCGTATCTGTTGCAAATAAGAGATGACTTGGCAGTGTTTACATCTGAAGTGCATGCCGGTGTGTTAATGCAGGCCGTCGAGGTCTTTTCAGGGGTACTTCTGGACTGCAGGTTGCGTGCGTGGGTGGCACCATGTCCCAGGATGAGCCAGTTTTAGCTCAGAGGATGTGACAGAATGGCAACCATCTTTGTGGTGGACCCCTGTCATGGTTTAACCCCAGTCGGCAACTAAGCACCACACAGCCGCTCACTCGCCCTCCCCCCAGCAATGGGATGGGGGAGAGAATCAGAAGAGCAAAAGCAAGAAAACTCACGGGTAGAGATAAGAAGAGTTTAATACTTGAAATAAAATAATAATAGCAATACTAGTAATACTACTAAGAGTAAAAATAGTAATACCAATGATACCATAATAATACCAATAATAACACCAATTATAATAATATTAATAATAATAACAATAATGATAACAATAATAATAACAATAATAATAATAATTTGTAATTAAAACGAGAGAGGGAAAGAGAGGGAGAGAGGATCAAGAATAAGAACCCCAATCCTAACACTAACACCAAACCCTCACCCTAACTCGAACCCCTAACGCTACCCGTAAACCCTATGCATAACCCTAAGACCTCACCCTTACCCTAACCCTAACACCGAAACCTAACCCTAAACCTGAACCCCAACCCTAACCCAAACCCTAACCCAAATGCTAACCCTAACCGTAAACCTAATCCTAACTCTAACCCTAACCCTATCCCTAACCCTAAACCCGAACCATCCTAAAACCAACCATAAAACTAATGCTAACCCTAAGCCTAACCCTAACCCTAAACATAACCCTAACCTTAACCCTAAACCTAACCCCTAACCATAACCCTAACCTTAACCCCTAACCCTAACGTTAACCCCTAACCCTAATGCTAACCCTAACCCCGAACTCTAGCCCTAATCCCGAACCCTAACCCTAACCCTGAACCCCAACCTAACCCTAACCCCTAAACCTAACCCTAATGCTACCCGCAAACCCTACGCATAACACTACGACCTCACCCTAATACTAACTCTAACCCCAATACCGAACCCTAACTCTAACCCTGAACCCCAATCCTAACCCTAAACCCTAACCCTAAACTTAACCCTAACACTAACCCTAAACCTAACCCTAATGCTACCCGTAAACCCTAAGCGTAACATTAAGACCTCACCCTAAACCTAACACTGAACCCTAACTCTAACCCTTAACTCCAGTCCTAAGCCTAACTCTAACCCTAACACTTAACCCTAAATCGAACACTTAACCCTAACCCTAACCCTAACCTAACCTTAAGCCTAACCTGAATCATAAAGCTCTAACCCTAATGCTAACCCTAACCCCGAACCCTAACCCTAATCCCAAACCCTAACCCTAACCCTGAACCCCAACCCTAACCTTAACGTAATGACCCTAACCCTAACTCTAACTCTAACCCTAATGCTACCCGTAAACCCTAACTGTAACACTAAGACCTCACCCTTATACTAACGCTAACCCCACTACCGAACCCTATCTCTAACCCTGAACCCAGTCCTAAACCCTAACCCTAACCTTAACGCTAACACTAACCCTAAACCTAACCCTAACGCTACCTGTAAACCCTAAGCGTAACATTAAGACCTCACCCTAACCCTAACACTGAATCCTAACTCTAACCCTTAACTCTAATCCTAACCCTAACTCTAACCTTAACCCTAACCCTACCCCTAAACCTAACACTTAACCCTAAGCCTAACACTTAACCCTAAACCTAACACTTAACCATAACCTAACCTTAAGCCTAACCTGAATCATAAAGCTAACCCTAGCCCTAACCCTAACCCTAAGGCGAAACCTCACCCTAAAACAAAATCCTAACACTAACCCTAACCCCAAACCGTAACCCTAACCCTAACATCAAACCGTAACACTAACACTTTGGCAGAACCCTAACGTTAAACCTAAACGGAACCATAAAACTAACCCTCACATAACACCGAACCCCTAATTCTAACCGTAACCCTACTGCTAACTCAACCTCAAACCGTAACCTTAAGACATCACCATAACCCTACCCCTACCCTTACCCCTACCCCTAACCCTAAAACTAAACCCTAACTCTAACCCCTAACCCAAACCCTAACCCTAACGCTAAGCCTATCCCTAACTGTAACCCTACGCCCTAACCCTAACGCTAAGCCTAACCCTAAAACGAAACCATAACCCTAACACTAAACCTGAACCATAATCCTAACCCTAACCCAAACCATAACCCTAACCTTAACCCCAACCATAACCCTAACCTTAACCCCAACCATAACCCTAACCTTAACCCCTAATCCTAATTTTAAGCCCTAACCCTGATGCTAATCCTAACCCCGACCCCTAACCATAATCCCGAACCCTAACCCTAACCCTGAACCCCAACCTGAACCCTAATGACCCTAACCCTAACCCTAACCCTAACGCTACCCCAAACGTAATACCGTAACCATAACACCTCACCCTAAACCTAATGCGAAACCTAATCCTAAAATGAAACCGCAACTCTAAACCTAAACCCTAACCCTAAAAATTAATGCTACCCCTAACCCAAACTGAAATCCTAACCCATAAGAGTAAACCCAATGTAACCCCTAACCCTAACCCTAACGCTACCACAAACCTAATACAATAACCGTAAGACCTCACCCTAACCCTAATGCGAAACCTAACCCTAAAACGAAACTGCAACCCTAACCCTAAACCTAATCCTAATACTTAATGCTAACCCTAACCCAAACTGAAATCGTAACCCATAAGCATAAACCCAACCGTAACCGCTATCCATAACACTAATCCCTAACCCTAACCCTAACCCAACTGTAACCCCTAACCATAACACTAATCCCTAACCCTAACCCTAACCCTAATGCGAAACCTAACCCTAAAACAAAACTGCAACCCTAACCCTAAACCTAATCCTAATACTTAATGCTAACCCTAACCAAAACTGAAATCGTAACCCATAAGCATAAACCAAACTGTAAACCCTAACCATAACACTAACCCTAACCCTAACCCAACTGTAACCCCTAACCATAACACTAATCCCTAATCCTAACCCTAACCCTAACCCAATCCCTAACCTTAACACTACTGAAAAGCACTAACCCTAATGCTAACCCTAACCCCAAACCCTAACCCGTATCCAAAACTCTAACCCTAACCCTGAAACCAAGCCCTAACTCCAACCTTAACCCTATCCCTAACCCTAACCCTAATGATAAGCCCTAACCCTAATGCTAACCCTAACGCCAAACCCTAACCCGTATCCCGAACTCTAACCCTAACCCTGAACCCCAGCCCTAACTCTAACCTTAACACTAACCCTAACCCTAAACCTAAAAGTGAACCCTAATCCTAAACCCTAACCCAAACCCTAACCCTAACCCTAAAACTAACCCCAACCCTAACCGTAACACTAAGCCCTAACCCTAACCCTAACCCTAAACCTAACCCTAAAATGAAACCCTAACCCGATCCCTAACCCTAAACCCAAACCATAATCCGAACCCCAACCCTATCCCTAACCCTAACGATAACCCTAAGCCTAACTCTAAACCTAACCCTAACCCTAACCTTAAACCTAACCCAACCCCTAACCATAACCCTAATGATAAGCCCTAACCCTAATTCTAACCCTAACCCCTAACCCTAACCCATATCCCGAACTCTAACCCTAAACCTGAACCCCAGCCCTAACTCTAACCTTAACCCTAATCCTAACCCTAACCCTAACCCTAAACCTAAAACTAAACCCTAACCCTAAACCCTAACCCAAACCCTAAACCTAACCCTAACCCTAACCTTAAACCTAACCCCTGCCCCTAACCATAACCCTAATGATAAGGCCTAACCCTAATGTTAACCCTAACCCTAAACCTAACCCTCACCGTAACAGTAAGCCCTAAGCCTAACCCTAACCCTAAACTTAATCACAAACACCTATAACTGATGCAAATGAGCAATATCAGGGCAGCAAGTCAGGTTCTTTAAATCCTTGCTTTCTCTCTTCCGTTCTCTCTTCTTGCTTTCTCTCTTCCGTTCGAGGAGATTTCCGTTCGAGGAAGCTTTAGCTAGTTTTATTATATTGTCTGTCTTAGGAGGAACAGACACTTCTACTTTCCGCTTTGTCTTGTCAATTTTTGCTTTTGGCTTATCCTTCTCTTTTTTCTCCTTTTCAGACATCGGTTTGAAAACAATAGAATCTGCTTCCATAGGCTCATCTCTCACAGGGGTGGCATCATCTCTGCTTGGGACCATGAACAGGGAGTCCATTTCAACGTCTTCTGCTGGAACTGGCTCTCTTGGTTTTCTCGCACCTGCTAACAACTCAGCATTGGGAAATCCTTCATCCTCATCCCTTTTTCTTCTCTTTTTATGCTTATTTCCTTGGCCGTCTCCCAGTGGATTTTTCACCTCCTTCTCTTTTGATTTTGTAGGATCCTTGATGCCATGGCTCTCTCTTTCAGAAGGTTTTTCAGGGTAATTTCCAGCTATATTGTGATTTTGGGGGCTCTGCCAAGCAGGATAATCCTCCCTACGTCCCCGAGCATATGGTGAATTCTCTTGTCTGGTCCCAGGTGGACCAAACCTACCTGGAGAAAAGTTCTCTCTGTTTACTGGAGGGTGAGGTTGAGCGCCAACAGCATAGCCCTTGTAAAACTTTCCATGCCATTCTCTGTAGTTCCTCTCCCATTCCCTGTACCTTGCCTTTTCAAATGGATCTCTACAGTCAAGAGATCTGCCAGAGTAAGCTTTCAGATCATATGGTGGAACTTCTCTGTATCTGTTAAAATACTCCCTTCCTCCTTCCCCTTGAGGTATAGTCCCTTGAGGTATAGTCTGTTTAGTGGGAGACTGGCCTCTAAATACTGGAGACCTTGACCGTGAATGGCATCTTCTGTGTGGGGGTGACCTTGACCTTGAACGCTGATAACCGTGTGACCTTGACCTAGAACGATAGTTACGCCTCTTCCCTTTGCCTCTTCTTGGATACGGCAGCAATCGCGAGTAGGAACGAGAATGGGAAGGACTAAATGAGCGAGAGTAGGAGCAGCGAGTGCGGGAAGAACCTGATCTTGATGTGGAGCAGGTATACGAACTTGTAGAGTAAGGGGAAGCACTATAAGGAGACTTGGACCTGAAAAAAACCACAACACACAAGAAAAGAAATGAAGTTAATTCAAAACAGTCATTCTCCCCAATTTTTTTTCCTCCCAAATTTGGTTTGGGTTTTTTCTCCTCTCCATACGCTTATGTCAAAGCTTCTTTCAGCTGCTGACATAATGCTACTGCAAATTGAGGAATTTGATAAAATTTTTCAATTCCATTTGTCTTGTTTTAGTTATGCATGTTTACTACCTGCAACGAAAAATTCTATTGGAAAAAACACTGTCATTTTTCCTTATGTCAGATGCAGTTTAGTGTAACTGCAGTCCGATATGCTGTTGAAATACAAACGTGAAAAACAAGGCAACTTCATTGAGCCAAATACTTCCTCCTCTTTAAGTCTCCGTTGTTCTCTGTAAAACTCCTCCCTAGATAAGGGAGGCCAATGGCATCCTGCCAACGTAAGCATTTTTCTCCCTGCTTTCTGTTCATTAGAGACTACGCTCATTTCCTGATCCTCATACTTGCCTTCCACATCCTCACCCCCAACAGTTCATTCAGTCTTCTCTCCTTATACTCAGCTTTGCACCTGTGGATGGAGGCTGCCCACACTTGAAAGAGACTCCCATCTCCCGTGGGCCAAGTGCCCACTGCTCCTCTGCCACTCCTTGATACACTTAATACATCACACTTCTGATCTTCCAAGTACTGCACAGATATTAACTAACCTTCTCTGGAACTTCTTTTCACTTCTTCCACATACGCTTCCTATGTTGTTGCCTCATCATGAGGTATTTGGCCTGGTCCTGTCCCTGAATTGTTGTTTCCTTGCTGACTGACTTGGAGATATCAGACAACCTGTGGGATGGATCCTGGTTTTTCTTTTGATTTACCTTTAAGATTTTATAAACACAATGCACTCTTACAATCTATCTATGACAAACATATAGCGAAAGGAAGGACTAGCTTGACGCTGCAGTAATAGGTAAAACAGACTCCTCTCTCTCCAACTGAGAGAAAGCGTCTTGGCTATGTGAGATGACTAAATTGAAGAAATTCAAAATTGTCATAAAAGAACAGTGTTGACTTTTCCAACCATTTGCTCATTCAGTATCAACTAAGTTGTTAAAAAAAGAATGTTGGAGGCTGATTCCTATTGGGAAATCAATCTCTTCAGCCCTATTCAGCCAGTAATGGAAAAGGTGGCTTTCCATCTGATCCTTTAATTATCTTCAATTTTTATAGGTAATTATGGTTTCCTCAAAAAGCGTTCATTTTTCAGAGTCCTGTTTTCAGTCATGTACCGGAGTTTTATTTTAAATAACCTTAGTGGAAGCACAGATGCCCTTTGTAAAAGCCAATTCAAATGAAGCCATTTAAAAATTAATTACCACTTGGATTCTCCACAACTATCTGTGCATACTTGCTTCATTATAAATCAGCTGTTGTATAAGTTATGCGTTGTACAGCCTCTTTTAACAGGTGACAAGGAGTCATCTACTGAATTTCTGTAGAATACTTACACTTCCCAGCCTGGTCTGCCACCTGCTGAGCGAACTGGACTGGCTCTCATTGGATGACCTTTTGGAGTGGGGAGAGGAAAAAGAAAGAAATCCCATTCAGTTCCTCTGAAGGTAATGTTTTTAAAGAAATTCTGAAGTTACAGTTACTTACCAGTTGTGGGTATTGATTGTCCTCGGGGGCCCAGAAGACTTGGTAATGCTGGTTGTCTTTGTACGGGAACCTGATAGACATCTCAAAAAACCATTAGTAGGCTTGAGTTCTGAAGGTTTGAACCAACTCTCCCGTGGAGAAGAATGTGGATTAAATGCCGAACTAGCCGTTTGTTGCAGACCACAGTAAGTCACCAGAGTTGGCTATATCATTTTCTATGAGAGAAATGAATCCCACCTCTCCTTTGCCAGAGGGTAAATGTAAATTGCAGGCTCAGGGTAAAGTTCGTCTCCGAGTAACTACATTTTATAAATGGAAGAAGTCTATGTTACAGCTCCTACAAAACGAGATCCATGACAGAAACACAGAAGTGCTACCAAGTGCATTTTAAAACAGCCACTCGTGTCAGCACACAGCAGTATTTTCTTAGTTTATAGCAACAGGAAAACTTCAGTCTGTTTCACACATGGGATTTGATAAAAGTCAGAGGGGGCGGAAATCTCAGTCCAACAGCTACTTGTTAAATTTTGCAAGAAGCCTTTGAAACATAAACCAAAAGCAAAACGAGCTTTCAGAGAGAACGACTCCACTGCAAACACTACTGAAATGTTTTGCAGAAATACAGATTCTTAGCATAGCACACGTTTAACCAACTTCCAGGGGCATGAACAGTAGGACCACCCTATTTTAATATTCAAAAGTATCACAGATTCTATGGTTAAGCACAATGACAGTGCTTCCTGCCCCGTAATTACAGATGCTGGCCAACTTGGTTGCATAGCCACTCAGACATGCACGCACGGTTTCTCTCGCTCACTTTTTGGCCAGTCCAATGAATTCCATACTTACGCATTAATAGTTGGTAGTGCGTATTTTCCAGTGTTTGTCAGCATAGCACCCTTTGTATTGGGGTCTTTCACCTCCATCATGAAACTCCTTGGAATTCCTGTGCTCTTTAATTCTGGGAACAGGCTCAACATTTTTGTCCTGTTAAGAAAAGAAATGCAGACATATCTCCTTTTAAGACCCACACTTAAAATGGCATTTCAATGATTATTTTAAGCAGCAAAAGCCTTTAATCCTCTCCTTTTACCTAGCATAAGGGTTGCTCGACTAAAATACTTATTTTCCTAAATGAATATAGCCAGGATGTTCCAAAGGCTTGAGCAGTGTTTTGAACTCATTCCATTCTTTGGCTTAAGTTCAGGTTCTTTAAGGGTGAAATATCCCTTAGCTCACCATCCCTTCAGAAAAGAGATACAAACCCGCTCCTCCTCCAAAGCGCAATTCAGAGCACAAATATTCAATAGATGGGGTCAACAGAAACATCTTGGTTTTACATGAAATACTAAAAACTGTGAACTGTCATTAAACAGAGTTAAAACCAGAAACATTTCCAGTAATATTGAAATATATAAAAATATGCATGAAAGTTCACAGAGCAAGATCTGTGGACATACTTAATGTCTATGACCTAGAAAAAAGAAAAGTTTACATTTATAATGCCAGGTTTCCCTTGGATTTTGAAGGGCTTTGCAACATTGCCAAATAACCTCTGTCTTTCACCCCAAGAGAAACAATTCTTAATATGAGTATTCATGGATTTGTTACGTAACTGCCAAGGTAAAAAAATGAAAAGCTAAGGAACACCAGAAGTCCCCCACAGTCTTACCCCATTTGTTGGGCAGTTCTTTATACAGTCGCCAGGTTTTCCGCAACGAAAGCAAGCAGATGATGGTGGAGGTGGACCCCAGGGTTTCTTCATGTAACTAAAAGGGTTTGGGGCAAAGAAGAAAAAGGTATGCACGTGTCTCTCTCGTTAAAACAAACTTCTCTACAATTTTTCCATAATCTTCAAAGAACAGATTTGACATTATCAACACTTACTTGATTGGATCATATTCCTGGCAAGACTGTAGCATCATAGCCTTTATTTTATCTTCTTCGGAAGCATTGGCTTCAGCCAGATTGGCAGTCTGTTTAACAGGTAATTATTTGACACATACATTAGAAACACATTTAAGCCCACACTGCCAAAGAGAACACCACTCACCCAACCCTGTAAAGAGCAGCACAACGCCAGCTGAGGTTGCATGAAAACAGCTGCTTATATGAAACAGAGTTGTCCAAAAGATGTTCTGGGGAGTCCTTACATCATTACAGGATGTTTATGTGCCTGTTAACCTACTTGAAAAGAGCATTCCTGGCCACTCAAAACCTTAGGCTCTTCATGTTCCCCCCCACGAACTTCTTCATAGGAAGCAATTTAACTACAATAAGCAAAACCTGCAGTTTTTTCCAGTTGACCGTGTCCTTTTAACATACAAATTGTAATATAAACGTTATGCAGAACTGGATCTTCAAATTACTGAAGGCAGCTGATTTTTTTAAAGTAGTATTTGTTCAAATGTTTTTATTACACACTAGTACAGATACAAGCAGGGTCTAAGGGAGTGACTGTAAATGATTTGGACCCTCAAGCACCTATCATTCAGGCCAACCACTCATGGTTTTGGTTTTAGATGCATTCATTCACAAAAGCAACCAACTTGTTTCAGCATTTTGTTAAAGGGCTGTTTCATATACACAGCTTTTTCTCAACTGTAACATAATCCAGATCGACATCTATGAAATCATTTCCATTAACATTTACAGAAGACTTTACAGATACTTGACTAATTTGTTTGAACCCAAGCGGTTTACAAAACACATCCAAAACCCACAAGACATTACTAGGAATAGACCAAAATTCAATATGGCATTTAATGCATAATAAAACAGAAAACTTTTTACAACACATTGCCTCCATGCTAAGCCAGTCTGCACTGAGGAGGTTAGAGTAAGGAACCGTTTGGAGCTGCTTTATCTTATGTTCCTCTATTTTTCTGAAATACTTACATTTTCTCAAAAGCTTAAATGTGTACACCACTTGGACAGTTTTTCACATTTTAGAGTAAAACTTCACCTGAGTTTACAGAACCAAGGACATGTTTAGGGACAGCGCTAACAGAGACCAATTTCTCCTGGTGGCTACCTTCCAAACTATTTTTTTTTTCTTACCAAATGTCCACAATTTAATTTCTGCAGTGAGAGAGGGAAGAAGTTACCAGTGGGAAGAGATTTTTCTTTCTGGGAAAGGAACTCCAGCCTTTATTTTCAGAAGAAAGAACTAGCTCCTCTGCATTAGGCCCTGCCTTCTCTAATCTTTGTAACTTTAAAGACTCGTAATTTAATTGGCTAGCACTACGCCTTTTCACAAAGTGCAATCCCTAGTGCTTTCCCAGACAAAGTTACATGTTGTTGAGCAAAAAATGCAAGCAGTTCCATAGCAAAACATGGCATTACAACAGTTTCAGAAGGTCACGTTTGCTAATATGCCACACATACGCATCGGTATTTTCCTGTAAACAATTAGGTGCATTTACACAATTTACACAGTCTGCGATCAAACAAATTAGATTGTGTTGTCCACTGTATATATACTACAGTGTATGAAATTGTGCAGCATTCAAAGCATGGATCTATAACTGTAGTGCCTAGAAATTCAAAAACAGCCATGCAGTTGTCCGTGTTCCAGAAACGCTTCTATTTTGGCTCTTGCAACCCCCCCTGAAATGTCCGTCACTTACAGCCAATTAAATTCTTCTGTGAAAATTGTGTTAGTTTCCAATGCAAAATGAACGAAAAGTATGAAAAACGGTAAACAGCTTCTGAAGTGCTTCTTCTTTGTGTCTTGAAGATGAGTAATACTGCAACATTACGTTGCGGCTGATAAGGTCCTCCCCCTTCTATCTTCCCAAACTGGCAACTACTCTTTACCAGGATAGTATCAAAATATACACACATTTTAAAGTTAAAAGAAATACTTTAAATTATTAAAAATTAAATTAAAGGTTTGTTCACATGACAACAGTTCTCCAGCTATAGATCACAGTATAAGATTTAAAAATACAAAACAAACACTTTTTTTTTTAAGAATATATATGTACCTTAGTAAGCTGGGCCAAAGAAATAGATGCAGAAGAGTCATCAATCTGTTCACAAAAAATTAAACTCACATTCAAGTTCTACAATCAAAAACAGAGCAATAGTTAACCTCTACTGTAGTCTGACAGTCTGCACTATATCCTCCGAGTGTCACTGAAAGAGCCATTTCCAACCTAGTGTAGTTGGTATTTGTTCAAAACAAAGTCCAAACCTGTGACAGCTTAAGAGTGCCTATGTGGTTAAGGAGAAGAAGCTAAACTAACCAAACCCGCTGGAGATCAACTTATTGCTCCAGAATATCTCAGAGAGGGACCCTTGTCAAATGCCCACAGCTGCTTAAAAGTCGAAGGGGTAAGGAAGCTATCAATTTTCAGCTAAAAAGGATTTTTAAAAAATATTTATTTGAGAAGGAAGCATCACTACAGGAAACTTCTTTTCAGTGTGGTTTGTAAACTAATCAGCCAAGTATTTCCTTGTGTTACTTATTTCTGTTTTAGCAGCAGAACGACAGTGTCTTCAAACCTGAAGAAAAACGCTGCCCCTTTTCCAAATGTAAATTCAAAGTGGCAGTATCCTAAAGAAGAGCTTAGCCTTTGGGAAATTAAAGCAGCATCCAGCCCTGAAGTCACCCAGATCCAAAAATGTACTGCAGGCGGAGGTTAAGAAAAATGACAGGGATTTTACCCTTTACAAATGCACCCGGCTCTAACCTTGTGCCAAAATTTGTACACTGGGTTTTACGTATTTTCATTTGCAGACAAACTATTAAACTAAACTGCTTCATCTGATAAAGCGGAAAGGTCAAATGTAGAACTTTAGAATACCACTTTGTGTAGCAACGATATTTAAATTGACAGCAATCTATTAAAGACAGTTATGCACTCAGAGGGGCCCAAACAATATCGCTTCAATTATACAGTTTCAGGAACAAATACCCAAGTCTTTAAGGACATGAAAAGGAAGCATTTAGCTGCACAGAACTGTCCTCAAAACGTGTGGGACATGTTGGTTTTGGTATTTGTTTGAACCCCCAAGGCAAAAGTAAGAAACAGTACCAAGTTTAACAATAATGGTTTCTCAGTGGTTTTTGATAACATTTTCAAAAACCATGTTCAGTTGTGCAGACCTTGAACCTACGTGATCTAAAAACGATTGTACATTATCTGTACAACACAAAGTCATTCAGGAGATAGTCTAGCATATCCAGTATGAAATACAATGCATTACTAGGCACAAACACCAATATTCACATTAGATAGAACTGTGCCAATGATGGCATTACTCCGTTTCTACTATGCTGAATCAAATACATTGTATTTACAACATATACTGTGTTTTACTGGAAAATCTATTAAGTTAATGTTTGGAAAATTAATCCAAGGCTACCTTAAGTGCAGCGTGCAGCAAAAAGTGTGAGATTGTGTTTTTACATACTGCTTTTGATGTTCCACTCACTGGCTCAGTTTGACTTCTAGAAGAAGAAATAAAGGTGATCAGAACTTCAAATACAGCACTTGTACCAAAAACATAAAGCACTGAAAACAGATTATAAAACCTGAACATCAAAACTTTATGTTCTGATAGTCTAGTGAATGTGGAAATTTATTCATATACATAAACCGTTCTCTCTTGGTACATTCAGTGCAACTAAAAAAACCCCCCAGAATCCCGTTTCTACTTTGTCACAAATTACTCTAAGGCTTACAGATATAGAACACGACCGTGCAAGGGGAAGTCCTCAGATAGTTTGTCTCTGCTACATAAGTATCAAAACCAGGAAGTCTGTACTACAGTTTTGTGTTCATAAATAATCAACCATCAAAATACGAAGGTAACTTTAGCCAATCTGTGTATCGCTAGTATTACAAATAGGTACCAGATAGAGTCCTTTAGTTTCTAAGAAAGAACAGCGATAGCCTAGACACTTCCAAGTGCACCTTTACTTAAGTGAAAAAAATCAGTCATCTGACAAATAACAACAATGTCAGCAGCATCGTCTTTAGAACAGTGTTTCTCTGTGGAAGCCCAAGCACTGTGTTCAGATATCTTAGCCATGAAAGTGCCAAAACACTAAATGTGTTACATATGCTGTATGGACTAAAAATAGTAGTAGAAATGTCACCTGAAAGCAGGTCCTAGGCCTTTGTGCGATTTAGGAGACCTGTGACAAAAAAAAAAGGTCTTGGTTGCCAGAATTTGCTTCAAGATAATCTTGAAAATGCTACGATATTTTAGGAAATATTTATTAAATTCGAAAACTTGCTGAGATTCCACATACTCATTGATCTGTATCTGCACGCTACTCATCATGAATCAGCCATGCAACCATTGATATCGTTAACAAACAATTCACACATCATCCAAAGTGTCCCATGAGCAGAGGCAATTCAAAGGCTGCTGTGCAACTGGTGTACAAATAGAAAGGCGCACGCTCCCTGCCACTGCTAGAACACCACCAGGCTCGCAACGACAGCCACGTACCTCCTGAAGTTGAGGAAGGACAAGGACATCCTTTAGATTACCACAGCATGGATTCTTCATACATTGACCTTCAAGAGCGTACTAAAAGGAGAGTAACGCATTTTTGAAGGCCTCTCCACCATTACAGCATACATTCATCATTCCCAAACATTCACCACTCTACCAGTTGTTCCTGCAATGTTCACAGCTGAAAGACTAGAAAGCTAATCTGCCTGGTTAATTTTCAACGCTAGAACAGCAGTGCCGTTCCTTCCTTATCCCCTTATACATACAGGTATGTATTTGACCTTTGATGCTAGCAGCATCTATCCTCTCATTTTAGGGCAGCATTACAATACCAGGAGAGGGTGCCCGAAACAGAGGATGCACTGACAAGACAGCACTAAGCAGACATGTTTAAATTAACCCCCAAAACAAGGCCATGGTTATAAGCACAGTGCTGCGGTGTCCAGAATTACTAGAGAGTGCCTGAAAACACTGCAACAACTACTGCAGGAATACGCCCAAAGTTGAGATGCAGAGCCACATAAATTCAGGGTTTTTTGCTTGCAGATGCCTCGCGGGTACCGGGAGGCTGCTGTACTCTTTGTTCGAGACACAGTGTAACTCATCCGTCTACTTGATTTATTGAGAACCAACATTAGAAAGACATGGCAAAACCACAAGCTAATAATACCTACTAATTGTGGTGGAGAGACCTATCTTTAAGGCGGCTGGAAAACATGACCGTTCAAACAATGCTAATGTAGCTGATATAGAACTGGACTGTATGAATACATAAATGACAGCAGTAATCCTCTAGTCAGCACTGCATTGGAATAGCTGTAATTTTAATCAATACACCTGATTCTCTGTCCTCCGTAAATCTTAGGAATACAGAACCAAAACCCGGAGCACAGATACCAGCTTAGGGTAAAAACAGACGTAGCAAGATAACTAGTAACATTTGGTAATGTGCTAAACTGCTTGCTGAGTTTCAAGTTTGGAAAGGATTAACTATTCCTTCATCGTACTTGCACAAAAGGCAATACACTTTAGGATACTGTTCTTTTTCTCTTGCCTGAAACGGACATTGTCTTGAGGAAACGCATAGGAATCGCTTACGAATGGAACTTCTTGTTTGCATCGTTCACCAGCTGGTAAACCTTGGTCTTTCCTCTATAGCTAGTATGCAAAAAACCCAGATTCGGGGCGTAAGAATACCTGCCATATCCCCCCCAAATGCCAGAAATAGTCAAACACTGAGAATCAGACTCTTCTGAGACGGGAACAAAGTATGTGTTTACGCTACAATGCGTATCTGTCTTTACTATAAAAGCCATAAAAGCAAACACATATAATAAGGAATCTCTGCACGTCGAGGAAACAGGATCTACAACTTGGGTCTCAGAACAATCAACCCCAAGAACAAACCCAATAGAATAATCTTAAATGTTACCATGGTTGGAGTTCGAACCCCGTGTCCCAGCAGGCCTAAAAATGTAAGTCCCCTTTCGGACAGATACATTAAAGTCTACCCAATGCCAGCAAAAATTAACAGCAGCTTTAACAAGAAAGAACGCCTCTGTAAACTAATATCCATAAAAAAAGTTAACACACTGAAACCCCTAACAAAGAATACAATGCTTTATGGATACTTACATAACATCGGTTTTGCCAGTAGCTTTAACTCCTCCAACAGGGATTCTTCTAACAATTACCGATGAGTTCTTAGGAATCAGGGCATTCTCATCTGTGTATTCTGAAAACAACACAAATACAGAGAAAAACATCAGTCAATTCGTAAGAATGCATGTTCATATGTAATTACGTAGCACTTCGCAGAATCCCTTTACAGATACAAAAGCAAAATTTTATATGTAACATCACGCTTTTATCGTCTCAACACACTAACAGTATATTTCAAGAAATCTTGGGGTTTGAGAATCAAACACAAGCAGCAAAATCTTTTTCCTTTTTTTAAAACAGTTTGAATGCCAACAGCAAAATGGACTCAAAGGTCACTAAAGGAGAGTCTGCTAATGCACGAGGTTCTTTCCTGACCTAGCTTAAAGTTGCTTTTGCTTCCGTTAGGCTACAAAACCGATAGATCTTTGGAGAAAAACAAACCACAGCAAAGTCTCCCCTGCCTAAACCAGATTCTAAAGTCTGACTAGCTTGCCCTGCAACAAAACAGGCACTTAGCTAAAGCACGAGAACTCTGCGCCATTGCTTTCATAGCTGTTAACTAAAAACCAGTCACCTGTGCTGCCAGTGCTCAAGCCTGACAGAACACAGAAGAGAGCCTGCCGCCTCTGCCTGTTTCTTGGAGCTTAATCCATCAACAACCACACTTCTCAGCTGCTCAGGGCTTTACGTTTAAATGGAAACAGAACTGGCAGTGCTAGAATTTGGATCACAGACATTTTGGGGTTTTTTTGAGCTTGCTTTCACAAGTAGGGCAGAATTGGCTCAAACTCAAGTTTGTATCAAGGGGTATCTCCCCTCTTAAGCTAATCATCTAGTTTGAATTAACCAAAGGGACGTGAATTCGTTCGATCAATTCCCTTTTTGCAGAGCAGAGAGGCCCAAACGAAATTACTTAGGAAGACAGCCTTGAAAAGCCTTTCAGGAACAGCGTGTGCCTGAAGCTCTCCATGCTTTGCCTTGGCTTACACCCTGTTAGTCTTCTGAAGAGGAGGAAAGCCTTCTGACCTTTTACATAAGGCCCAAACAAAAAAAAACAACTACCTGAGACACTTGGACTGAGTAAGCTTAAAATGCAAAGATCTCTCCATGAGAATGCTTTTTCTGTTGTACTTACACAAGCTGGATAGGACTGAATATTTTAAAGCACTATCAGCAGGCATCCCCTGTAATCTGCCTACAGTTTTAAATATTCAAAGCCCTTACCTTTGCAGAGCGAATCAGAACAATGGTCTGAAAACCAAAGATGCTGTATACCTCGTCAAGCCCTGTCAGGTGGCATCCCTAAGACCCCTAACGTTGTGCTGTTAAGGCTCTTCACAGACACTCTCCTGAAAATAGTTTAAGTATCTGTAGATAAACAGCAAGCTTTAGGTCCAACCACTTTAAAGGCTAGGGCTGAAGTTACAGTTACCGCAGTGTACATACTACTCTGTTTAAGGTTTAACACATGAAACAGGAAGAGGAAAAAAAACACTAGTACACATTTTAAAGAAAAGCCTGTTGTAAGAGTGTCACAGAACCACAGGGGGAAAAAAAAAAGAAATGTTTAAGGAATGAAAACACTTTACAAGTCTTTTTATTTCTGAAAAGTCACATCCCAAAGTCTTTAATCACATTCAAACTTATCGAGATGGCAGATTACCAAACTGAAATATCCTACTAAGTAATATGAAACCATTATCATCTCTAAGAATCAAGCACCATTTGTTAGATTTAAAAGAATTTATGATGTCTCTAAGAACATTTCTTACGTATATCCACCATAAATGTTCTGCCATAAAACTTCAGTACTGCCCTGATACGGTTAACATGTAGTACAGGAAAAAAAACCACCGTTAGAAACGAATGATGAAATGATGCTCAATAGCATCTGAATGACCATGTCTTTGGTGTGGAAAAGAAGTTATATTAACAAGAAATTCCAAAGTATAAATTAGATACGGAGAACACTCATGCGCAAGACGGCTTTCAAGGGTCTGCACAGATTTTAACTCACAGATACGCTCCTGATCCAAAATGTTGCTAGTGGGCAGTTTCTGCAACAGCCGCAAAACCCATTTTCCAATGCAGTGGAGTAAAACAAGTTGAAGTCAAAATTAAGTCACGAAATTCACCAAATCCACGTGGTTTCTTTTCTTCAAATTAGCCATCTCTTTTATTATTTCTATCACTTCCAGCTTTCTCCACCACATTTCAAAGAAATCTGGCAAGTTGGTTATTACAAGATATGCTCCCACATTTCCTTCTCATTTTACCTAGAGGAATTCCAGGAAACCAAAGCTTTTGTAAGCACCGTATGTCACACATCAACCACGTACTCTTCTACGCCTAGCTCCATGTCTACAACACAGATCTGAAGGTAGTTGTCAGAACAGCAACTACAGAAGAACAGCTCTGTGAGGCCCCCAACACAAGTCACAGCTACCGATGGTGGCCGAATCGCATTATGGCTTCCCACCCCACTTAATGCCCAGCGCCGCTTGCCCTCCCGGTCCTGCCGCACGCTGGCGGGATGGGCCCCAGCCTGACTCACGCTACGTGGGGATGACCCACAAAGAGCAGAGCGCGGCTCCCACAGGCCACGGCCGACGCAGGGTGGTCTGCGACGCCGCCAGCCGGGCGGTGCCCGAGGCCCCGCGCCCGCCGCCCCCACGCACCTTCTTTGGTCTGGGCGTTGGTGATCTGCAGGTCGCAGCTGGCCGCCTTCAGCTCCTCGCGGCCATGATCTGGTGCTTGAGGTCACACAGGGAGATGTGGAGGCCGTTGAAGGTGACCATGTCATGGTTCAGCTTGGAGGCGAACTTGTAGTGGACGCACGACGTGGTTGGGGCCAGGAGGTGCCTGCTCCGTGATGGCGTCTACCGCGGCAGACAGCGTCGCGGCCGCTGTGCCAGGTGAGGGCCCGCGGCGGTTCCTCCTCCACCGAGGAGGCCAGGGCAAGCAGCGCGGGCTGAGCTCGAGCGGGCCGGCGGCGCTCAGAGGCTGCGGCGCTCCGCCGTGGCCTTCCTGGCCGACAACCGCACGGGCCGCTGCGAGCGTGTCACTGTGCACACGCAACGGCACACTGCACCCCCCCCCCGCGCCTCACGTGACCCAGCGCATTATGACAAAAGGCCCGCGTCACGTGGGCGTGGCGGCCCCGCGCTCTTCATCCTAACACCAAGCGCCCCCGAGGGGAGGGGGGGCCCGTCAGCCCCGGGCCTGTCACCACCCCGGGCCGCTGGTCTCCCTGCTGTCCCCTGGCCTGTCACCACCCAGTGTCCTGCCACCCCCCAGGCCTGTCACTGCCTGGTGTCCCTCCTGTCACCCCCCAGGCCTGTCCCTGCCCAGTGTCCCTCCTGTCACCCCCCTAGGCTGTCACCACCTGATGTCCCTCCCGTCACCCCCCAGGCCTGTCACTGCCCGGTGTCCCTCCTGTCACCCCCCGGGCCCATCACCGCCTGGTGTCCTGTCACCCCCCAGGCTGTCACCACCTGGTGTCCCTCCTGTCACCCCCCAGGCGGTCACCACCTGGTGTCCCCTCCTGTCAGCAGCCAGCCAGGGCAGGACAGCCTGGGGCAGATGCAGCGGGCTTGGCCGTGTGGCGCTCGGCTGCCCGCGGTGCAGGGCCGGCAAAGGGAGGGGACATCTCAGGGTGCTTGAGTGTATCTTGTGGCATTCATGGAAAGTTCAGTCAAAGAAGCCAATGACCATCTATGTTTATGGCCACAGATCAGTCCCCTGCCCCCATTTTTTAACTCCTCCCTCTCTGCCTTTAGCCCATCACTATTTTTTGCTTTCTCTTTCTCTGCCTCTCTCCCTGTCTGTAGTTTCTAATTCCTCCCTGTCTGTCCTATAGCCTGCTGCTATTTTTTCCTTTCTCTCCATCGCTTTCTCCTGCTCCCTCTCCTTCTCTTTTTTCTATCGCCGTGTCCTGCTTCCTGGCCTTATCTTAATGTTAGGGTTAGGGGCTAGGGTTAGGGTTAGGCTTAGGGTATCGTTAGGGTTAGGCTTAGGGTCGGGGTTAGGATTATGGTTCGGGTTTAGGGTTAGGGACAGGCTTAGGGTTTCGTTTTAGGGTTAGGCTTAGGGCTTAGGGCTTAGAAGTAAAACTGTCCCAAGCACTTACGCCTCCATCAAGGACCACATGCTCTGAGGCTTCTGATGACTGCTGGATGGGTTTCCCTCCCCCCGATGGAAACACCTCTCAGTTCTCTGTGCTCACACCAGGGAAGGAAAGGCAATACACCCCCATATCTAAAGGCATGGCACTCCAAGCAAAGGCAACGTTTCATTTCTTTAGAGGAACTGCCTGGCCAGTTACAACACCTGCTTATACTGACTTCATCCACCCTTACCCGCAAAACATTGTGACAGGCTGAGTCAGCGTCGAGAGTCAGGTGAACTTTGACGCACACACTGCTACCATAGGACTGGATTTTTAACCTATTTACATTTATCCGTCGCTTTGAAGCTGCCCAAGGGTCAGCATGCCCTTGCTACTCGAGGTTCTTGCTCTGTGCAGGCACTAAGGAAGACATTTCTGGTGACAGATTATTTCTAACGGGTAAAGCACAGCAGAACACACTGTTTATGAGCTGCTGAGAATCGTCCCCCAGGCATAGCAGGAACAACGGCAAAGCTTGTATATTTAAGATGCATTTGAGTTACATTACCATTAAAATACACCACCACCAGGCAGTGCTCTAGACGGAAGGCTGACATCAGTGTACAAGGACAGTCCCTTCTGGACATCTCGCTCCTGGGTAGAAATCCTAGAGACTTCCTTTAAGGACAGAAATCCAAAGAGCTACAATAAGCCTTTTAAATTCAGCACAGCAAACAAAAAGCAAACAAACAAAAAATGACAGGAAACCCCTGAGGCACTGATGAGGAACACAAGGTCTCCCCTTGAGTCCACTACCCCTCACAAGACTTACTCAAAATTACTCAGTTGCTTACTCAAAAGCAATAACCAACAAGCCATGTACCCTTGGGGAAGCCCTTGTCCTTCTGTGCCGCTGGTGGCATCCCACCATTTCTTTGGGAGTCCACACAAATTCAGAAGTACACTTAGTCCTCCGGCAGTCATTACCTATGGACCCGAACTCCTCCCACACCCCAGAAGTGGCTGTCGGTCGTCTGGCAGTCATTCTCCACAAACTGCAAGCCCTCCATACCTAACCACCTCCCTAGTGACTCAGTGGAAATGAGCTGGACCACAACAGAAGTGACACTGCCCGGCCCGGTCACACAGATTAGACCACAAACGGTGGTTACAAGACAGAAAATGCAACACAAACCACAAGGACGGCAAAAAAACAAGCAGAAGACACATCACACAAAAACCAAAGACCCCTCTCCAAACCCTAAAAATGCAAGCAAGCTACAAAAGGACTTTCCAAAAAAAAGACCACCCAGAACACAACATAAGGCAAAACCAACCTAACCCCAGGAACCCAGCGCTTGCAAACCCAGACCCTGACCATAACAATAACATGCTTTAATCCTAAGTCGCGTAAACTCCCATAACCCTCAAACCCCATAACCCTAGCAGGCTGGAACCCTAGCGCCCCATATCCCTAGCACATTGTAGCCCCAAGATATCAAAACATTGAACACAAACTCCCTGGAGGTCTCTCTCTTCAGGTGGCCCCAGATCTCAGACACCACAACTCTGAAGTGGGGGTGCCCACCGTGCCCAAGTGGAAGATCCACCAGGACAGCACCAGCATCCATCTTCACATCATCCGTCACGCCCTGAAAAAGTGCCCACGCTGGACACTCCTGGGGAGAAAGGCGGAGGCACTCGGAGACTTTGAACCGGCCAGCCATGGCCACAGGGCTTCAGCTCATCATGTCTGTGTCAGAGCCACCAGGCAGGTGACCCCGTCCCCCCTGCGAAGACCCCTTGGGGTAGCCGTACCCAGCACCAGCTGGCTGGATACGGCCTTTGCTCTCTGGGGAGGTGCTCCCTGGGCGCAGGGTCTCTCACGGGGGAACTCACAGCTCACCTGGGCTGCTCTGCGGCCACCGGACGCCTTTGCTGTCAGGTGGCTCTCAGCACCTCTCTGCCAACGGCTGTCACCTCCCTGCAGGACGCTCTCCAGCGCACGGTCCGTCTCCACTGGGTCTCCCTGGGGACAAAGATCGGAAGGGAGGGATGGGGTTTGCTCTGTCCCCGTTCCCAGGGTGCTTCAGGAGAGACCTGCCACCCCCAAATGAGCTGTCTGACGTGGACACCACAGACCAGCTGCAGACGGGGGTCAGCACGGTGGCAGGGAGTGGGCAAGATGTCCTGCGGAGCCCCCGGCGCTGGCAGAAAGCAGAGCTGGAGACAACGGGGAGAAGCCCCAGGCAGCCGGCAGCTGGCGGTGGGGCCTGGCAGGGAGCAGCGCCCGCAGAAATGCCCGGCTCCTGGAGCCTCGGCCCCAGGGCTGCAGCCTCGGCACCTCCTGGGGCTTCGCTGGGAAAAACCAGGCAGGGGTGACCCTGACAGCCCGCACACGTACCTGGCCCCGGGACCTGGCAGCCTGTCCCTGTGCCCATCGCTGCCACGGGATCCAGGAAGCAGCGCCCCAGCCCTGGCGTGGCCCTGAGCCGCCTCTCAGGCCAGGCAGCAGGAAGCCGCGCCCCATGGCATGCTGGGAGCTGTAGGCCCGGGGCACGGGCTGCCGGGCGGCCATGTTGGTTCCCGGGGCATGCCGGGAGCTGTAGGCCTGGGGCACGGGGCTGCCGGGCGGCCATGTTGGTCTTGGGAGGTGCGGGCTCTGCTCCAGCTGCGGCCCAGCTGAGGTGAGGACAGGCACGCAGGTGGAGCTACCGAAGAGGAAGGGAGGAGAGGACAGACGGACAGAGAAAGAAGTGCTTGAACTGTCACATTTGCCTGGCAGTGCAGAGAGCGGGAGCTGCGGTGAGTCCCAGCCCCTCGGGGCCGTGTCACCCCTCTTCTGCATCGCAGTCCCTCCCAGCCCCCCCCTCCCATTTCCCTCTGTGTCATTTTTTTCACTGCCCCATACCTCTCTTCTTCTATTGTGTGTTCTGCTCCCCGTCCTCTCTTCTCCAAGTCCCTCTTTCCCTGTCGCTCTACCCGCCCCTGTCTTTTTCTTGCTGCCCCTCCCTCCTGCTCCCTGTCCCTCTTTTTGCCTTCCTCTGTCTCTGCCCTGCAGCACATTGCTGTTGTTTCTTCTCTGTCTCTTCGTCCTGGTCTGCATCCCGCTCTGTTTTTCACAGTCTCTCTGGCCTGTTCCCTGTCGTGATTTGTCTCTCTCTGCCTGTATGTCCCGCTCCCTGTCCTTGTCTTCCCTTTTCCCTCCTTCTGCTTCCCTCTCTCTCTGCCTCCCCCCCTGCCCTGCTCACTGTCACTGCGGTTTTCCATTCTGTATCCCACTGTCCCTGTCCTTCCTGTTCATCTCTCTTCTGTCTCTCTCTGCTGCTCCCTGACCCTTCCCCTCCCCGCTTCCTCCATCTCTCTGCAGGGCTCCTGAGACCTCTCTTTCTTTCCCCATCCCTCTGTGCTGCTCACTGTCCCTGTTCCTCTCTTTCTCTTCGTTGTTATTCTTGGCTGTCACTCTGTCCTTCTCCCTGCCCCTATTCCTTTTTACTCCCTCTCCTTTCTTCTGCCCACCGCAGGTTTTCTTGCGATCTCTATCCTGCCCCTAGCCCTTAGCTCTCTCTCTCTTCCTGCCTCCGTCTCCCTCTTTCTGCCTCTCTTCCTCTTTTCCTGCTGCTTCTTTCTCCATCTTTGTCCAGATCCCTGTCCTTTTTTTTCTCTTGCTGTCCTTCGGTCCTTTTTCTCTTTTCGCTCTTTCTCTCTGTCCCATTCATAGAATCATAGGATCATAGAATCATACAGGTTGGAAAAGACCTCTAAGATCATCGTGTCCAACCGTCAACCCAACACACCATGCCCACTAAACCATGTCCCTAAGGGCCTCATCTACACGTCTTTTAAATACCTCCAGGGATGGTGACTCCACCACTTCCCTGGGCAGCCTGTTCCAAGGCCTGACCACTCTTTCAGTAAAGAAATTTCTCCTAATGTCCAATCTAAACCTCCCTTGGCGCAACTTGAGGCCATTTCCTCTTGTCCTATCGCTGTTACTTGGCAGAAGAGACCAACCCCCACCTCGCTACAACCTCCTTTCAGGTAGTTGTAGAGCGCGATGAGGTCTCCCCTCAGCCTCCTCTTCTCCAGGCTAAACAACCCCAGTTCCCTCAGCCGCTCCCCATCAGACTTGTGCTCCAGGCCCTTCACCAGCTTCGTTGCCCTCCTCTGGACACGCTCCAGCACCTCCATGTCCTTCTGGTAGTGAGGGGCCCAAAACTGAACACAGGATTCGAGGTGCGGCCTCACCCTTCCCTCATTCCCTGCCCCACCCTTTCTCACTAAACCCCCCTGTCCAGCTGGCTGTGCCTTCTTTCCTCTCTCTCTCGCTCTCTAGTTCTCCTTTCTTCGTCTCTCTGTCCCACTGCCCATCACAGCTGGTTTTGTCCTCCAGTGGTGTCCTGCCCCCTCTTCCTTTTTTCTCTCGCTGTCATTCTGGCCTCTTCTTTTAAATTCCTCCATCTCGGTCCTGCACCCGTCACTGTTTTTTTCCTCTCCTGTCCCTTTGTCTTGCTCCCTGTTCCCCGTTCTTGTCTCTCCTTCCCTTTGTTCTGCCGCCCATCTCTGTTCCCCTTCTTGCTCCATCTCTCTGCCCTGCTCCCTGGCCCTCTAAGTCTCTCTCTGTTTCTCTGTCCCGCTCCCTGTCTCTCCCCCACCCTATTTTTCTGTCCTACTCCCTTTTCAGGTTCCCGCCCCTCTCTCACTTTGTCCTGCTCCCTGCCGCGGCTATTTCTCACTCCATCTCTGTCCTGCAGCCCAGTGCTGTTTTTTCCTTCCATCTCTCTGTCCTGCTGCCCAGTCCAGGCTCTTTTACCTCCTTCTGTGTCCTGCTCCCCGTCCCTTAGTTTTGCCTGTCTTTCCCTTTGTCCTGCCTCCCTGTGCCTTTCTTCTCTCTCTGTATCGCCCTGTCCTGCTCCCTGTCCTTGTCTTTCCCTGACAATCTGTGTCCTACTCCCTTTCCTTGTCTTTCCCTCTCTGCCCCCCATCCTTCTTCCTACCTTTCTTTTTCTTCTCTCTCCCCCTCTGTTCCTGCTGCTTCTTTTTCCACCTCTGTCCTGCTCCCTGCCCCTTTTTTCCTCTCGCTGTCCCTCTGCCCTGCTTCCTGTCCCCATCGTTTCTGTCTTTATTTCTCTGTCCCGCTGCCTGTCCCATCGTTTCTTGTTGTACTCCCCTGCCCCGTCCAGCTGGCTCTCCCTTTTATTTGTTCTCTCTTCCTCTTTTCTGCTTCTCAGTCCTCTTTTCCTCTTCCCCTGTCTCTGTCCTCCAGCCCGTTGCTGGCTTTCCCCCCCCTTCTTGGTCTCCATCAGGATCTGACCCTCTCTTTATTTCTCAGTCCCTTTGTCCTGCTCCCTGTCCTTCCTTCTCTTTCTCCATCTGGACGTCCTGCTCCCTGTCCCTGTCTTTCCCTAGCCCCCCCTTCCTTCTTCCTCTCCTTCCCCACGCCCATCTCTGCCTCTCTGTCCTGCTCCTTGACCCTACTTTTTCTTCCTCCATCTCTCTGCAGGGCTCCTCATCCCTATTTCTCTTGATTTCTCCAGCTCTCTAGCCTTTTCCCCATACCTTTCTTTCTCTCTCAGCTCCTCTATCCTTTCTCTCATCATATTTTTCTCTTTCTAGTCCACTGTCCTTCTCCCCGTCAACTTAAGCTGAATGACCAGGTGTCCCTGGGCTCTGGTATTTCCTTAGCATTGCCCTAGGGAAGATCGGTGGTTTTAGGGCTAGGGATCATTTAGGAGCTGGTCTCCTTACGTAGGCAGCGGAGCTAGGCATAGTTAAAGCAGAGGTTGTTCTCAGCTGGTGCTCTGTGCGTCCTGTTGAAAGAGCAGGCTGTGGGCCTTATTTTGAAGGAAGGTTTCTTGCTCTGCGCTTATTGCTCCTCGGGACGCTGCACAGAAGTGGTGGTGGGGTCTGGAGAGACAGATGGGACCTGCTGTGATTCCTAGTAAATGTGAACTTGAACGAGACCAGACTGACTGCATATGGTTTTCTTCTCAGCTCCAATTCCAACCTGCGTGCTCGGTGCTAATGAAAAAAGAGACCCTGAGCTGCAAATGAGCAGACAACGTCACTCACTTAGGTCACCGTGCAGTTGGTCTGTGATGAGGGATGTGTACTTCCATGACGGTGCTTTCATGAACGTTCTCTGGTCTTGCCACTTCAAAGCCCTCCCTTTTTCCAGACATTTTAAGATGGCATTTCTTATTCTGGGGTTCAGGCTGGAGTTGGACTTAATGTTGAACAGCTGATATCATGGGCTCCGTAAAATGTGAGAGAGAACCCTGCTTTTTTGTTGTTGTTGTTGTTTTCTAACACGCCCTAAACTTTGCTAAGCAAAGGGAGGAGTGGTTGCAAGAGTCTGTTCTTTGAGAGTGACGTATTCCTGTAGCGTGCCTGTCTTTGTATGGTGAAGGTTTCCTACCTGCAGTATGATTTTGCTGAGCTGTGAGGCTGTATTGGCGTAGCAAAGGTAAGAAGTGGCGTCTTTAAAGGTCATGAAACTGTAGCAAAACTAGCGGGAGAAGCTAGTTCCTTCCCTGACAAAACTAGTAGCAAGTAAAAGCATTTGCAATTGGCTTTTTTATGCAATGTTCATACAGAGCTTTTGGTATTGATTGATTTTTGGGAAGCAAGACAGCAGTGAGGAAAGAAAACTGGGGCTTCTTCACCGTAGGCAGGGTTCAAGCCTTTGCGCTAGAACAGGTCTTCACTACCGTTTACAAAACGAGAAGATGAGCTGTCTGTCAGGAAAGTTTCAGTAGAAGTAAGGCTAGATTTGCAGAATTTGGTCCTCCGTATCTGTTGCAAATAAGAGATGACTTGGCAGTGTTTACATCTGAAGTGCATGCCGGTGTGTTAATGCAGGCCGTCGAGGTCTTTTCAGGGGTACTTCTGGACTGCAGGTTGCATGCGTGGGTGGCACCATGTCCCAGCATGAGCCAGTTTTAGCTCAGAGGATGTGACAGAATGGCAACCATCTTTGTGGTGGACCCCTGTCATGGTTTAACCCCAGTCAGCAACTAAGCACCACACAGCCGCTCACTCGCCCTCCCCCCAGCAATGGGATGGGGGAGAGAATCAGAAGAGCAAAAGCAAGAAAACTCACGGGTAGAGATAAGAAGAGTTTAATACTTGAAATAAAATAATAATAGCAATAATAGTAATACTAGTAACAGTAATAATAGTAATACCAATAATACCGTAATAATACCAATAATAACACCAATTATGATAATAATAATAACAATAACAATAATAATAATAATAATAACGATAATAATAATAATAATAATAATAATAATAATAATAATAATAATTTGTAATTTAAACAACGAGAGAGAGAAAGAGAGGGAGAGAGGATCAAGAATAAGAACCCCAATCCTAACACTAACACCAAACCCTCACCCTAACTCGAACCCCTAACGCTACCCGTAAACCTTATGCATAACACTAAGACCTCACCCTTCCCCTAACCCTAACACCGAAACCTAACCCTAAACCTGAACCCCAACCCTAACCCTAACCATAACCCTAACCCTAATGCTAACCCTAACCATAAACCTAATCCTAACTCTAACCCTAACCCTATCCCTAACCCTAAACCCAAACCATCCTAAACCCAACCGTAAAACTAATGCTAACCCTAAGCCTAACCCTAACCCTAAACATAACCCTAACCTTAACCCTAAACCTAACCCCTAACCATAACCCTAACCTTAACCCCTAACCCTAACGTTAACCCCTAACCCTAATGCTAACCCTAACCCCGAACTCTAGCCCTAATCCCGAACCCTAACCCTAACCCTGAACCCCAACCTAACCCTAACCCCTAAACCTAACCCTAATGCTACCCGTAAACCCTACGCATAACACTACGACCTCACCCTAATACTAACTCTAACCCCAATACCGAACCCTAACTCTAACCCTGAGCCCCAATCCTAACCCTAAACCCTAACCCTAAACTTAACCCTAACACTAACCCTAAACCTAACCCTAATGCTACCCGTAAACCCTAAGCGTAACATTAAGACCTCACCCTAAACCTAACACTGAACCCTAACTCTAACCCTTAACTCCAGTCCTAAGCCTAACTCTAACCCTAACACTTAACCCTAAATCGAACACTTAACCCTAACCCTAACCCTAACCTAACCTTAAGCCTAACCTGAATCATAAAGCTCTAACCCTAATGCTAACCCTCACCCCGAACCCTAACCCTAATCCCAAACCCTAACCCTAACCCTGAACCCCAACCCTAACCTTAACGTAATGACCCTAACCCTAGCCCTAACCCTAATGCTACCCGTAAACCCTAACTGTAACACTAAGACCTCACCCTTATACTAACGCTAACCCCACTACCGAACCCTATCTCTAACCCTGAACCCAATCCTAAACCCTAACCCTAACCTTAACGCTAACACTAAGCCTAAACCTAACCCTAACGCTACCTGTAAACCCTAAGCGTAACATTAAGACCTCACCCTAACCCTCACACTGAATCCTAACTCTAACCCTTAACTCTAATCCTAACCCTAACTCTAACCTTAACCCTAACCCTACCCCTAAACCTAACACTTCACCCTAACCCTAAGCCTAACACTTAACCCTAAACCGAACACTAACCCTAACCGTAACCTAACGTTAAGCCTAACCTGAATCATAAAGCTAACCCTAGCCCTAACCCTAACCCTAAGGCGAAACCTCACCCTAAAACAAAATCCTAACGCTAACCCTAAACCCAAACCGTAACCCTAACCCTAACATCAAACCGTAACACTAACACTTTGGCAGAACCCTAACGTTAAACCTAAACGGAACCATAAAACTAACCCTCACATAACACCGAACCCCTAATTCTAACCGTAACCCTACTGCTAACTCAACCTCAAACCGTAATCTTAAGACATCACCATAACCCTACCCCTACCCCTACCCTTACCCCTACCCCTAACCCTAAAACTAAACCCTAACTCTAACCCCTAACCCAAACCCTAACCCTAACACTAAGCCTATCCCTAACTGTAACCCTACGCCCTAACCCTAACGCTAAGCCTAACCCTAAAACGAAACCATAACCCTATCCCTAACACTAAACCTGAACCATAATCCTAACCCCAACGATAACCCTAGGCCTAACCCTAACCCAAACCATAACCCTAACCTTAACCCCAACCATAACCCTAACCTTAACCCCTAATCCTAATTTTAAGCCCTAACCCTGATGCTAATCCTAACCCCGACCCCTAACCGTAATCCCGAACCCTAACCCTAACCCTGAACCCCAACCTGAACCCTAATGACCCTAACCCTAACTCTAACTCTAACCCTAACCCTAACGCTACCCAAAACCTAATACCGTAACCGTAACACCTCACCCTAAACCTAATGCGAAACCTAATCCTAAAATGAAACCGCAACTCTAAACCTAAACCCTAACCCTAAAAATTAATGCTACCCCTAACCCAAACTGAAATCCTAACCCATAAGCGTAAACCCAATGTAACCCCTAACCATAACACTAAGCCCTAACCTTACCGCTACCACAAACCTAATACCATAACCGTAAGACATCACCCTAACCCTAACGCGAAACCTAACCCTAAAACGAAACTGCAACCCTAACCCTAAACCTAATCCTAATACTTAATGCTAACCCTAATCCAAACTGAAATCCTAACCCATAAGCATAAACCCAACCGTAACCGCTAACCATAACACTAATCCCTAACCCTAACCCTAACCCTAAACCTAACCCAATCCCTAACCATAACCCTGCTGATAAACCCTAACCCTAATGCTAACCCTAACCCCAAACCCTAACCTGTATCCCGAACTCTAACCCTAACCCTGAACCCCAACCCTAACTCTAACCTTAATCCTAACCCTAACCCTAACACTAATCCTAAGCCTAACCCTAAACCTAACTCTAACCTTAACCTTAAACCTAACCCCAACCCCTAACCATAACCCTAATGATAAGCCCTAACCCTAATTCTAACTCTAACCCCTAACCCTAACCCATATCCCGAACTCTAACCGTAATCCTGAACCCCAGCCTGTCGCCTTCGTACGGCGTGGCGACCTGGTTCAGGAACGGCACGGCGACCCCCCTCCCCGGGACGCTCGGGCCATCGACTCGCAGACACCAATGTGGTGGACGGCAAATGGCGTTTATTGGTAGATAACACGGTGTTATATACCTTGGGTTTACAACGTCATTTCCGCCTGCTTACTTCACACCTAAATGCTACTGGCTATTAGGGGAGGGGGTCCTATCTTTCAGTACAGATATCTTCCGGCCGCCTGATCCTAACTACCCACATTTCCCCCCTCCCTATGCATAATGAAACTAGCTAAATGTAAAAATCTTAAAGAGATATATATCATAATCTTGGGTAAAAAACGTTGAAATATATACTATAAACTTGAATAAGGCACGCTAATGCAAGGGATAACTAGGGTGTAACAGGGAATAACAGGGCAATTAGAGGTAGAACTAGAGGTAGGTAAAAAATTCTAAGCAAGAATATTCTTAGAGCAATTGCCGGCGTTCTATCATCATGATGTTAACTTGTTCTAGCCGGCTCTTGGCAAACGACACGAGCTTATTCAATATACAGGGTCCGAAGATCAATGCTATTATGATTGTTACTACTGGCCCTACCAGGGTAGATATCAGGGTGGCAAGCCACGGTGAATGGTTAAACCATGATGCAAACCAATTTTGCTGCGCCTCTCGTTCCCTTTTTCGTTTTTCCAGTCCTTCTCGCAATTTGGCCATGGTGTCTCTCACTATTCCAGTGTGGTCGGCATATACACAGCATTCTTCTCTCAGCGCAGCGCATACTCCTCCTTGTTGTAAGAACACTAGGTCTAACCCTCTCCGATTTTGTAGCACTACTTCTGATAGTGATCTAATTGAACTTTCTAACGCACTTATTGATTGTTCGATTCTAGCTAAGTCCTCATCTACTGCCATTCTCAAGGCACTGAATTCTTTATTTTGTTGCACTAAGGATGCTACTCCTGTACCCACTCCCGTGCCTGCCATGATCATTAGAGTGGCTACTGTTAGTGCTGTAAAGAGTTCCCGTTTTGACAGATGGTGTGCTGGGGTAATCTGCGAGTCATAGACAAAGTCTTCGGAATGGTAAAAGATTTTAGGGATTATAGCTACCTGGACACAATATTCCAAGGATTCATCAAATTTGTCCAACGACAAACAGGGTGTAACTCCCATAATAGAACAAACCCACTTGGTATTGTCGGCCGGTATTAACCACTTTGCAGGAGTTTTATCCTGTGTCTCATTAACACATAGTTGTTTTTTGTGGTTTGGGACTTTACCCACACACACGCCGCTTCCTACTACTTCTGCTAATGTAATCCCTTGTTTTTCTATGTCCCATGTGCACTGGGCTGGATTTGAACCATTTACTCGCATGGGCTTGTTATTTACTCCTACAGCCTCGTAAAAGGGTGGCCGTATTCCGTAACACAACCAACAATGCTCCGTAAGATTGGGGTTAGTTTTGTTCAGCAGCTGATAGCTAGCTTGCATCATTTTCCAGAGAGAATGTCGGTCAGAAATTACGGCGGTGTGTGCAGTAAGTCTGGTGGTGTGTACAATATGTTCGGTACTACTTACAGTACTATGTGGCAATGGTGCAGGTATTGTCGGGTCAGGTATTTTTGGGTGAGGAACTGGGTTAGGCCTAATTACTCGGTTAGGGCCTGCTGGCAGTGGATCTGTCAGAACAATCTCCTTTTTTATGAGGATAAAACCACCTCTGTCTGACCCTGATTCTAGATACCTTACTCCCCACATTTTCCCAAGAAGCCAAGCGTCTTCTCGGGGGTTGGTAACATTTAGAAAGAGGAATGAGCAATCTCCCTTTTTTTGTGATGTCGCTCGTCCTGGCCCTTGTGATGGGGCACGCCCCCATTTTGCACGTCCTGACGCTGCTCGCGGTGGAGAACACTTATGCGGACCCCACTGGACCTTTAGGTATTTATCCTTACCGTCACCCAGTGTCCAAGTAGGGGCTATGGTCTCGCATCCCCAATGACCGCAAAAATATTGATCAGGGTAGTTACAATAACCTTTCCCAGGATTAGAGCTGGGGCACATATAAAATTCTGAGTATTCCCAGCATGGGTTCATCGGGACAAGCTGACACAGAGTGGCAGTGAAGCTCGGTGCACTTGATGTAATCTGAGTAGCGATAACGTGCTGATCTTCAACTCGAATGAGGGACCATTTAAATGGACGATGAGGATGGTGTTCTGATGCTGCTTGTCCTATAGTGACGAGCCCTACAATGAAGATTATACATTGTGGGTGTAAACATTGTAGCCTCTGCTTATAGGGGTTTTGTCGCCATTGTCCGGATTCTGCTGGTGCGGAACTCTCAGGTGTGGGCAGGACGTTTGCTGATTTGTCGTCTTCTCCTGCTACCGGAGCATACGGATTACGAGGGCGTCCGATAATCCGGTTCTGTGGAGAAAAACTCACAATTTTTATTAGTTTTATTCTGGAGGTCTGGTTTGATGGACTTAAGCGGACACCACTTAACTGTTCCATCTCTTTTGACTGCGGCATACCCTCGCCCTGTAAGGACTAGCCTCCACCCTTGTTCCCATTCTCCTAGCTCATTTCTGACTATGACCAACGGGCCTTCTTCTAGCGCCCGAGTGGCCCAATGTTTTTGGGTGGGGCTATTTTTCTCTTCCCCCCTGGGAAATTGGTTTAGTGCTAAAAGAGCGGTTGCTAACAGGCGTGCTTGGTCTCCCGGGGGAATGGCGCTGGTGAAACCTTCTGTTTTTGCCAGCACCTCTAATTTAGACTTTAGAGTGTGATTCGCTCGTTCGACTATGGCCTGTCCTGTGCTATTATACGGAATGCCGTGTGTCAGGGTAATACCCCATTTCAAAGCAAATGCCTGAACTGATTTGGAGACAAAATTCGGACCGTTGTCTGTTTTGATCTGATTAGGAATGCCAAGCCACGCCATAACCGTTAACCAATGTTGGATGGTTGCTTTGGAGTTGGTTCTAAGGTGTTGTGTGGCTACGATCATTCCGCTATATGTATCTACAGTTACTGCTAGCCACGCTCGGGGTTTTAGCAACTGACAGAGCGTGAAGTCTGTTTGCCACAATTCGGAGGCTTTGAGACCTCTGGGGTTGACTCCACTGGACCACAGTGGTGTTTTCTGACAGTGGGGACATGTGGCTACTACGTGTTTTGCGTCAGTGACCGAGATTCCGCATTTCTTCGCTAGCGCTTTAGCTCCGATGTGGAGGGACTCGTGTAGCTGATGGGCGTTCCTTAGCATCCACAACCCTTTCGCTGCGGCGTCTGCTTTGTCGTTTCCGGTTTGGAAAAACCCTTTGATTGGGTCGTGGCTGTTAACGTGGATGACCGATATGGTGCCCTTTCGAGAAAAAAGTGCTTCTTCCAGCATCAGGGCTGTTGTGGATGTTGACACGCCGGGCCCCGCCATGGCCAAGCAAAGTTTGGCCACGAACATCGAATCGGTCACGGTATTGAGATGTTCCTCTGGGAACAGTCCACACGCCAGTACTACGGCCATCGCTTCTAGCTGCTGGGCTGAAAGCGCACAGTCGGTCATTTTAATGCAGTGCCATTTTTCTCCAGATTGCCATACTGCCGCCGCGGTTGAGGTCGTTGAGGATGCGTCTGTAAAGGCCGTTGGTCCCTGTTGGGGTCGGTCCATGATCTTCTGTGGGAGGTCGATGTCGACAATGGCTAGCATTTGAGTCCAGGGGGGCTTTGTAGCATACCGGACTTCTCCGCCAAACCCAACAAGAGCTATAGCTAGATACTCTGACATCGCTACTGATTGCTTTGGGAGCTGTTTGCGGAAGGGTAGGTATATCTTGGCGGGTTCGATGCCTAGGTGTCTTAGGGCGAGTTTTCTGCCTTTCATGATGAGATTACCAAGGCACTCGACTCCTGGAGAGAATGCACGTGATGGTTTTCCCAGGACTATCCATTGTATTGGTCGAGCCTTTTCGGGGGGCCCCTGGGCTAGTGCTCCTACTCCCCCGCCCTCCGTGAAATGCACATACAGATCAAGCGGTACACCTGGGTTCCACCTGGCGAGCATGCTCGACGATACCTGTTGGTCGATAAAGTCGAGAGAGTTCATTGCTTCCGTCGTCAGAGTTTTTTGTTCCCAGGGGTTTTTTCCTTTCAGAAGATCGTATAGGGGGGGCCATGATTTCAGGAGGGATCAGGACAATGTTACGGAGCCACTGCAAGGATCCCACCAATTGCTGCATATCATGGAGTGTTTTGATGTTCCGACGGATTTTTATTGGGGGGGGGGTTACGTAAGAACTGGTGATCCCCACCCCCAGGAAAGTTACACATGGTCCCCTTTTAACTTTCGCGCCTGCGATTTCGAACCCGTTCGTTTTTAAAGTTTCTGAAACCGCTGTTACTAGCTGGTTCACCTGATTTTCTGTCGGCACGGCGATTAGAATATCGTCCATGTATTGAATGATAGTCGCAGTCGGATCAGCGCGCCGAACCGGTGCTACTGCGCGATCCACTATAATTTGGCAGATAGTAGGCGAGTTGATCATTCCTTGAGGCAGCACTTTCCACTGGAAACGTAGGTTGGGGCGTGAGCTGTTTGGGAACACTACAGAAAAAGCAAACCGCTCTTTGTCCTCCTCATGCAGTGGTATTGAAAAGAAACAGTCTTTAATATCAAGGACAGCACACGGTTGTCCTTCTGGTATCATAGAGTTCATGGGCAGCAGCGTTTGGACGGGACCCATTGGTTGAATTTTCTTGTTTACTTCGCGCAGGTCATGGAGGAGACGAAACCCCTCGCCAGTTCGTTTGGGTATTACAAAAACTGGGGTGTTCCATGGGCTAGTGGAAGGCTCTATATGACCTCGTTGTAACTCGCGGTCGACTAGCTTAAGAAGAGCGTCCATTCGAGGCTTTGACAGGGGCCACTGCTCGACCCACACTGGGTCGGACGAATTCCACGTCAGTTTAATAGGTGGAAGTGGGTGTGCGGCAGTGGCCCTCACAATAAATTTGTCACCCTGGCTTTCAAAAGGGCTAGAGCGTCCCTTCCCAGCAGGGGTGGGACTCCTGACATAACATATGGGAAGAGGGTAATGGTTTTCTCCGGCCCTTTTTCAGTGTGAAGCGTGATTGCTGTTAGTTGAGCACTTTTCCGCTCAGGGTTAACCCCCCGACTCCACCCACCATGGGGGCATTTTCTAATTTCCAATGCGGGGGCCAGTTTGTCTCGGGAATAACTGTAACATCTGCTCTGGTGTCAATCAAAAAGGGGACACTAATGGTGGTGTCATCTAGGGTATTATAGAGGGAACAGATGCCCCACACTACTGGCGGGCTATCGCATTTTACTGCCAGGGCCACCCTGGGGTCTCGCCCCCAGGAGATGGTTGTTGCTGCCCTTGAGGTGGGGACTGGTTCGGATGGATCGTCGGTTGGGCCATAAAGTTGGTCGTGTCTCGAGGGGGCAGCGGGTTCGGGGGTGCTGTGCCCCATCCGGGGTTGGCATAACTGGGCCGTATTATGTCCCAAGTGGGAGAGGGCTGTGCGCGGCCCGAGTGCCCTCTCCCTTCCCGTTTCCCTGGTGTTTAGATCTGCAGTCTTTGGCGAAATGCCCTTTCTTTCCACAGGCCCAACACGGTCCTCTCGGTCGATTTTGGTGCGGGGGGAGCATTGTGGGCGGGTTCCCCAACCGAGGGCAGTTTGCCGCCACGTGGCCCACCTGACCACAATTAAAACATGCCATCACATTAGCTATCGCAGTGCGAACAGCTACCTGAATTGGGGCTAAGTGCTCTTCCTTTGCGACATGCTTGATCATGTCTGCGATACTTGACCCCACTGGCAGTGATCGTAGGATCTCTTTGGTTGCCGAATTACACTGCTGACGTAAGCAATCTGCAACAACCGGGCCTTTCGCCTCCGCGGGCAGGGTCGAGGAGTCGACCGCTGCCTGAAGGCGATCCACAAACTGCGTAAAGCTCTCGCTTTCATTTTGCTTAATTGTGGACCACGGCGACGGCTTGGCAATAACTCTAGAAGCGGTGCGAATAGCTTCTCTAGCCGCGCGGGTAGTTGTCATAATTTCATGGGCCCGCAGGCCCTGGGCCTGCGCCTGGGGGTAATCATGGTGGGGTCTGTACCCATCAGCCGCTGCAGGCTGGAACCGTGTAGCGGGTGATCCGCCCCGGCCACTTGGGCTAATTGTCTCGCACAGTTGTCCTCCCATTCTTGTTTAAAAACGATCATCCCTGCCCCATCAAAAATCAATCTACAAGTTTGTTTTATATCGAACGGGAGCATATCGTCTCCCCCAAAGACACCATCTATGAGGGTGGAGACCATGGCAGAATTAAGGCCTTTATCTGCAATCGACTTAACGATCGCTTGTATATCTTTAGGGTTTACTGGCGAGTAAACCCTCTGCCCCCCATCCGTCACTCGGACCGGGAACGCTAGCCTGGCTGATGGAACCCACTCGGCACACGCAGTCTTTATTTTCCTCCAGTCGGTGAGGGGGAGGTTTTTGTTTTTATTTTGGATGAAAGTGTTTTGGCTTTTGACTGTGTGTACTCCCATTTCCTCCTCCTCTGAGCTTGGATCGGTCACGAGCCACTCGTCCCAGCTAGTGTCTGATCCGGAGCCGGAACTCGACTGACCGGCTGCTTCCGGTTTCTGATACCTTTTTGTCGGGCTCCAGCCCCGCCCGCTTCTCCTGCGGGCGAGCCATTCCCTCCCTCTTGGCCCGCCCCTCCTTGCTGGTTCGCCCCGCCCTTTGCTCGGGGGGGAGCCTGCCCTCTGAGGGCATTTTTTCAGATGGTCGCTCTGATTGGCTTTCCGCCCTTCGCTCACGCTCCCCTCCTCCTCCTGGCCACTCCCGCCGCCTTTCTTCTTCTCGTTCTCCTCCCCTTTTTGTTCATGTGCGCTTGTTAATGCTAGCGCCTCCTCCCAGTTCCCGCCGCGGGCACCTTCGGCCCGCCCATCCCCTTTGTGCTCGGCGCCATCTTGGGGCGTATAGGGCGGTGGTTTAGCCCGGGCTTCCTCAGACTCCATCCTTTTCGTAACGCCCCTGACTTCCTCAGCCAGCCCTCCCCAGAAGGATTTAGCTCTCTCTTGCGCCTCCGTAAGCGGGTCAGGGTTCGGGGATTGAGGGGACATGGCGCCCTCTTTCAGATCTTTAGGCTCGGCAGAATCATCACCATCTAAGGGGTGCAAAGTCTGCGTGGCTGCCCCGACTCCCAATTTCGGGATGGCCAGCAAACAGTTCTTTGCCGCCCTCCAAGTCTCCTGTTCTTGTATTGCCTTCTGCAGAGCCTGTACGACTTTCCCCCACGACTTAAGGGTTTTCCCACAACCCGAGGACATCGTCTCCTCGGCTAACGCTTTAGTACATTTATCCCACACTTCAGGGTGAAGGATATCGACCGGCTGGTCAATGGTCCCAATGTGTAAAAGCCTCGCAACGGCGAGGGTAAAATCTTTGGGCCTACAATCAATACCCCACTGCTTATGTATTTGCGATACGACCTTCACAAGAGCTTCCATCCTCCTTGTTGGTCCGGGAGCGTCCTCCCCGCCGGGCTGGTCCTGCCGCTCCGGCCACCGTTCACCCGATTCCAGGTGGGCTTTCCCGGGTTTCGGCACCACTTGTCGCCTTCGTACGGCGTGGCGACCTGGTTCAGGAACGGCACGGCGACCCCCCTCCCCGGGGCGCTCGGGCCATCGACTCGCAGACACCAATGTGGTGGACGGCAAATGGTGTTTATTGGTAGATAACACGGTGTTATATACCTTGGGTTTACGACGTCATTTCCGCCTGCTTACTTCACACCTAAATGCTACTGGCTATTAGGGGAGGGGGTCCTATCTTTCCGTACAGCGCGATATCTTCCGGCCGCCTGATCCTAACTACCCACACCCTGCAACAGGGACAGTGGTGGGGATTTGGAGGTGGCTGTGCCGCCCATCCTGTGCACCGCCCTGTGGCCCCTGTGGTGTGGTGAGTGGGCAATTTCTGATGCTGACAGATGACCCAGGATGTCTTCCAGGCAATTCTGGGAAGCAGTGAGAGGCTGCTCGCAAAATTGCTCCCTCAAGCGCTCTCCCACTGATGGGCTGCATCTGACAACACCCGTGCAGGGAAGGCGTGCAGGCAGCAGGTCCCAGAGCCCAGCAGCACTGACGCTGCAGGCAGCACTGAAACTGCAGGCAGCAGGTTCCACGCTGCAGGCAGCTCGCGAGCCGTAGCAGCAACGCAGTGTGGCACCCGCTGTGTGGGGCCACTGGGGCTGAGCCCCGGGGAAGGATGAGGCTGCCAGCAAAGTGGGAGTGCCGGGGCTCCGGGGAGACAGCCCCCAGCAGCTTGCCCCATGGGCGCTGCTCCTCACGCTGTCTGTGGGCACTTAGTGCCAGTTTCCTCCCAGCGCTTCCTCCACTGCCCCCTCTGCCCCACGGCATGGCCCCACAGCCCCAACTGGCCGATGCCGCAAAGGCCGCAGCCGCGCGTGGGCGAGCAGCCGCTCTGGCACCTGCGGGCATGGGTCCCGCAGCCCCCGAGCCCCAGACTGACCTAGAGCCCCCAACCCCGGTCTTGCACCTTGGAGCAGCCCGGCCCAAACACTCCAGCCTGCCCACCTGGGAGAGCCGCCCCTGCCCCACTGGGGACCCCCCGGCAGATCACAGCCCACCCCAGCCCTTCGCCCCGGCCCCCGACAGCTGCGTGCCCGAGGCCGCGGGACCCGCCCCAGCCCTTTGTCCCACTGCGGCCCAGCCCAGGTGGGAGTCCCAGAGCCCCCCACCCCCCTGGGGTGCTGAGCGCTCCCCCTGGCCTGGCCCTGACCCCCCTGGCACCTCCCCTGTGACCACCCTGGCCCTGCACTGGCCATAGCCACCCTCCTTCTCCATCCCGCCGCCACCGCTGCTCTGGCCCCGCCTGCAGGACAACGGCGCCAAGGCCACCGTGGGCAGCAGCATGTGATGCGGGAGCAGGCAGGGCCAGATGGGCTCTCCCTCTCCTGCTGCCCCGCCCCATTCTCACCCTGCCCCTCCCGGTGCCCCGCCCCCCAAGCCGAGCCGAGCCGAGCCAAGTCACAGACGCTATGAGTTTATTGCGCACAGTCCTGGCGGCAGCGCCCCGTCCCCATGGGGACCCCACCACCACTTCCCACGCCCAGTCCAGGGCCAGGCCGGGCTGGAGGGGAGTGGGGCCCTGCCTGGGGAGGGCCAGCGGTTTCACTGTGACTTGCACAGGGGTAGGAGGGGCGGTGCAGCCCTGGCTGGGCAGGGGGAGGCAGATCCGGGCAGGGAGCAAGAGGGGTCCAGAAGAAGGGCAAGAGGGGTTGGAGCATCCCGGGCCATGCCCAGGAGATGAACACCAGCCCTGCTGCTCCCAGCTCTGCAGCGTGGGCCAGTGTCCCCCTCCCCTCGGGGCCAGTGAGTGGCACATTGACCCAGAGCAGCAGGGACGATCTGCAGGCACTTCCCAGGAGTCCTCCCGAGCTTTAAACTCCAGGCTGGGTGGGAGAAGGGGCTGCTCCAGCCCCAGGCAGAGGCACACAGGAGCTGGCGGAGGAGCCTGGACAAGGCAGGGGAGTGGGTGTCCCCTCACCCCAGATCAGACCAGAGCTAGAGAGGCTCCTGCTCAGCTGGAGAGTAAAGGGAAGCAGCCTCAGCCCACAGAGACCTCGGGGCCTGGAGGGACAGCAGCTCCCAGAAGGGGAAGGCAGGGGACACCAAGCACGGCATGACCCCTAGGGCTGGGGCCCTGGAGACACACGGGACCAGCGTCCCCTCCATTCCCCTCCACAGCAGGGTCCACCAGCAGCTCCCAGGACAGTGCTCCCCTGCCAGTCCTTGGCCCGGGACTGCTCTGTTCGCTGGCTGGGGGACACAGATCTCAACCTGGGAGGAAAGGAGCAGCGTTAGCACCCCGCCAAGCAGCCGGCCCGCTCCCTGCCCCGCCCCCCGGCAGAAGTTGCACTTGCTCTGCAGCTGCTGGAAGGGATTGAAGTGTCTCCTCCGCTCCCGCTTTGGTGTGCAAAGACAGGAAGGCTCTTGGGGTCAGAGCGTGGAATCCCCTGCCCCCCCCCCCCGCCCCAGCCAGCACCCACCCTCCCTCTGTCAAACTCCTTGTCCCACTCATCGACGACAGTCTCGCTCCATCCCAAATGGCGTCCTGGCTGACAGCCGAGATCTCGCCCTCCCAGGTCAAGACTGCAGAGCAGCGCGGTCAGCAGGGAGCACCGCGCTGTGCCCCTCCACACCCGCCTGCACAGGGCCCCCACCCTGGGCTGGGGGCCCAGGGGAGAGCGTGACAGGGGAGCTGCCTGGCTGTTCGCCCACCCAGGCGAGCAGGGATTACCTTGTTTGCCATAAGCCTTGTCCAAGGAGTTCTTGAGCAGCTCCTCCATCACACCATACTCCTGGTTCCTGGGTGCTGTGCCAGTCCCACGGCCAGGCTCAGGGCTCGGGGCAGCCGGGCAGCGCCTGTACCCATCTCCAGCCTGGCTGTCCCAGGCACATGCTGCCACTGCAGAAAGAGAAGGGGTGAGGACAAGCCAGAGGGAGTAGAGGGAGCTCCTGTGTCGCTCCATCTCCAAGGCAGATCTCGCCCCAGGAGACAGTGTCGGGACTAACAGGCTCCTGGTGGCACAGGGTGTTTGGGCACACTGGGGCCGGTCCTGGGCAGGGAGAAACTGGGGGTAAACCTTCACCCCTCGAGGGGCCCGTCCCTACGAGTCTGGAGAGGAGCACACCCTCATCCAGGGTACAACCGGGCAGCTCTCCTGCATGAGCAGCACGCAGGCCTGCGAGCAGGTCAGCCGAGGACGGGGGTCAGGAAGACAGGCACCATCAGGCAGTTGTGGGGACCAGCAAGCACCAGGGACTGGACAACCAGTGCTCTGAGGGGCTGCGTGGGCAGACGAACAGCCAGCTGTCCCCTGCCAGGCACCAGGCAGGGTGGAGGCACATGGTCATACCTGGGGTGCCATCTGCAGTGTGAACGCCACTGGCAGCTGGCTCCGAGGCTGGGCTGCTGGGGCTTTCCCTCCGCCTGCGCTTGCAGTGCTCGCTCTCTCCAGCCCCAGCCTCCACGCTCCGCCGCTGCTTTGTTCTCCAGGGCTCCCTCTCAGCCCTCCTAGAGCTGGGGAAGGCAGCAGGGGTCAGCTCCCTCTAGCCAGACCAGAGCAGGAAGAGCCTGAGCTCCCTGCAGGGCAATGGGACGCAGGGACACCCACACCCCAGCGCTGCACTTGGGGAGAGGTGCAGGGCACATGCTGTCCCACAGGGGATTAGGAAAGAGTGAGTGTTGCTGCAGCACATGCCCATGGTGAAGGTTACAAGGGAGACCCGGAGCAAGCCCTGCCAGCCCAGTGAACAAGCCTCCCTTCCACGAGAACAGGAGAGCTCGCTGCCAAAATCGCCCCCCGAGCCAGCTGCCCTGCCAGACAGTTGCCTCGTGGAGTACCCCAAGGCTGCTACTGGCCCTGCTGCCATGCAGGAGCCTGGGAGCGACTGGCATCGCTTACCTCGACTTGCCAAAAGGCCGGGGAGTGGAGTCGGGGTGGGTAGCGTTGGTGGGGTAGGTGTGGCCAGCAAATTGAGGGTGAGATTGCGTGTGGCGGTCACTTCCACTCACCTTCCGCGGGGTGCTGCCCTGCAGTTATTGACATAAATAAAAACTCGGTGGTCTAAAGAAAAGAGGTTTCCATAAGCCAAGAGGAGAAAATAAAAAGGGGAGCCCAGAGAAATGGGAGGGGAACAGACACAGATGAGGGGAGAGAAGTGGGCGGTGGTAGAAGAAGAATCAGAAGTATTTTCAGTTAAAAGCACAAAGGAAAAAAGCAAGGAAAGAAATTTACAGAACAGAAACACCAGCGCACCATCCTGAGCCCTGGCTGCACAGCGGTGCCCAGAGGGCCGCTCCGACGCCACTGCCCGGCAAGGAGGCAACTCCGGGCCCTCCAGCTGCCGCGTCACCTGCTCCCACTCACCCCAGGGGACATGCTACCCCGAGAAGGCTGACGAGGTCGCCCCACTGCAGGGATTGGCACAGTCACCCCTCCATCCTCAGCAAGAAGGCCCCGCACCCCGACCCAGAGGGAGGGCAGAGCAACTGCTACAGCCCTGGGGCTGAGGGGCTCTCCCTGCCCGCCTCCGACTTAGCGAGACACCCAGCATTACCTCTACACTTGCCCCCAACACAAGCCCCAGTTCAGAAGGCACAAGGTGCCTACTGAAGTCTCCAGGCAGCTCAGACTCACCTTTTTGGCGGAGAGCACCAGCTTCTTGGCCGGTGGTGGTGACACGGTCCTGCTCAGCTCCAGAGCGCCGCTGGCCGACAGGGAGGACTTCAGTTTTGCCGGCTTGGAGTCTTTGGGGGCAGCCGGCTCGGCACCGGGGCCAGCAGGGAGGCCTGTGCCACGGTCAGTTTCCCGAGAGGTGTGGAAGCTGCCGGTTCTTCTCTTGGCCTTCTGGGACGCTTTGGCCGGCTTCCCCACTGCACCATGTGCTGGGCCAGCAGCACTGCTGCCGCAGGAGTCCCTCTCCAGGGTCCCGGTGTTCTCCCCACTGCCCCCGGGCTCCTGGCTGGGGCTGGGCTCCAGCAGTAGCTTGGGTGAGGTAGGTGGCTGCTTGCTCTCCCAGGAGCTCTGCTGGACCAGCTCCGCCTTGGCCCCGCTTGCGGTCCTGGTGTCGCAGATGCCCTGAACTGCTCTGGGCGTGGGAGGCAGCTGTGGGAAGGGGAGCGCCTTCTTGGGCCTCCAGGCTGCATCGTCAGGCAGCGCTGTGGCTCTGTGGGTGGCTTTGAGGGGCAGTTTGGGTGACGGGGACCCAGCGGGCAGCTTCGGCGGAGGAGTTCCGTTCGGCAGCTTCGGCCCCGTCCCAAACGTGCTGCGGGCCACAGGGACTCCGACCTCCTCCGGCCCCGGCAGCTTCTTCCCCAGCAGCATGTCTGGTCTCTAGACAAAGAGAAAGAGAGAAGTTCAGCAAGGAGAGAATTCAAGGAGCCAAGGATACTGCCCTCCCCGTCCCTCCTCAGGCCCACACAGGAACCCTTGGCTCAGCAGGATCCTTCCTGCACACCGTCCTCCCTCGCACCTGCCCATTCGGAGCAGTGCGCTTGCCTCCCTGCAAAGCTGCAGCCCACCTGCCCTCGCAAAGCAGACAGAGGGGCAGCAGCAGCTCCCAGCTCCCGGGAGCACTGGCCGAGAGCAGCCTTCAGGACTCACCCGGCCCATCGGCGGTGAAGACAGGGGCCCCTTGGTCACAGTTTTCTTGACCTGATTGGAGACGCCACCAGTGAGGCCAGGCAGGCTGGAGGCAGCTTTGGCAACAGGCCCCTCCGAGCTCTTCCTGGGGCTGGGGATTCTGGTGAAGGCAGAGAAGCGCACCCGTTAACTGCGAGGGTTTGAGCGACTGGAATGCTCTCGTCAGAGATGCACACAAGAAACAGGAGCCAGAAGCTCCGAGAAGGTGAGGTGCTCTTGATCTACAGCAAAACCATGACAAGGGGCTGGACCTCTCCCTGCCACCCTCCTCCAAGCCAGCGCATGCACACGGGCGTTGGGGCTACTTGGGCCAAGCTCCTTCCCACACCCAGGCACGTGCTACCAGTCCTGTCCCAAATGCTGAGCGCAGGGGGCAGAGCGGCCAGGAGGCACAGGGCGCTCTCACCTCAGGTAGAACAGCACGTAGGCCTGCTGCTTGAGGACCACTTTGATGTTGCTGGGGCGGACCCGGTCGTCGTTCATTTGATACCACTGCCCATTGCTGGCCTGCGGAAGGAGAAGAGAGAACAGGGTCGGGCTGTGCCCGGGGACCCTCCTGGCCTGAAGAGCAGCAGGAACAGCGCCTGTCGGCAGAGCTCCTCTCCCCAAAACCCGCAGGTGGCCCAGGGCAGGCAAGGGGACTCTGCGAGAGCAGACCTCGATGCTTCCTGAGGCGGAGCACAGCCTGTACCCCCCATCCAGTGCTCCACACCACACACATCTGCTGAGCACCCTCCTTTCTGCACACGACAGGGACCCTCAAGCACCCACCAGACCCCAGCCCAGAGGGGGTGCCAAGAGAGCGGCCTGGGCTCACCTTCACGTAGCAGTAGTAGTGCCCTGCGTGGCAGCTGTATCCAGAGTGCACCAGCACTGCATAGAGTCCGTACATGACAGGATCCCCGTTGTTCTGAGACATGTAAGGGCGGATGTTCAAGAACTCGGGGTACCCCACATCCTGCGGAGAGACGATGTCTCAGGAGCCTGCACAGCAAACGGCTTTGTTGCTAGAGCAAGAGCAGCTCAGCTGTCCTACAAGTCCCATCTCTCGAGGGAGGGGGACCCACTCTCCCCAGGCAGAGGTCACGGTGAGGAAGATGCCGGGATGAGCCAAACTCCCACCACACCGCACAGCTGGGGAAGGGCTGCAGGTCTACGGCAGAGCTCGCCCTGCACACAGGACCAACTCCCAGCCTGCTCTGGGCAGCAGGGCCTCGGGCCAGGAGACAGCCCCAGCTCTGGATTGCCGACCACTCACCTTTGTTATTTTGCCTCCACCAAAGTCACCAAAGCGCTTCAGCGAGAGTGTGAGAACATTGGAGGCTCGGTGGATGGTGAAGCGTTTGCTGGCCAGCACTTTCTTCTTGCACCTGCACAGGAAGAGCTCAAGCTATTCAAGCTCAGGTCCTCCTCACAAGAGGAGGGAGCTGAGGAGCGGCAGCCTTCATTGCAGGCTTCCATGGCCACATACCTCGCAGTTTAGCTGTGGAGCAGGTAGAGAAGCCCCCCCGTATTGCGACAGGCTTTCCACCTGCTTCCCACCAGCACACCCGCAGACCCCTTCCCGCCGCAGCCCCACGCACTCACTTGGCACACGTGTAAGCATTCTCCCCGCCAAGCACGTCTGACTTCACAAACAGCTCCAGTGCCTGCAGTATGTTTGCGGCTTGCTGCAAGACAGAGGAGAAGTCAGGGCATGAGTGGCCTGTCCACGCGACAGCCCACTGTTGAGACGCTGGCCCCGAGAGATAACACAGAGCATGAGTACAGGGCCACAGACTACACCAAATCCGTGAGCCTGCCACCAGCTAGGCGCTGGCCGGCATGCCGCAAGGCTCAGCTGCACTGCCCCCCAACACCACAGAGCCTCAAGACAGGAGTCGCGGCTCACACTCAGGCAACGGGCACTGCTGTGCCAGACAGAGAAGGCAGTGCAACAACAGAAGCTGCTTCCCTCTTGCCCGCACCGTGCCTTGACACTGGCAGGCTAAGGAGCCTTGGGAGCAGTAATGGTGCAGTTGTAGGAACATCCCCCGCGAGAGCAGAGCTCCTTCCCACCCCCGACCCTGCCGCAGTACCCTGATCTCCAGGGCCAGGTCCAGGTAAGGCTCATAGGTGTCCGAGACGCTCTTGCACACCGAGCACTTCACTGCAAAAGAACGAGCAATGAGCACACCCTGGCACAACACCTGCACCCACCCACCACAGCGCAGGCAGCTGCAGTATTCCCCCTCTCCGGGTTTGGGCTCTGGGATGTCAGCGCCAGGATTCACAGCCTGGCAAGGAGGAAGGCTGGCAATTCCACTATGTGCTGGGACTGCACAGCTGTTGCTAGATAGCTGGCAACATGGGTTCCTTTGCTGGTGGCAACGAGCTGGGGACCCACAGCCAACAGCTTTTTCCATCACTGCAACAGGGGTCATGACCCACAGATACCGCAAGACTGACCAATTGCAGCTCTGGATAATTTACACATGTTAGCAATTTTCCCAAAAGATTTTTACTGCAAGGCTCTCCAGGAAACAGCAGCCCTGAGAATCACAGGACCAGGACCTGGCAGGCAGCACTCACCACGGGACCGCAGGTAACCGCCAAAGATCTGGTGAACCAGCGTCGTGGCCTGGGTCTGGCGATCTAACCTAGAGACAGCAGCACCGGATCTCACACCGCCCCTCTGCAACGGCCACCCCCGCAGGCCACCACTGTGTCCTCAGGACAGCTCCCCCACGTGCTCTGGCCAGCGGACGGGCTGCAGAGCTCCGGGAGCAGAGGGGAGTCGTCGCCTCTGCCAGTCTGCTCTCCCAGTGCCGGAGCTCAAGGGGTGGCACCAGGCTCCAATGCACACCTTCCTCTAGAAGGAGCAGAAACTCCTGGCCGGAGCTCAGAGCTGGGCACTGCAGACACAGGCAATGCAGCCTTCCCGGGACGGAGGGCCCAGGGGAAAGGTGCTCACCCACAGCCACAGAGCTGGGGCGGAACTAGCAAGCACGCCTGGATTCCTTGGCAATTGGGACAGGAACCAAACCCATAGCAGCCTCAGGATTTGGGGACAGGATCGCAGCTATGAGGGGGGCAGAGGAGTCAGGAGAAGGGAGAAGGCAGACAGCAGCCCAGAGCTGTGTCACAGAGGGGCAGAGAGTTGGGCCATCTACCCGAGGCCCCTGGAGTCACCACATCGCTCTATGAGCCCGACCTGGGGGAGACGTTCACCCCACAGTCCCCTCCGGCCGGCGCAGGGGACCAGTGAGGGGACAGTGGAGAAGAGCAGCGACAGGCCATCAGAGGCCCCACATACTTGGTACAGCCATTCAGGCAGGCCTTCTGCATGGCGTCAATGGTGAAACACAGGAACTCGTGCGCATCCTCCTGCCTGCCAAAGCGGAAGTGCTGGGCAATCTCTGCAGGAGAGGGAGGAATCAGCTCCAGCATGTGCTGCAACAGATCCACACCCTCCCTCTCTCCCTTGGGACAGGGACTCCGGGGTTTGAGCCCCCTCAACCCAAACCAGATGTCAGACTCATGCCGGCCGCGGCAGAAGCCCCACGCAGCCCTTGAAGTCACCAACCCCCGGCAAGCGCAGTAAGTCATCTCAGAAGAGCCGTCTGCCAAGACCTGCCCCTATCTCAAAGGTTCTGCTCCTCCACTAGTCACCGCTCTCCTGCATGGCTACAGGAGGGGAGAGGAGGGCAGCCATCCTTACTCTTGAGGTCTCGGATGAAGGACACCGGCTTTATTGTGTTGCCGTTGTTGGCAAAAGCCTGGATTACGTGGTCCTGCATAATGCACATCATGCAAAAGCCTTCTTGGTGACCTGCAGCAGGAGAGAAGACGACAGGACGTTGGGGACAAACCCAGGAGAGATAGAGGCAATACAAGGGATGGGCGATGTCTGGTCCAACACAGCTCAGCCATGCACAGTTTTCCCTACAAGCTCTGTGCTACGGCACAGCTCTGGGGCATCCCGGGTACACAGGGACCAGCACACGCCACCCGCTGGTGCAGCCCCTGTCACAGTACCAGCCACTGCAACCCCCGCCAGAGGAGACAGTATCCACGTGGATGGAAAACAGGTCACAGGTACTACTGGAGGATCCTACAGGTCAGCCCTGAGGGGCAGACCCCACCCGAGCTCTACGGATGGGGCTGTGAGCCTCGCATGCTCCCCTTGGTCACACCTCGGAGCAGTGCCCACCAGACTCCCTTTCAAAGCCACCCATAAACAGCACCTGTTGCCTGTACGCAGCCTTCTGCCCTGCCCTCATGCAGTCCCCACAGGCAGGGGCTGTTTGGGACCTCCAGCTCAGTCCCAGGAAGCCAGCAGACCCTGTTGGACCCAGCTTAGTTCTGGCTCTACCCAGCAGAGACAAAGCCTCCCCAGACACAAGGATGCAGAGCTTGGGAACACTGTTATGGCCAGGAAAAGCAAGCTGTATGCAGGAATGACCGCTCGATGGAGAAACGGGCAGGAGGGAGCAGAGAAGGCACATCCCGACACCCGCATGCCCCTCGCCGGAGCCACGTGCAGAGGTGCTGAGCGCAGCACTGGAAGCAGGACAGGCGGGCGCTCCTCCTGCCCGCCAGTGCAGCTGCCCCGGCCCTGCTGCCCACCGAGCCAGGCCTCCCCACTCACAGGTGCGGCTGTGCTCCTTGGAGAGCAGGTAGGTGGCGAGCGGTGGCGTGTAGGTGAGGCACTGCACCGTGGAGTTGAGGAAACAGGTGTTCCCCAGGTTGTGCAGGCCGGCGCCGATCTGGTAGATCTGCTTCCACTTCATGGAGAGGCGCTCCACAGGGAAGAGCACCTTCTGGGGCGTGGGGACCCCACCCCCCAGGTGCCCCGGGGCATGGCCGCTGCCTGCGGGAAGAGGGGTAATGAGCCGCGGAGGTGCAGAGTGCGGGGAGAGCCCCCCTCTCCCTCTCTACCCACCCTGCTTGCTGGGCAGCGCCTCCTCAGGGCCGCGGTGGTGGCTGGCGGCCTCGGCCCGGGGGTTGAGCAGCACGTACTTCCCGCGCAGCAGCTCCAGCTGGCAGGAGAAGCCGTGGCTGGCAGGCTTGAACTCGATCTTCTGCTTCAGCACCTTCTTGGCCGAGGTGGCCAGCAGCCGCCCCAGCTCCCAATCCTCGCCCACCTCCCGCCGGCCCGGCTTCAGCACCTCCTTCATCTTCTCCATAATCGGCATGGCAGGGCCCGGTGGCCCCAGCTGCGGGGAGTGGGCGGGTGCTTAAGCAGGGGTGCCAGCCCATTGTGTTCTGTGCCCGGCGCAGGGCTGCACGTTGCTGGGGCAATAGGCTGCGGCCTAGGCCCGCCGCAGGCCCGGCCCCGCTGCCGTGCACCCCAGAGGCCTCAGCAGGTCTCTGCCACTGCCGCTACAGGCACCGCACCCTCCTGCCCCCCGCCACCCGCAACCTTGAGCGCTGCCACTCTGCCCCGGTCTGCCCGCCGCCACGTGCGGCCCGCCTGGTATTGGTGCTCTGCCGCGCATGCCCCACAGCCGGCCCTGCGGACAGGCCAGGGCAGGGGAGGGTGGCGCGGAGCGGAGCGCAGGCCCCAGTGCCGTCCGTCCACCCTGTCCTGCCCGGCCCCGCGGCCCAGCTCCACCCAGCCACACTCACCATCCGGGTCTCTGCCTTAAAGAGGAGACAGCCACTCGCCCGCCAACGACACAAACTCCTTCTGCGCCTCCTCCCTAAGCCTCACCCTCTGCTGGGGACGCGCTCACTCAGCCCAGCCGACTGACCCCACTCCTTGCCTCCACTGTCTGCCACGCTCCACGTCCTAAGGCAGGCTGAGGCTGGAGCCACGCTTGTGCGCTGGCTGCAATGGAAAGGGAGTGGGCCCTGTCAGGGTGTGGCCGTTTGGTCTGTGATGCGTTCATTCTGCGCAGGCACACGGCAACCGCGGCAGGGGTGGCCTGGCCCCACTCCAGCACCCAGCCCCAGCACCGTTAGACACTGCAGTCAGCGCTGCCGGGAGGGATTTGAAAGTGGCCCTGCGGCAGCTCCTTCCCTCGCCACCTTGTTCGTTCCCCTCCGTCCCTTGGGGCTGCTGGCCCAGGCAGGCATTGGGAGCCCGGCGGTCCCGCGGGTCTGAGTTAACACCCAGCGGGATCCCTCCTAACCTCAGCACAGGAGGGACCGGGGGGTCCGGGGGAGCACTGACTGAGCAGCCACACAGCCGAGCCAGAGGAGTGGCTCCCGCTGCCGCTCTCCCCTGCCCGGGGGCTCCCGCTGCAGACATCCCGCACGCAACCGGTGCGACTCCAGCGCCTGGTGAGGAGAGAGAGAAATTACAGCACAGGGACCATACAGCTGGTGGCAAAACAAACGGAAATATTAAACTCCAAGATAGACTACCAGCAGAGATAGAAGTAAATGGCACATATCATATAACCATACAGTGAGCGAACGGGAGTCGTATATGGGATTGATTAGAGGTTGGGGGTTTCTCCAGGAACCGGTATCAGTATGGACCAGTCTAACATCTCTCAGGTTTTTTTCTACTGGCTACTGGAATGTGCTCGTTTGGCTTAGGGGTCCTCGATGTCAAGAAACTCTTGCCTGGGGGGCAGCCATGCTCCGGCACCAGAAGCACGAGCCGTCGCTCCTCTTGATGCAAGCATAGCACTTCGCCTGCCATCCATACACATTGTTCTTCTCCATCGCCCAGTCTGTCCAGAGACACTCGTGCGAGGAGGAGATGAAGCAGGGGAGGGAGAGGCAGCACAGGATCTATATACAACAGAGACCATCATGTACCACCCCATGGGGGGAACACCGGGACGGCAGCGCGGCGGGAGGAAGCAGCACAGGATAGCTGGGGCTGGTGGTCCAGCTCTGGACCAGGGATGCCAGGCTGCCCCATCCCTGTGGGGCATGGCGGGGACACGGCCCTGATGCGGGGGGACTGCGGGGGGACTGAGGGAACCCCTGGGTGTAGGTCCCAGGGCTGGCCTTGGTTCCCAGCCGGAGAGAGCCAGAGGCTCGGCTGCCCTTCCCATATCCCCGGCCGCATGCTGTAACCCTGCACAGCATCATCCTTGAAGGACGGGGAAGAGCATCTTGTCGCAGAGCCCGCGCCCGCCTCGGAGCTGCAGACCCCCTGGCGGTGTGGGGAGTGGGGCGCAGCTCACCTTGCACTCGCAGCCCATCTGGTACCCCTGGTTTAGGCTCTTCTTGCTCAGTCTATAAACTAGGGGGAAAGTTAGCCGGCAGGTTGCTGCTTGGGAACTGGCTGGGTATCGGTCGGCAAGTGGTGAGCAATTGCATTGCGCATCACTTATTTTTGTATATTCTTTTATCATTATTACTATTATTATTTTCCCATCCTTTTCTGTCCTATTAAACTGTCTTAATCTCAACCCATGGAGTTACTTTTTTTTTCGCCATTCTCACCCCTATCCCACTGAGGGGGAGGAGTGAGCGAATGGCTGTGTGGTGTCTAGCTGCCTGCTGGGTTAAACCACAACAGTCCCCCAGCTGCCCCTGTCACTGCCCGGGGCTGCCAAGCATGGCCAGGACACAGCCAGGGGGTCCACCAAGGGCTGGTGGTGGGCGCAGGAAGAGGAGCAGGGCAGGGGGGCCGTGCCCAGGGAGCGGGCACACACGTCGCAGGCGCCTCAGGGCCAGCCCTGCCACCGACGTCCCCCGACAGCCCTGCCTCATGGCCACCCACCTGAGATGAGATATTCCTTCTTCCCACCGGTGTCCAGCAGCTGGCCTCACACAGCAGTGGCGGAACCATGTAGATGAACGCTATGTCCTTGTCAGGGCCCTTAAACATCTGGGGAGAAGGAGCAACCTGGCTGGCACAGAGGCTGCCCCATCCCCCCAGCCTCCTGCCCTGATGTGCCCCGTTACCTTCATCTGCTTGATTTCATACTGCATTTGTTTGATTGGATTCCCATATATATCGTTCCCCGAATCCACCTCTTTCGCAGAGACGGCCTTTGCTCGCATCACTGCAATGGAGAAGTGTCGAAGTCAGGTGGGGTGGCTGGGGACCAGAGGTGCTGCCTCGGTCCCGCTCAGCGCCCCCTGGCCCACAGGGGCTCCCACCCTCGCACAGGGACAGCGATGGCAGGAACAGCTCTGCCGTGGAAGGGTTCCTGTGGTCACACTGCCAGCACAGCCTGGGGACACACAAAACGGCACATGAGCACTCGACATGTGGCAGTGACCTGCAGGGTGCCTGGGGGTGGGCAGGGCAGGCAGGCAGCAGGCAGCCAGCTCACCCTTACTCACCAGCTCAGGACGCGGCGGCTGGTTTGGTGCCATGCTGTGTATGTCGCAGCCACATGCGGCGGACGCAGACGCTCAGGCGTGCAGAGTCTGGGTCCCCGTGCCGAGACCTGCGGCTCCCCGCCCTGCCTGGCTCCCTCTGCCAGTGCAGGGACGGGAGCTCCCGGCCTGCCCCAGGCAGCACCGGGGACGCCAGGGACGGAGACGGCGCAAGGGGCAGTGGCAGTCCCAAAGCTGCAGCTCCTGCTCAGCACCCTCACAGCTGGGGGCCGAGCCAGGGAGGGAGCCTGGCTGCAGGGCAGGGACTCACAGGGCTCCCCGCTCTGCTGGGCGTACTGCCATCCCATGGGGAGGCCAGCTCTCCCATCCCTCGGGGGCATTCCGGTGCCCTGCCAGCCTTGCTCCACGTGCATGCTGTGGGGTAGGGAATGGGGAGCCATGCTTTGGCCAGGGTGGTAGGAGGGCAAGCGCCAGCCATGCTGGGGACACGGCTCCTGTCCCCCACCAAAAGGTGCTGGGGTTGATGTAGTGGATACAGTTTGTTACAGTACCGATTATTTCATACTGTTCGTTTAGGATTTGTTCCTTAAAAGTTAGGTAACTAGCAGGTGTTGTGTTCGTAGGTATGTAGATAAATTGTGTATCTTGGAAGCATTGTTAGACTCCAGTGAGCAGTAACCACGGAAACGGAACAACCTTTTAAGGAAAGAAAGAAACAGTGAAGAGAGATATGATAGGGAGTAACATCAAATAAGAAGAAACAGTGAAGAGATATATAGTTCTTTGGCTGAAATGATGCAGATGGCTAGGAACACTTTGTAAATGGACAGATCTGACATAGAGTTGATGAAAAGGCCTTGAAAAGGCCTTGAAACTTAGTATTCTGCGTAAATTAGACAGGGAGGCTAACCTTGTATCTTGAGTAGAAGAGATAAGAGGGTAGTGCTAGTTTGCGTTAATGAGAGATGTGCTAATTAAGCCAGGAGCTAAAACTGAGCATGCGTGAAGACCGAGTTCAACGAAAGGACACTGTGAGGAAGACTATCGACAACCACCAGAGGACCCTGAAAGACCACCAGAAGACCCCCAAAGACTCTAATGCGCATGTGTCTAGGATGATGTAATATTATAATTAGTTCTCGGAAATTTAATGAATATGTATAAGAGAAAACTAGAATATGTATAAGAATTATCAATATAAGCAGAAAAGTGATTAGACCCAGTGTGCTTGGGCTGTGCTCGACCACCGAGTACCCAGGCCTGAATAAAACAATATCTCTCCTGAGCATGTGAATTGATTACTTGCACACCAGGCACGAATCCGCTTTTCAGACAACAGGGTGGGAGCGGCCGGGGGCCGCCCACCAGCCTGGCACAGACGCGCTTGCTTTCTTTCGCCTGGCACAGCAAGGAGAGGGAATCTGACCACGCCACCACAGGGCACGGGGGGCATGTGGATGGGCTATTTAAGCTGAAGGTCAGGGGGGCACAGCCCCACATGGGTACTGGTAAGTGCCAAATGAGTTTACTCTGCAAAGGAGCGGGTGGCCGCCGGCATGAGCAGGGGCTGGGGAAGAGACTCTCCAAAACAGCCGTCCCCACTCAATTCGGGCACTCACTCAATGCGGGGCAGGCGGACGCAACGCCTGCTGGTACCGGGGCTGCAACCAAGGGCTTTCCCAGCCGAGTTCCCCTCCCTTGGGGAAGGGCCGGGCTGCCCGGGCACGCTGGCAGCACAAGTAGCAACGAGGCCATGCAGGAAGCCCCAGCCTCCTTGCCTGCAGCGGGCAGCAGAGCGAGCCCTTCGACACAGCCCCCTGCCCTGGTCCCTGACCCAGGCTCAAGGAGCTCTGCTTGGCAAGCGCCGGCTCGGTCCCTGCCCGCTGCCAGCGCCTGCGCCTGCTCCTCTGCCAGCAGTGCCCCTGGGTCACCGTTTGCCCCCCAACCCAGCAGCTCCTGCATCCTCCCGCGTGCCAGGCCCTTCACTGCTCCGCGCACATCTGCGGCGTAACTTGGGTGCAACCGAGCTGGAGAGACACGCACCAACTCCAGCCCCGTGGCTTCAGGCGCCGGGAATGGTTACTGGTTCAGTGGGCTCCAGCCTTTTCCATTCACATGCCAATGAATCACTTGACAAAAATGCAGCCCAATTCTAGGCAGATTTGTTCCAAACAGTGCAGCCTTGTGGAGGGGACGGCTGTGCTGCGCTTTCCCCGCCAAGACCCCAGGAGCGCAGCCAAGCTCTGCGCCAGCCAGGAACCGGAGCGGTGAGGAGGGTGAGCCGCAAGGATCACGGAGTGGACCCCCGGAGGAGAGCCCGGCTGAGATCCCCGGGATAAGGAGGCAGGGACAGGTGCCCAGAGACTGGCAGTCAGACCTCCCCAAATGCCAATGCCCCCGTTGGCTGCGTCACCCACCACTCCTGCTGCCAGCCTGGATAGCCACCAGCCGCAGGAGCCCAGATCCTCCGTGAAGCTGAGCCGAGGCTCTCCCAAGTCGCATCAGATTGGCAAGTACTCGAGGAAACCTGAAACAAGGAGTGTGGAGAGTAAGACCTCAAGGGTGTTTCTTCCAAGCTAAGAACAAGAGTGAGCAAAACAAAATACCAGGCAGCAGTAACACGAAGCAGTCTTTAAGAGAAGAGGGACAATCTAATGCTTCACAGTCCTGGACAGGTTAAATCAAATTAAAAGGTGAAAACATAGTTTAGCGCCTATTTTAATGTATTTGACAATCACCTAAGAAGAGAGCACAAAAATACCAGGGTTTTTTTTTTTATTCCAAACTTTGCAAAGGACTTTTATGCAACAAAATACTAAACATCTGATGATTTTGGGCTACATACACAAGTATCTTGTATTAGTGATGCTATCAACACTGCTACATCTGTAATTTATACTACCATTCTGAATAAGGAAATTACTTAGAAGCTAAAAAAAATAAGGTTTTGAAGACACCGAGGGTTGCTAAGGGACAGAAATACTTACTAGAAAAATAATCCCCAATCACCTAATAGCATGACAATAAGTAGTTAAGGGTACCACAAGCCTAAAATTCCTCAAATGATGTACCTAAACATCCGTTTAGGGGTCCTTATGAGAAGCAGTGCAAGAAAGAGTCATAACTTCTGAAATCAAAATACAAAGAAATTACTGTTCAAAAACAATAGCCTTATTCGAATTAACACAGAGCTTAGCTGGACTATTCTTATTAGCCAGAAATGTGTTAATCAAACATCATTCTGTAAAGGGATTGTATCAAATATGATACAATGTCACATTTGACTATAAAAGATTTACATGTGCAAATCCTAGAAACATGAGGTACTGTTAGTATAAAATAAGGTATGTAACATGGCTTATAGGAAAGTGACGAAAGGAAGGAGGAGGCTTTGTGGGATGTTAGCAAAAGTAACGGGATGGAATTTTTTTTCCCTAACAATTTTTAATTCTTCATGAAATTTCAGTTTCTTTAAAACATTTCAGTGCAAATGTGGTTTTAATCTTTTTTTATTGCCAAGACAAGTATGTCAATAGCATTTATTAGTGAATGCACACATGAGATTTAGCTGGCAACTGCATCTGTTGCCCATAAGCACAAAGCACCACAGGATAAGCAGGCCTCCAGCACACGCAGCTTGTACTGCTGCTGCTGCTGCTGTTTGTCCGAGATGCTTAAGCACTGCAATAGCCCCAGTGGTATTTTGTTTCAGGAATCTGCTACCCATACTCCCCTGAAAACACTAGAACCAAGTGTAGCCACCCACAGGCCAAGAGGAACTATATCACACGACTATTGGCTTACGCTCACAGACAAACTTGTTTCTTCCCTGCCACAAAACCAAGCAGTAAAAGAGCCTCCTGTGATCTGTGCTTCCATTATACTTATTAAACAACGAGCAGGAGGTTTTGTCAGTGTACTATAGGAGTATACCAACCCAAAGGGTTACAAATAACGTACTTTTAAGGCCTGTCTTTTGCTTTTTCAATGGCTTGTGTCACTCTTTTCACTGATGTAATGTTTATCACTGCTTTTCTCTGTATTGGTTAAGATGTTTGTGCCTCAGCAGCAGTGTGGATTGTACCAGAGACGCATACCGATCTTGCTGCTGTTGAGTGACCCACCTCTGAAGGTCTGAGTCTCTGCACTGGTGTGAAATATATAAGCATGCTGCTTGCATGTCTGAGCACTCATTTGGTTATTTCAGGTCACTTCACTGGTGGGATTCTCCCAGGAATAGCCAAACTTGGGATTTAATTCCCCGTATCTTACATTTTCCACAGTTCAACCAGCTGCCTTGCGTACCTTAGTTTGTGGTGCCAATTGAAGCAGTTTGTTCACAAGCAGCACCTACTCGATATCCCATACGAAAGGGCACTATTTTGCTTAGGAGAAGCGATGTGAACGAGGAAGCCGTGTGAAACCTCCCCGCTCCCCGGGGCAGATGCTGCAGGGCCACGCACATCTGAACTCTGCCTACATGCCGTAACAGAGACCGTGGCTTCGCAGCTTCCTTTTCCTATGTAGGGGCACGTCCACATGGACATGTCAACACGTGCCTGAGCTGGCACGGCACAAACCAGCTCTGATTTGGGAGCCATTGACCCACGCCACCCCAGGAGCACTGTGCTGGAGTGGAGAAGCCCTCCCGAGAGAGGCTATTATGGCTCAGCCTCCGCAACACCAGCACTGTAAGGCGCTCGCTCCCCAGGCGGGCGCAGGGAGGGAGGACGAGCCTTCTCGTTGCCTCGGAGGCCACGTGCTGGGGCATGTTCACCTTGCGGCACAGGATCCATGAGCCTTGGAAGGTGTGAAGCCCAGTTTCTTACAGCTTTGTGTGTAAAGGACAGATTTTTGGTGCCCAGTAAGTAACTCAGAGGTGATTTTCTGCTTAGAACAACCCTACCTTTCCTATCAATTTCCATTATCTTTCAAAGGTTAATGCTCTTGCCTTTGCTTGACAGAAGCACTCATTTGAGCTTGTTTCTTCTACTCAGCTGCTCCCCCCCCACACCCAACTTGTGGAAAATTTATTATCTCCAGGGCTTCTAACTTCTGCCAGGCTGAACCTGATCAAAGCGGTAAAGTAATTACCGGAGAGGGTGGATGCACAGACAGTGCCACTGAACACATCTCATTTCCTGCCGCAATAAAATGTCCCCAGCATCTCATTTCTTCTCCTCTTTCCTCCTCCTGGCTTACCCTCAGTTGCACCGAGAGATTTTTCACTTCTGATTTACACCCCGGGCAATACCACCCTGCGCAGACCCGGCACTGCATGCAAGATAATCTTTTGTTCTCCAAGAGAAGGAAACCACAAGGATACCACTTCTGCAGCCTCCCTTTCCCTTGCAGGTTACCGTAACCTGCTCTAAAATGGATCACACCGGACGAAGGTGAAGGACAGCCCCTGGCTCACCTTCCTTCACTGACTGATGTGAGGCTTTAACGCCGTCCTGACATGCAGAGCAGCGGTAAGGAGGAAAGTGGTAGAGGAGCCAGGTTTTGGACTGCACAACAAATCCTGGGATTTCTGGGCGGTAACCTACAGACGGGCCATTAGGTGCTGCTGTAAGGCAAGCAAAGGGCCTGATGGGCAAGTAAGGGAGGTGTGCAGAGAGGTGAGTGGGCAAGCAAGGAGCACTCCTCACCCAGCCTCAGGCCTTCTGCTAATAAACCCACTGTGAGAAAGTGAGAGGACCAGGCTTTGCCTAGCGCAACAACAGTAGCCGGAGCAGACCCACCTGGTGTTTCTGCTAGGGTATTCAAGAAAATATGCGCATATCCGCACCGCAGTCTTGCATAACTGATGAAAGGACCCAACAGCCAGGTGGAAACCCAAGTCCTTTGCTTACTGCTGGTAAGGTCTGTAACTTCTCCTGCCTATCTGCTTAGTAACTACAGCCGCTGCTTGGAAATCAATCATGTACCGACACTGAATTCTGTTATCAGAAGAAAACTCTCTAGTCTATTGAAAAAAAAAAATTACAAAAATAGGAACATAACCAGCGACGTACACAGATGGCGACTGAAGCCCCAAGGCAATTTTGTAAATATTGCTCTTGTGCCTCTTCCTGTCCTCCCGCCGGCGCCTGTTCTCTTTGTTACCCAACATTTGGGCTTCTGACAACTCGAAGGTTAAACACCTGACTTGAAAAGTCCCCCTACATCCATTTAACACACACTTGACAGAAAATCAGTGGGTGTTGAATACATTGACGTGGGATTAGCAGACCTCTAAGTATCATTTTCCTCATCTTCTCCCAAGTTCTGAGCAAACTATGCCAGTGCTGCCTTCCTTTATATTACAATTGTGAAGATGATAATAGTACTTAAAACCTGTGCTTACAAGGCCACCCAAGTCTGCATAATCATATATATACACAAGCAGTCCCACTGCATGTTGACAGGCAATCTTACCTCTGGCGGTCCCCCAGTTTAAGAATCACATATATGCATGTGTATCTTACACGTACATGCACACGCTGTAATCATAATGAAGACTACATGATATCATTTAGAGCATTCTTTTAAAAACTACATTGCATCTCTCCTTTTTTTAAATAGAAATACCAGGGGCTTAGATATATGACGTATTTGTATAATTAGAAGCACGTAAAAACAGTATCCGTATTTTCCATAATTAAGCAACTACTGAACCTCTTCACTGACAATAAATCCCTCAACAGTTACCTGAGTACCCCCCGCCAATACCAACTCTAACGCAACATAACTAAAAAACCGCCACTGAAGAGGAAACCAGCTTACCAATTCTGCAATTTGTTCTTGAGCTTTTCCTACTGAGCCTGTCATACCACCTCCTAGCGTGTTCTGCTGACCTCCCAAACACTGGTCTGAGCGTGAAACTGTTCTCAAGCACAAGCATGGAAATCCAACCATAGGTTGTCCCATAGGCATGCAAAGATGAACATCTTATGTCTCCTCTGTCCACACTCCCGAGGATGGGAAGCCAGAAGTGCTGTTCAGTTACCCAAGTCTAAAGAGGTTTAGGATCTTTACTGCATCTGGGGAAACACAAGCCTAAGAAATATTTGCTCCGTATCTAATCACCACTGAAACAAAAGGAAGCAAAGGAGAATGGAAGACACACCAGGTCTGCCAAGCAAAGAAACTGTTTCTGAGTGCACAGAAGCACAGCTGGAGACATAATTCCTGCTGACACACACTCAGGAGGATTGAACTTCATCCATTTGGGTCCCTTTGAGAATACCAAGCACCCAGATTGTTCTGGAGCATGCATTTTACATCGGGGACCCTCTGAAAGAATCGGAGATGGTGCAGTTTTATTCCCTGGGAGAGTGCTCTGACACTTACCCGCTTCTCAGTTAGCGTAGGACAATTAAAATACAGTAACTCATTAGTAAGTACGGGCTAATTTCTGGCCCATCCTGATTCTAACAACAGCCAACAAATCCCTCAACTAGCTTTGTTCAGACTGTATTTATGACAGTTATTTTGCTCGACACTTTGGGGGAAAGCAGATGACAAAGCTTGCCTCTTTGATGTGGAAGGACGGGTTTCAAAAGCATACTACAAGCCCAAAAGAGCACAGCATAGTACAGCTTATACATGAAGTAAATTTTACATCACAAGCCATATTGCATGTTTCTATCAGAGAAAATGGGGTTTATGTAGGCACATGGGAAGTAGGTCTTTTGCTCAAAAAAAAAGAAAATCCTGATTAAAAAAAGTTCACTTACTAAAACAATCAGACGACATCCTTTTTGATTTGTCTCTAAATCCACGTGTAGATTTTATTCCTTCACTGCCATCTGAAATCGTACTACTTGAGGCACTTTTCATGTAAAACCAAGAAATATCAACTCAGAAGGCAAAGACCCTTCTTCATGGAACTGAGCACCTGTGACTACAATACACCTTCCCTCTCATTTAAACGTAACAGCATAGTAAAAACAGTTTTTAAATTCCAAGCGGAGAGAACCAAAGTTTGGAAACTACAGGACAGTCTCTTCTGAGCACAAAATAATCAATTTCTTTTCACTTCTCTAACAACCTTAAATAAGAACCTAGCGTTTCTTATTTTTCATGCTGCAGCACAGAAAGCCAGTACCCATATCTGCACAAAGACTTCCACTGCTCAAACCTGTGTGCAAAGCATTGAGGAGTCTTGGCTCAGTCTTGGCAGTACAGGAGCAATCCATCTCAAATGCACTACACATTTTGCATTTGCGGGTATCACATATAGATACTTAATTATTGGTTTTCCTCCCAATAACAACAAAACAAGAAACAAGAAACCCTCCTCGCTTCCACGGCTCTTCTTTCCAGGCTAGAGATTTATGGCAGTGACTACCTATTTTACCCAACATACAAGCCACCTTTTGAACAATTTTCAAAGCTGGCCCAAAAAATGGATCATAAATAATAATCAGTCTAAAGACAGACCAGAGGTCTCTTGCGCTACTGGAGATATGCAGGAACACTTTTTATTTACTAGACTCCTTCGTAAAAACAAAATGTTTGTGATGGCAACTGAACTATAAACTTCTTTTTAGACAGAAAGAACTTAGTGAATAGGAATATCCTGCAATACTTTGATTGCTTCTTAGCACTTACATGGTTTCAGAATGCATGCATAATGACACTGATTGTATGGAAATTATCAGGCATTTATTTTGCTATTAGTGCCAAGGCCACAGTTGTGTGAGGCATTACACAAGCATATGGAATCCTCGCCCAAAAGAGGTTGCAAACCACCTGTTTGTTAACACAGTCACTGTATTTCAACCCTTCCACCTGTGACAACATCTTCTCAGGAGGCAGACTTGCCTGGTCTGATCAAATATTCAGCAGAGTTAATATTGAACCCCTATAAAAACTGGGCCCAACCTCTACATTTGCGGTTGGGATACAAGACTCATACCACAGGGTTCACACTTCAGTCCCACCTGAGGTATGTATCTTAAATGTCATTTCCCAGTGGTCAAATACTCCTCTTCAGAGCTCTCTTTAAACTGAGGGCTCGCTGTAAGGGAGAGAAGAGAGTTCCAATCTCCTTTCACTAAACTTTCATCTGCCAATCTCCTTTCACTAAACTATACAAAAACTCTCTCTACAACAATAATTTGCACGTGCCTGGGACCATTCCCTGGAATGGAGGCCAACTGACACAATTACCCTTGTCCATTTGGTCGCATTTTGTTATGCAAAATTTGGATGCAGAATAGCTGCATCCAAAATGCCCACTGGGAAATCCCCTGGCCCATTCCCACTCATGAGCGGTGCTGAGGAAGTTGTTGAGCTTTTCAGCTGATGTGGGCCAAACCTGTACCTGTAAACCTCCAAACAATTTAGCACTACAGATGACCAAGGTCCAGTTCATGGGAACACTCACTGGTGCTGTTTAATTCAATACCACAGATGCTCCAAAAGTTTTCCCTCAGATAGCATCTCACGCTAACGCATGCAGGGGAGGTTTTTTCAGTACTCTCTTAGAACAGCAGTAAACAGAAGCAGAGGAAAGCAATGTGAATAAACCAAGCTCATCCACTATCTCAAGGATAGAAGAGTGGCTCATTGTCTTAAGAATACAGCCTAAGGAGCACCTGGCTTCAAACCCAATGTTCAACTGGAATTAATTTTTTCCCTCACTGTGATGAACAGGTAGAAGGTGGGGGGCGGGGAGGGCGTTGGCTTGTTTTTTGTTTTTAAACTTCTTACTTTCAATAAAAAAGGGAACAAAAGCTATTAAGCATCTACAAAGATGCACAAGGCACTTGTGCATCAGAAGTGCGGGATCTAGTAACAAGAAGTGACTGAAGAAATGGAGACAGAAAATGGGAAGGCTCAGCAAGTACCTAAGCACAATTCACAAGTGAAGCGATCCTGTCAGCATAGCACTTTTTGCCATCAAAATACCTGACCAGCAACACTTCAGTCCTTCAAACAAGAGGACATCAGAGCAATTAAGAAGCGAAAAGGGAACACGTATCTTGAAAGACAATGCCTGAAGAGGCAGTTAATTTGGAGGAAGGAGAGATTGGAAGGCATCTCAGGCCTATCATAAACTTACTGAACTCCATATTAAGCAATAAGGGGTTGCCTGGTTGCTTTCTACCTTCTTTATTTCCATTGGAAGGCTGTTGCCTTAGAAGAATGCAAGTCTTCTAAGCATTAAGAGTTTTCTTCCAGTTTTCAGCTTAAATTTGCTCGGGGCCAGGTGGTACACATTTTTTCTGGTGCCCACACCTTCAAGCTTAGTAACTGTTCTCCCTAAACGGTATTTCCCTCTTCTGCATTTACAGGAGTCACCCCACTCTTCTTCCACCCTACGCAAATCAAGGACTCCTGATGTCATCACGCATGTCCATCTCCCATATTCCAGCAATCCCTGCAGCTCTCCTCTCCAGTTATTCCAAGGGGAGTTCATCGTTCTTGTGTGTGAAGGACCAGCGGGGCAACCACGTCAGATGAGCTGTGCTCTGTTCAATGGCATTAACTCTTCTCTACAGTTCCTGAAAATACTTGGCCTGACACGCTGCAGCATAGCACTTTCTTACGCCCACATCACACCGTTGGCTCCTAGCTGCTCTCCTGTGCTTCCCTTTAGCTACCTGTAGGTCTTCTTCCCCCTCCTCACTTTTGGCCAGCTGAAGAACATCCAACTTAGGGCTCTAAAATTCTTCCCCCTCTTCTAAATATCTTCTTGGTGGTCTCAGCTTTCTGCCCTTCAAATTAAGTAGCTTATCATAACAGGACAAGGATAGCACTGTCTTCTCCCCAAGTAAGCAAACTGTTTATTTAAATATAAAAATTAAGAGGAAGGAAAAAAATGACAGCTCAGTGGAAAGTGAAAGTTTAACTTGGTGCTTAAAGAACTTCAATACTTACACTGCAGCTGTAGCAGAGGGCTGGCACTTAGATGCCTGATCATGATAACACCAAAAATCCTCCCACTAAGGTTTCAAATTACAAAATAACTTCATCTAAGGGGAGACAAAATGTATATACACCAACATTGCCATATGTTTATAGTGCCTTCTCAGCACAACGTTTCTCTTATGGCACCAAGAACTTACTGGTATGAAAAATTACAAATTTCAAGTGCTGTTTCAAAGCAAGTTACAGTTAAATCAACAGTAGGGAGAAAATAGTCAAGAATTTGACTTGCAGAATGGGAGATGATTCGTGACTTTCTCAACAGCTTTTACTGTTGATGAAGCTTACAACCATCTCACTCTTTGGGAATGAGATACTTTGTTAGTATTGGTCTGGTTAGAAACTCAGCAGGCTGGCTTGTTCATCTCTGCAATTTTTCAATCAAAGAGGAAAGAAAGAGCTGAGGAAGAACTAAGCAGAAAGGCGGCCAGCAGGTACCAGTTTCAACTAACTTTCATCTGGGTGCAGAATGAAGCTTCTTTCTAAAAACAAAAATTGCATCTCTATCAGGGTATTGGCTATTCTAGGAAGTGTCTTTTTTCCACCCTTTGCCTCACTAAAGAGCTTTTTGCCCCAGATGGTTTTCTCCTGAGGCAGAAATGTGGAAGTACTGGCAATCTTGCACATTTGTACAGGAAAGCTGTTGCCCACTTAGCTCTGTGGCTGTGAGGGTAGATGCTGCAATGGTCACGTTCACCTGCAAACAGCAGTTGTCTTTGCCTTACGCCCTCACGTATCACAGGAGAGCCACGTCATGAGAAAAACATGCTCAGTTACAACTTCCTGGCTGGATGAGCAAGGACACCACTAGTGGGTCTGCAGGTCAGAAGCCTAATGCTGGTGCCACACCTCAGGTTCTTGACTCTATGAGAGGTCAACTCGAGAAACTTAAAAGTGGGGTGGTTATTGTTGGAATGCCAAAAATAAAGGAGAGAGATGGCCTGTGTGGGACTTAAGAAAAAGAAAGGAAGACCTTACTCTCGCTCTATTACATTTTCCAAAATGAAATGGAATATGTAAAAAGCAATCAAGACAGGATTAACAACTACTAACAAGTAAAACAGATTTCTTGGATTTCTTCTGGAATCACATCATCCCTGTCCTAAGGCAGCTATCTGCCTTGAAGATGCAAGACAGTCAGTGGCATTTCTACGGTTGCTCAGCTACATTTTAGTTCATCAGTTAGCGTGCAGCCTGGGTTTTAAAAGAGGTTGTACTGCATAGAAGAGTCAGAGCTGAATTGAACTGTCACATGAAGTCGAGGGGAGAAGAATACAACAAAACATATTTACCACAAACTGGTATGTAGTTGACAAAACAGTCATCCATTTGGCATGGCAGACTTGCCGTGATTTAGAGATTTAGATGCTGTAACATCTCCGTCAGAAGCTGTCGTCATTTTATGGGCTATTGTTATACCCATGAAACAGCCAGCCTTCATTGGCATGAGGACTGGAGTGAGACCCCTGTGAGTTACTATGCTCACTGACTCAGCCTGCAGAAAACAAACAAATAAATAATAATTTTAAAGAATCACGTGTAGCACAAAAGAGGGCCGCCTTCAGAAATGAATGGCTCTACAGATAAAACAGTGGATTAGACTAGTTTCTAATTAATTCTTAAGTTCTCTGTCCTCCGCTCTGACAGGTGTTGATTCAAGATCTCTCTGTACTCAGAAGCTCTACAGCTGGATATCCCAGCAGGAGTGGTGGGGGACAGCAGCCAGATAGACCAAGACCTACTACTTGTTCTTTTTGTTAAGTCAATAAACCTTAAGGAGCATAAAAGTTACTCCTCTGATAGCAAAAGCGGAACGGGATGAAGGGGCTTGAGATTTTTAGAACGGGTCTCCCACATATCATTTCTATATACCATGAAAAACTTTATCTTGATCACATTTCACAGTTCCTTCATAGCCAGAAGGAATTTCATTACAGGAATTTTCATGCCACTAAACTGGCAAAAAGGTTTTTTATCCCTTTTTATCCTTTTACACTAGTTCCATAAAACCATTTTCCGCTCTCCAGCTCGCACTCTCTCTAAGCAGAAAAGTCCTATCTGCCAAACACTTGCCACAAACTAGGTAGGATATGACACAGTTTCAAATACATCAGTATTTATATTTCTAAAATTAGAAACCTTAGAATGCAAAAAAGAAAAAAAAAAGAAAAAAGGGTGGTGGGGGAAAAATTATTTTCTACCTTGACTGTTAGGTTCTTAAGCTGTCAGTATTTAACATTAACGTCTCTGTATTTCAAGGTCAGAATCGCAACAGTTCTGCTACTTGTGGATATCAGTGAGAGATTGGAGTGCCTTTCACCAGTTCAGGTGCTCCACCTACACTTATTCACGGATTTTTTTTTTTTTTTTTAATGTTTAAAAGGTTAGAATCCACACCTCCAAGCTATAATGGAAAAGAGCACATTTTAAGTGAAATTAAATTACGCTTCTCTTGATTTAAACACAAAAAGTTAGCTCCACTGGTAAATTCATCTCCAACTTCATAGACACCCATAAATTATTTTTGTAAACAGCAAATTACTAAACACAGTACCACACTCTGTGAAAGGGAAAAAGAATGCACACAATCAGCACTTTCCTTTTTGACTAGAAAATGAAAATCTCTAACAGCAGATAAGCCTGAATTAAAAATCAACCAAATCTGGACCCCAAATCGGGTATGGGTTACGGTATGCCACATATCTGGACTCGACTCTTGAAAGCAATCATGCACTAAGGAAAATTTTAGGTTGTTGTAGGGGTTTAACTAGACTCTTGGCAACTTAATTTGGGACATGAAAGGTATTTGCACTACAGCACCATGTGCAGTAAAGAAAACTGGTCTTGCAGTTCGATTCCAATGCCACATCCTCAAACAAAACGAGGCTGCTACGTTTGAATAACATTGATGGAAATCTCACCTGCCATCCCCAAGTTACGCTGTGGCATTTCTTCACTTTTTGTCACCTTCCTTGGGCTTGGTCAATCTTTTGCAGAGTCCGAAGGAAAGGCCCATAGCTTTTTCCTGCTTGTAACAGTGGACGCCTGGGTTTTCACAGGTTGGTTTGTTGTGGGGCATCACCTGTACCCTGGATTTGCCTTCATAAATGCATCCTTGTACTAGAAAAGAAAAGGAAAATTACCAGTCATGCGAGTCATGACATTATACTATCCACAGGGCAACAGAGTGCACTGCTTGTAAGAGGATTTAGTACAGTAAATAATCCTTAAGTATCTTGATTTTTTAACAGTTTAATCACGTGCTTAGTGATTAGAGTGCCAACACACTCTAACAAGAAGATATATTAAGGTAAGTAGAGCTGTATTTAAAGAAGTGGGGTTTCTCTTTCCTCTCCTGAGGGTTTATCACCCAGAGCAGGCTGAAGTTCTGATCCTGCAAACTGCTCCCCGGTGCTCGTATGCTCACTCTGGGAAACAAAGACAGCTATTCGAATTCTTTTGCAGGTACAATCTTTGTTTACTTTCTAGTTTGAATGAAAGTTAGCAATAAACGCAGCGTGATGCTCCTTACCTTGCACTCATTTTCTCTAATAGTTCGGTATTTTAGAATATTTGAGTACATTCTTTCCCAAACCAGGCACTGAATCTAAAACACTACCAGTATCATCTCATTTTCAGTAACCGCTGATACATCATCCCAGTGTTCTTTCCAAAATGTACCATGCTGCATAGCTACATAAAATAAATTGGGACCATTTAAAACTTTCTTTGGCCTGGAGCACACAGCACACATCTCAGTTGTTTGCTACATTCTTGGTATGAGGCAGCAAAACAAACGAAGCCATGCAGTAGGGCAGTAGGGCAGTAGGGGGAAAAGGTCTGGACCCTACACAGTTTGGGGGGTGGGGCGAAGGATGGGAACCCATTTTATTCTCAAAATGCAACGGTGATGCTTTCCAAATACCTTGCTGACCAGACCAAAACAAGATTTTTGAACATTAAACGATTCAGTTTACAAGCAGCACAGCACCGTGTGAACCCGCGGTTTGAAGTCCTGTATTTATAGAAATCGCTGTAAATAATAAAATCTGCAGGGACTGCTGACCCACACAGGCGCTGTATTTTCTGAATAGGGCGTATGTATTAAATTTGCAAACTAAGGACTGCGACACCTCTCACCTTGCCCCTTTTCTCTTTCCCTCCGTTTGGTGCGGGAGCTCATTTCACCAGTGAAGGTACACCACAAAAAGAGCCTCACAGAGGGAAAGGAAGGGGAGGGATAAGGCAAAAGGTGGAAAGGAAATACACAGAGAAGCAGCTTTGCCTTCCATTGTTAAAGCCACAGCCCGCTCATGAATCATGTTTCCAACCTGCAGAGTGAAAAGCACAGAATCGCTAGCAATGAAATACGTAAGCTCTTCATACCAGCATCACTGCTTTGAATAACTGAATTGTTCTATGGAGTAATTTGACACGCCAACAGGCTGCCCATCAAATGAGAACCAGAATGCATGCCATTTGCAAGACGAAGCAGCAATAAGCTTTTCATCGGTTTCCAACAAGAGCGATACCAGTGAGGTGGTGTATTAATGGATTTTGTCCTCTGCAAAGCCAAGAGGAGAATATTAACCACACTCCCCAAAGGGGAGGGAGCAAACTGAGGGAGGGCAACTCATCGGCCCCTTTCAGAGTTTCAACACTCAAGATAAACAAAAAAAAACAACGTAAAAAGTTAAACAGTGGCCAAGAAGCAGTTTATGCATACAGGGGCCTGATCCAAATCTCAGAAAGACTTTCAATATTGATTTTTGTGACTATCAGACCAAGGCCTAAAATGAAGTGATAGCTTCTGCTTGCCAGGTCATGAGAAGGTAACTTAAATGAGCTACACAGTAACGAGAAAACGCCAAGGGCAATAGCAGAGCTTACTGTTCTCCTCCATTTGACCAACTATGCAGTAAACCAACGTAACACAGCCAGCCTAAGGACGTCTCTAAAGTCGCTTTAAAAAAAAAAAGGTAAGTCTTTATCCTGGAATATAAAGACACCACCTTGGTTCCCACCTGGGCAGAGTGGCAGAGATGGCCCAGCAGGGTCATGTCCCAACGTTCCAGGTAAGATAAAAAAAGTACAGGATATGTTGGGGGGGGCGGTTTGATGTATCCTTTCCGTTTTGTGAAAGCCTGAGCAAGGATGCGTTATGTGGTAGGACCGGTGCCACTTTAGACCCGAGGTTAAAAAAGGGACTGCATATCAGTGCAAGTCCCCGAGTTGCTTTCATCACCAAATAAAAAAAGATTTCCTTTCTCCAATGTGGTGGGAACAGGAGCTCACAAGTGGATTCCAGGTACACCTCAGGGTAGCAGTTAGGTGTGCTTAACTTTAAAGGTATGCTTAAATCCCATCAACTGACTATAAAAGGTCACATGAATCCCGGAGATCTAACACAAAAAAAAATCCCAGAAAATACTACACTCTGTTTTTCACTCCTGAAGGATGCCGGGTTCGCATTACACGTTACAGTCCATTCCCCACCCAGCGACCTTGCCAGATTCCAGCTGGGAAGCCAGAACATTTGTCCCCTCCTAGCCTGAGGCGGTCGCCAAAGCAGTGGCAGAGCAAAGACAGCAAGCTCCCGCTCGGGCTGACCGTACCTGCGAAACCACTGGCCGAGCACTGGCGGGGCGAAGTCTTCAGCTCTGCCACTGAATGGCAGCAGCCTGGATTCATCAGGAACGGCTGCTCCCTATGGGAAACAATCCCAACTGCCTGGATCTTGCCGATTGTCGTGGTTTAACCTGGCAGCAGCCAAATACCACGCAGCCGCTCGCTCACCCCCCCCGCCGGGTGGGATGGGGGAGAGAATCAGAAGGGTAAAAGTGAGAAAACTCGTGGGCTGAGATAAAGACAGTTTAATAGGGAAAGCAAAAGCCGCGCACGCAAGCAAAGCAAAACAAGGAATTCATTCACCACTTCCCACCGGCAGGCAGGTGTTCAGCCATCGCCGGGAAAGCAGGGCTCCATCACGCGTAATGGTGACTTGGGAAGACACATGCCATCACTCCGAACGCCCCCCCTCCTTCTTCTTCACCCAGCCTTATATGCTGAGCATGACGTCATATGGTATGGAATAGCCTATTGGCCAGCTGGGCCAGCCGTACCGGCCACGCTCCCTCCCAGCCCCCTGCACATCTGGCAGGGCATGGGAAGATGAAAAGTCCTTGACTAGCGTAAACAATACCTAGCAACAACCAAAACATCAGTGTGTCGTCAACATTATTCTCACACTACATCCAAAACACAGCACTATACCAGTTAATCGGAAGAAAATCAACTCCATCCCAGCCAAAACCAGGACACCGATGGAGGGACGTATTTGAAAACAAAGTGCTTTCTAGCAAGGGAAACAAGGCTTGAACAATACTAATCCGGCTGGCAATTTTCTACGGCAGCTGAGTATTTCCAGTCCCTGAGCAGGGCAGTTGTAGGGAAAGCCCTACAAGAGTTAACAGAAAAACACACTACTCCTATTTTTGTAGTAACTACAAATGCTGGGGCAGCTCAGGGGGGCTCTGGGAGTCGGGGTGCCTGGTGCCTCTGCCCGGAGGGGTCTGTGTCTGTCTCCTTCCCCTCCCCAGCTCTCGGGTCACTCCCGGCGCTGCCCCAGCCAGGCCCGGCTCCAGCTGACTGGGAGCCCGTCACCCTGGGCGGTTTGGAGCTCCCCACCACCATCCTCGGGCAGCCCCAGCCCTCACCTCAGCCGAGCCACAGCTGGCGCAGAGCCCGCGCCTCCCAAGACCAACATGGCTGCCAGGAAGCTGAGTGTAGGGAAATGACGGCTCCCGGCATGTCCTGGGAACCAACATGGCCGCCGGGCAGCCCCGTGCCCCAGCACTACAGCTCCCGGCATGCCCTGGGGCGCTCCTTCCTCCTGTCTGACCCTGCGGGGACACCGTCCCCCAGCCCGGCCCCGCCCCCCCACCGGCCCCATGGCCGCCTCCCCGGGGCTGCCCCGCCCCGGGCCCGGAGCCCCGGTGGAGCAGGGGGAGGAGGGGAGAGGGAGAGAGCGGCAGAGAGGGGCGGGGAAGGGCAGGGCGGTGGGGTGGCCGGAGAGGGATGGGAGACGGACAGAGGGACAGGAGACGGACAGAGGGACAAGGAGAACGGCGGGGGGAGCTGGGCAGGGAGTGGAGGAAGGAAAAACACTGGCGAGGAGCAGGGCAGAGGGACAGAGCGGGAAAGAGATGGAGGATGAGGGGACAGCGGGGTGCAGGAAGAGAAATAGTGATAAGCAGCAGGAGAGAGGGACAGAGGGAGAAGAAGAAGGGCAGGAACGAGGACAGAGGGACGGACAGACACAGGCGGGGTGATGGAGCGGGAAAAGGGGCCAGAGAGAAGGCACCAGGAGAGTGGGGTGAGAGAGAAATGGGACAGGGAGCAGGACAGAGGGACGGAGTGTAAAGGGTGAGAGGGAAAAGGAAGGGGAGAGAGAAAGGGAGAGGCAGGGACAGAGAGCAGGACACCGAGCAAGGGGAGGACGGGAAACAATCCAGAGAGACTGAGAAACAGCGGGATGCGGATCAGGACAAGGAGGCGGAGAAGGACAGAACAGCGATGGCCTCCAGGATGGAGACGGAGGAAGAGCAAAAGGGGATGGGGAGCAGGATGGAGGCTCAGAGAGAAGGGAGAAGGCACAGCCAGCTGAGCAGGGGAGACGGGCAGGAAAGAGGGGACAGGCTGCAGGACAGAGAGGAAGAATAAGGCCAGGAAGCAGGACATGGTGATAGCAAAAAGAGAAGGAGAGGGAGCGGGGGGGGAGAGAGATGTGGAGAAAGAAAGAAATAGCAACAGGCTGTAGGACAGACAGGGAGGAATTAGAAAATACAGAGAGGGAGTCAAGCAGAGAAAGACAAAAATAGCAAGAGTCTGTAGGGCAGAGAGGGATTTAAAAAATCAGATGAGGGAGCCAGACAGGGGAAGAAAGAGAAAGAAAAAAATTGTGATGGGCTAAAGACAGAGGGGGAGGAATTAAAAAATGGGGGCAGGGAGCCGGACAGAGAGCAATGGGGAGAGACCAAAAGTAGCAATTATGAGCAACTGCCCCATTTCATTACCGGGAGCCTCACGAAATGTGCTGCCTGCAAAAGCCCTGCCCTGGGCCCAGTCCTGAACCCTAATACTGGTGACGAGCATCGTCTTGCAGAACGGCCAGGACTGGGGAAAAAAAGCCCAGCTGTGGGGGAAAAAATCGCCCAGCTGTTTTTTCATGTGTTTGTTTGCTTGTTGGTTTTGGTTTTAAAAAGAATTCTATTTAAGCTCTAAATACAACCTGCAAGGAAAAAGGAACCAGGCGTACCAGGCTGGACAAAGCCCACAACCATCTGACAGCTGCACAAACCACTGCTCGCTCCTGCTGCGCACACTCCACTGCGTGCCTGCAGGTGCAGGCAGGCGCCCTGTTTCTTGAGTGCTCCCCAGGAACAGCACCACCAGGCAGCTCAAAAAACCATACTGCCTGAAAAAACCTGAGCACAGCTTAATTCTGGGCAATTTTCTCTCTTTTTAGGCCTGCTGGTTAAAGACTCGTCCATCAAGAGATGGCTCAGGACCACACCAGGGCCAGTGGCGCTGGATCCCGTGGCAGCGATGGGCAGAGGGAGAGGTTGCCAGATCCCGGGGCCGGGTACGTGCGCAGGGCGTCAGGGTCATCCCTGCCTGGCTTTCCCTCCCCAGCTGGTGCCGGCCCCGTGCTGCAGCCCTGGGGCCAAGGCTCAAGGAGCCGGGCATTTCTGTGGGCGCCGCACCTTGCCGGGCCCCACCGCCAGCTGCCGGCTGCCCTGGGCTTCCCCCTCTTGCCTCCAGCTCTGCTTTCTGCCAGGGCCGGGGTCACCGCAGAATGTCTTGCCCACTCCCCACAGCTGTCCTGACCCATGTCTGCAGCTTGTACGTTATGTCCACATCACGCAGCTGATTTGGGGGTGGCAGGTCTCTCTCACAGCACTCTGGGAATGGGGACAAAACAAACCAAATTGCTCCTTTTTGATCTTTGTCCCCAGGGAGACGCAGTGGAGACGTCCTGTGCGCTGGAGAGCACCCTGCAGGGAGGTGACAGCTGATTGCAGAGCGGCTCTGAGAGCCACCTGACAGCAAAGGTGCCCGGTGGCCGCAGAGCAGCCCAGGTGAGCTGGTTCTCTTGGAGGCCACCAGAGCAGCCTTCCTCCGCCCCTGGTCTTTGGTGGGGTATGGAGCAGTGCAGAGATATTTCTCAGGCATCCAAGCCTGAGGAGGGTTTCCCAGTGCCCCGGTGAGAGATCTTGCTCCCAGGAAGTGCCTCCCCATAGAGCAAAGGCCATATCCAGCCACCCGGCTCTGGGTATGGCTGCCCTGAGGGGTCTTGCAGGGAGGATGGGGTCATCTGCCTGGTGGCTCTGACACAGAAACGATGAGCTGAAGCCCCGTGGCTGAAGCCCTCCCAGTCGTTAGCCCTTGTTCTCATGGGGGACTTCAACTTTCCGGATGTCTGCTGGAAATACCACACGGCAGAGAGGAAACAGTCGAGGAGGTTCCTGGAGTGTGTGGAGGATAACTTCCTGACGCAGCTGGTAAGCGAGCCCACCAGGGGAGGTGCCTCGCTTGACCTGCTGTTCACGAACAGAGAAGGGCTGGTGGGAGATGTGGTGGTCGGAGGCCGGCTTGGGCTTAGCGACCATGAAATGGTAGAATTTTCGATACTTGGTGAAGTAAAGAGGGGGGCCAGCCAAACCGCTACCATGGACTTCCGGCGGGCGGACCTTGGCCTGCTCAGGACGCTGGTCGAGAGGGTCCCTTGGGAGACAGTCCTGAAGGGCAAAGGGGTCCAGGAAGGCTGGACGTTCTTCAAGAAGGAAGTCTTAAAGGCGCAGGAGCGGGCTGTCCCCATGTGCCGCAAGAAGAACGGGCGGGGAAGGCGACCGGCCTGGCTGAACGGGGAGCTCTGGCTGGGACTCAGGGAAAAAAGGAGAGTTTATCACTTGTGGAAGAAGGGGCAGGCAACTCAAGAAGAGTACAGGGATCGCGTTAGGTCGTGCAGAGAGGAAATTAGAAAGGCAAAAGCCCGACTAGAACTCAACCTGGCCACTGTCGTGAGAGACAACAAAAAATGCTTTTATAAGTATGTTAATGACAAAAGGAGAGCCAAGGAGAATCTCCATCCTCTATTGGATGCGGGGGGGAACGTTGCCACCAAGGACGAGGAAAAGGCTGAGGTACTCAACGCCTTCTTTGCCTCAGTCTTTAGTAGTCAGAGTGGTTGTCCTCAGGGTACTCAGCCCCCTGAGCTGGAAGACAAGGACGACGAGCAGGATAAACCCCCCATAATCCAAGAGGAAGCAGTTAATGACCTGCTATGCCACCTGGACGTTCACAAGTCTATGGGGCCAGATGGGATCCACCCGAGGGTACTGAGGGAGCTGGCGGAGGAGCTTGCTGAGCCGCTCTCCATCATTTACCAGCAGTCCTGGTTAACTGGGGAGGTCCCGGACGACTGGAGGCTCGCCAATGTGACTCCCATCTACAAGAAGGGCCGGAGGGAGGATCCGGGGAACTACAGGCCGGTCAGCCTGACCTCGGTGCCGGGGAAGATCATGGAGCGGTTGGTTTTGAGGGTGCTCACGAGCCATGTCCGGGACAACCAGGGGATCAGGCCCAGCCAGCACGGGTTCATGGAAGGCAGGTCCTGCTTGACCAACCTGATCTCCTTCTATGACCAGGTGACCCGCCTAGTGGATGAGGGAAAGGCAGTGGATGTGGTCTACTTGGACTTCAGTAAGGCCTTTGACACTGTCTCCCACAGCATTCTCCTAGAAAAGCTGGCGGCTCACGGCCTAGACAAGTACACTCTTCGCTGGGTAAAAAACTGGCTGGACGGCTGAGCCCAGAGAGTTGTGGTCAACGGAGTTAAATCCAGTTGGCGGCCGGTCACGAGCGGTGTTCCCCAGGGCTCGGTACTGGGGCCGGTCCTGTTCAATGTCTTTATCAACAATCTGGACGAGGGGATCGAGTGCTCCCTCAGTCAGTTTGCAGACGACACCAAGCTGGGCGGGAGTGTTGATCTGCTGGAGGGTAGGAAGGCTCTGCAGAGGGACCTGGACAGGCTGGATCGATGGGCCAAGGCCAATTGTATGAGGTTCAACAAGGCCAAGTGCCGGGTCCTGCACTTCGGCCACAACAACCCCAGGCAACGCTACAGGCTTGGGGAAGAGTGGCTGGAAAGCTGCCCAGAGGAAAAGGACCTGGGGGTGCTGGTCGACGGTCGGCTGAACATGAGCCGGCAGTGTGCTCAGGTGGCCAAGAAGGCCAACGGCATCCTGGCCTGTATCAGGAATAGTGTGGCCAGCAGGAGTAGGGAGGTGATCGTGCCCCTGTACTGGGCACTGGTGAGGCCGCACCTCGAATCCTGTGTTCAGTTTTGGGCCCCTCACTACAAGAAGGACATGGAGGTGCTGGAGGGTGTCCAGAGGAGGGCAACGAAGCTGGTGAAGGGCCTGGAGCACAAGTCTTATGAGGAGCGGCTGAGGGAACTGGGGTTGTTTAGCCTGGAGAAGAGGAGGTTGAGGGGAGACCTCATCGCGCTCTACAGCTACCTGAAAGGAGGTTGTAGCGAGGTGGGGGTTGGTCTCTTCTGCCAAGTAACTAGCGATAGGACAAGAGGAAATGGCCTCAAGTTGCGCCAAGGGAGGTTTAGATTGGACATTAGGAGAAATTTCTTTACTGAAAGAGTGGTCAGGCCTTGGAACAGGCTGCCCAGGGAAGTGGTGGAGTCACCATCCCTGGAGGTATTTAAAAGACGTGTAGATGAGGCCCTTAGGAACATGGTGTAGAGGGCATGGTGGTGTTAGGTTGACGGTTGGACACGATGTTCTTATAGGTCTTTTCCAACCTGTATGATTCTATGATTCTATAGAGCAAAGGCCATATCCAGCCACCCGGCTCTGGGTATGGCTGCCCTGAGGGGTCTTGCAGGGAGGGTGGGGTCATCTGCCTGGTGGCTCTGACACAGAAACGATGAGCTGAAGCCCCGTGGTCATGGCTGGCTGGTTCAAAGCCTCTGAGTGCCTCAGCCTTTCTCCCTGGGAGTGTTTAACCCAGGCACTTTTTCAGAGCGTGACGGATGATGTGTAGATGGATGCTGGTGATATCCTGGTGGCTCTGTCCCACTCCCACTTCAAAGCTGTGATCGCTGAGGTCTGGGGCCACCTGAAGGCTCTGGCAGAGATATCCAGGGAGTTTGCGTTCAAGTTTGTGATATCTTAGGGCTACAATGTGCTGGGGTTGTGGTATGCTAGGGTTACAGTGTGCTAGGGCTATGGGGCGCAGGATTACAGAGTTTGGTTGTGGGATGCCAGAGTTGAAGCGCGTTAGGATTAAAGCGTGTTACTGTTACAGGCAGGATGTGGGTTTGTTGGCCCTGGGTTCTTGGAGTTACGTTATTTTTGCCTTATCTTGTGTTCTGGTTTTTTTTGGAGAGTCCTTTTTTATCTTGTTTGTCTTTTCAGAGTTTGGATAGGGGCCTTTGGTTTATGTATGTTTCTTCTGGTTGTTTTTTTACTGTTCTGGTGGTTTGTGTTGCGTTTTCTGTCTTATAACGAGCATTTGCAGTCTAATATGTCTGACCAGGTCGGACAATGTCACTTCTGATAGGTAGGTATGGAGGACTTGCGGTCCATGGAGAATGACTACCAGATGACTAACGGGCACTTCAGGTGTGTGGGAGGACTTCTGGCCCATAGGTAATGACTGTCGGAGGGCTAAGTGTACTTCTGAACTTGTGTAGACTTCCAAATACATGGTCATTTCTCCTGCCTTGAGGAAGAGCCATGGGAGGACACCAGCCGCACAGAAGGGGAAGTGTTTCCCCAAGGGTATGTGGCTTTTTGGTTTTTGCTTTTGAGTAAGAAACCTGCAAAGAGGCTGCTGTCATTAAGTTTAGTGACATTTTGTAAAGTCCTGGACTGAGTGTTGTGTCACTTGAAACGTCGCTGAAAAAAGGGTAGAAATTTGTCTGCATGTTCTGAATACTTCGGTTTTGAACGTCTGCTCGTGGTGGTGACTTAATACAGTCCTTAGCTCCTGTCTCGAAGCATGACGTGCACTTAGGGCGAGGTTCATCATCCATGCATCCATATTTCAAATAGACTTCTTGATCATTTTGAATTTTTGGGGGCCAACTTCTCAGATCTTCCTCAATCATCCTTGTGTTCGCCTCTTCACATGGCTGGCGAAGAGCTTGTAGGAGGAGCAGGAGAAGATCAGCGCTGCCGCTTCCATGTTGGTCACTTGTGCTGGACTTACCAGGGTTATCTTCTTTGCGGTTTCTTTGCAGGAATCTCATTATGCCACTTGTCTGTTTTGTGAGGCTAGTGGACTTAACGGGAGACCTTTTGTTCCTCATTTCTGCCTCAGGTGTCATTCTTTGCTTGCTTGCTTGCTTTCTATTTGCTGTGCTTAATTTAAAAAATCTTATTGGAGCTCTTTGGATTTCTGTCTTTAAAGGAAGTCTCTAGGATTTCTACCCGGGAGTGTCCAGAAAGGGCTGTCCTTGTACACTGCTGCCAGCCTTCCATCTAGAGAAATGTCTGGTAGTGGTGAACATTTAACGGTAATGTAACCCAGTTACATCTTAAGTATACAAGCTTTGCCCTGTTCCTGCTATGCCTGGGGGATGATTCTCAAGAGGTCCTAAACAGTATGTTGTGCTGTGCTTTACCCGTTTAAAGTAATATATCACCAGAAATGTCTTCCTCGGTGAAAATACAGAGCAAGAACCTCCAGTAGCAAGGGCATGCTGACCCTTGGGTAGCTTCAAAGCGACAGAGAAGTGTAAATAATTTTTTAAAAAGTCTTGTGGTAGCAGCGTGGGTGTCAAAGGCCACCTGACACTCCACACTTACTCAGCGTGTCACAACTTTATGTGGGTAAGGGTGGGTGAAGTCACTATAAGCAGGTGGTGTAACTGGCCAGGCAGTTGACCTAAAGAAATGAAAAATTGCCTTTGAATGGAGTGGCATACCTTTAGATGTAGGGGTGTATTGCCTTTTCCTTCCTTGGTCTGCGCACAGTGTATGAGAGGTGTTTCCATCTCGAGGAGGAAAACTCATCCAACAGCCATCATCAGCCTCAGGGCTTGTGGTCCCTGATGGAGGTGTAAGTGCTTGGGACAGTTTTACTTGTGTGGTGTTTCTCATTCTGCTCCCAGATTTCCCCATTAATGTTTGCTCTCTATTTTATTTGCCTTTATAGTGCTTTTTAAATGTTCTCCATTCTTCATAGCTCTGAGCACTGAAGTACGTGTTCCTTTCTCTCAAAACCCATAAATAGTTTTGACGTTTACCTTGGAGCAGAGAAAATGGGGACCCTTCAGAGTAGAGAAGAGAATTTAGTATGAGAAACACTTCAATGACCTACATCTTGTGAGGGTGAAAGTACCTGCTTTAATTTTTTTTGTTGTTTTTGCAATCTTTAGCAATACCTACTTAAAAGCCAACTTCAGCAAAAGAAGAAGAAATCACTTCCGATTTCTGTGTCTGACTAAAAGAACTAACATGATCATGCAGAGAACTGATGTGAAGAGCCATTTTTTAGCATTACTGGGTACCACATCTGACTTGTTGAGCTTCCCCTGTGCATAGGGTGGTGGTTTGTACACGGCATTGTCCAATCTTCTTTCTGAACTGAACAAGTTATCCTTCACAGCTTTTTCTGGTAATGTTTTGCTTGGCGTGCAAACTTCTTCCCATTCACGTGTCAGCTAACGGCTTCCAAAAAGACAGGAGGTGACTCGGCGAGGAGGTTGGACGTTCCTGCGTTTGTTTCTGGCACCTGATGCTGGGTCCATCTCCCTGTCAGTTGCCAGATGCAAGGCAAAGGGCTTCTCCTCATTAGAAATTACTTGTCTAATTTCAGAAACCATCTACATACACTTGAAAATTAAACTCTTCCTAATCTCTTTGTGAGAGTAGTAGAGAAGCAGTGGGGGTTTTTTTCAGGGCTGTGCCTGTGAAAGAGCCTTTAGGAGATCCTGTCCCTTGACTCTCACATGGGGCAATGAAGAGTTTGAGAAAGTCATGGATGTTTCTGGTGTTCCCCAAAGCAGTTTGGTCTTCTTAAGAGGCCAGAAGGTGAATATTTGCCAAGACGAGCCTTTGCTGAGAGTCATGGGCTCTGTACTGCTGGAAAAGAGGCCAGCCGTGTGTCACTGGTACCCTCGGGTTGTGGCCCAGGCTTGGCTTACCTGCTGCTTAGCACCAACGTGGTTTTGGACAGCGTGTGGATTCTTGGGGGCAGACGAGTATTTATGTCGTCCTGTGTGTTTTAGGAGAGAGACTCGGTGATGTCTGCAGTAGGAATGTAGAAAGACTTGTAAGGAATTGTAGATGTCAGCTTTAACGTATTTTGTTCACTTAGGCCAGAGTTTAAAAACTGTTTTGACTACAGGAAATTATCCAAGATGAATATGAGGACTTAACTTTGACAGAAATGTGTTTCTTTCGTTAGAACAAGAACATTTCTGACCGATTTGGCTGCTGCTTTTCCTGCATCTCGAGGTAGATCCCCTTGCTGGTGCTTCTCCAGCAACAGCTGACTCTGTGGTTTCACAACGGCCTTTCCCTGGCCGCTGTTCAGCGAACGCTGCTGCTTCTCGGAGCTTCCCTGTGTGCCACTGGCTTGTTCCAGCACGTGCTGCGCTGCTGGATGGGGCTGGGGAGCTGGAACTTTTAACTGGGGTTAAAATTCACCTGGCCCAAGCAGCGGTGTAGTTTTGGAAGCCAGCATTACCCCTAACCTGTGTGTTACCTCCTGCAGCTCATGGCACCGCTGCAGAAATGCGTGCGCTGGCAGGACAGGAGGAGAGGCAGGAGCAGGCAGACGGGGTTGTCTCTTACATTGACACGGTTATCTCTTTAGGTAGATGCAGCACACGTTTGTACAGATGCTGGAGAGACTAGAAGCTGTAACGCCAATGTAGACAAGCAGCTTGGCATGAGGATCACGCTGTGTCTCTCCCACCTAACGGAGATTTGTGCTTGTTTGCTATTGTCGTGTTAGATGGATTTCCCAGGTTTGGTATCTCATGTGAAACTACGGGAATATTCCAGTTTTTCAGGTCTGGTGAGATGATCGTTGCTCAGGTTGCTGCCTGAGACTGAGCGTTTCGGTCCACGCTCACTGAATTGCTTGCAGGCAGTTAACAACCTGGCAGGGAGTAATGCGGTTCAGGCTCTGTTGGATCTGTGCAAGGGTGTACCCTGAATATGAACAGAGGCTGGCAAAAAGGGTCTTCAGAGGCTGTAGTCATGATCAGTTCTCTTCCCAGGGACTCAGGTGCTTTGTGGGCAGAAAACACTCCCTGAAACTCCTCCTCCTGAAAGGTCTGTTATGCACTGTACCTCCTGCTCCGTTTTGGATCGGTCTTACAAAACCATTTGGGTTTTGGTTTTGGGTGGTTTTTCCCCTCTCTAGGATGTGAAATGCCTCTGTTCTGGAGAAAAGCAAGCAGGTCCCTCTGGATGGCATCCCTTCCCTCAAGCGTATTGACTGCGGCACTCAGCTTGGTGTCATCTGCAACCTTGCTGAGGGTGCATTCGATGCCACTATCCATGCCGTCGATGAAGATACTAAACTCTGTCGGTCCCAGTAGGGACCCTTGAGGGACACCCATCCTTGCTGGTTTCCCGTTGGGCACTGGGCCACTGGCTGTTCCTCTTTTGTTAACCCTTTCTCTCCCCCTGAGGAGCCGGGGAGGCTGTTGGGAGTGGAGCGGAACACAGGTAGCCCCCACATTCCTTTCTGGGAGACCTCCAAACAGAAGCGGCCAGAGCTGGCAGCCCCACTGAGTCCTTAGCATCCAACAGACAGAATGGACCATGGCGCTGCCAGCCCTGTGGCTCCCACCTGTGGCACGGCCCTTGGGCCCCCCCGGCACCCCACTGCTTCAGCCATTCATCCTGCCCAAAACCTTCTACCCCAGAGGCAGGGACCGACCCCGATCCCTGCAGCCCGGGGACGCTCCTTGGGGAAAGAGCGGAGGTGACCGCCAGCGATTGCTCCTGTCTCTGAGGCTCAGCCAACCTCTGCCAACTGCCCCGGCAGAAGCAGTCCTTCTCTGCAGCCTGGACACCCCCAGCAGCGGTGGCACAGGAAAGGGCAGGCTGGAAAAGGAGGGGGAAAAGCGGCAGCAGAGCTCGTTTTCAAAACCAGGTAGCAAGCGCAGGGCTCCCGCAGCCAGCGCTGGGACAGGAGGATGGGATTAGGCCTGCTGCAGGATGAGAGGTACTTGGGGTGGGGGGCTGGGGAAGGAGGCGGCGTTTCAATATAGTTGTTTTGATGGGAGCTTTGCTTTCGTTTTTTCCATTAAAGCCGTTTCTCCAGGACAGCTTTGTGCCTGTGTTGGAGGGGGTGGGAGCACAGGGGGCTCCGGGAAATGGCACCAAAGAGATTCAAAAGCACCACTGAGCCCCAAATCAGAGCCGGCGAGCCCCGAAGGGTGCCGAGCTGTCCCCAGGGCTGAGTCACCACCACAGGGGGGGGTGACTCCCCTGTCCCCTTCCCCGAGGGAGATAGCCCTTTGCTGGGGGGAGCCAGGACGGACGGGTCCCCGCAGGACTCACAGACACAGCCCCATGCAGAAAGCAGCACTGACCCCCTGGGACAAGGAGAGACCTGGGAGGGGGGCACACAGACACAAACCTCTTTTTGCAGCAAAGGTTTTGCTGCTCCCCAAGAACTTCATTTGGGGCTCACGGCTTCACAAGGAAGTGGCAGAAAAGAAATTATCAAAAAAAACCCATACAAAAAAGGGAGAAAAAAGGGCCAATATATTCACAGCTCCGAAGCAAGCTCCTTGCTACCATTTCACATCCCACTGATACTGGCATCATCACAGCATTGCCACTGCCTGCGACACTGAGTCCTACTGCCGTAAGTGGTTCTGCAAGGAGACTGCAAAGATGCGCCACGAGCTGATTCCTTATATACATTGGCACCAGCACCGATCCTGTGGGCGTTGGCATGGGGCGCCTCAGCCCAGCGTTGGGTCCGTGCCCCAGCGCCAGCTCTGCTGGCCAAAGGTGCCTCCTGAGCACCCCCATTGCGCCATGGCTACAGGACAAGGAGAACTGCTGAGCTTCTCACCTCGTCAGCCAGGATAAACTTCCCTCCCTGACATGGAGTCCTTCTGGCTCTGGCATTCCTGCTCCCAGCCTGCTTAACCCCTTCTCACCCTCCTTGCCAGATCATCCCCTGGTCACAAATTACCACTGCTGAGCAGTTAGAATTTGAATTTCCCTTTCACATCACAAGCAAACGTGCAGCTGAGCAGAGCAGCCTGGGCTGAGCGCCAGGGCAGTGGAGCAGAGTGTGCTTTGCTCAGGACAGAGTCACTCCTTGTGCCCTTCTTTCCTTGGCTGTTTTGAAACGGGCTTTTCCATGCAGCTCTGCTACTGCAGGGAGGGGAAACAGCCTTCAGCGTCTGTGTGTGTTGGTCTGGGCTCTGAACAGTCGCCCCATTCATCGAGGCTTGATTGGCCTTTGCCCTTTCTTTGCAAAGGAAACTTTTGGGAATCCTTTTCCAAGTTGATTCTTCTTTTTCCCTGGTCTGAAATCCTCTAGATCTTAAACATGTATATAAAAATATTTAAATATTCCCTGTTAAGCTCAGGAGTTTAAAACTGAACCATGGAAGCCAAAGGCACTTGAACCTCAGGTGAGATGCCTCTACCCCAGGGGTGCCTGAGGGAGGCAGTGGGTGTTGTCAAATGTCTTGAGTTTGGACGTAGACGCTGGCAGAGGACATGAACTGGAGCTGTGAGAGGCTCTTCCCTTGGTCTGTGAGAGCTGCCCCGTCCGATGGCCACCCGGGAGCAGCTGCGTGGCTGGAGGCAGTGCTGGCCCTTCCTGCCCTCTGGCCAGCAGCAGAAGCCTGCGGGCACCGTGCACCCTCCTCCTGCTCCAGGTATTTCTCCGCGCTCTCGTCTCGGGCTCCTGCTGCCTGTGTTTCCAGGTTGTGCCAGCACACTGTTTGTGCAGGGTTTGCCGACAGTAGACGTTAGCATGGGGCTGGAACAAAGCTTCGATGGGCAAGTCACCGATTTCCCCTACAGACACTTGTCTGTGTCTTCCAGCACGTATCCTAAGAGAAAGGTCTAATGAATGCAAACACACTGCCTTCTACGAGCTGGTTCAGAGCAAGAGTGCTTTGGACAGCGTGCCGATTGACACCAGTCTGACACTTGAAACCTGTCTCCGGTCAAAGAACATCCTACAGATACGTAGGATAGGTGACCAAAATAGAAGTGTTACTGTCCAACATCATAACTATGTAGCTGTATATTAAAGCCACATCATTGCAAACTTGCCTATCAAAATATCCCTTACCACCCAGGAAAAATCCTTTCTGCATCACTATTTATCGCCTTTTCGAGTATGAATTAATGATTATTTTTCCTGAACTGTCCCCAGCATGCTCTGCTCTCTGCTGAGGGCTTGCAGGGAAGGACTCGACTGCTTTCGCGGTGCAGCATTTAGCTCTCATTGCTCTCTGTGTGGATTGTATTTGTCCTCAGCCAGGTGTGCAATAGGTTTCAGACAAGGAACGACACTAGTCCAGGGCAAAGCGAGCAAGCAGGATCCCAAGCTGGTTTTGTTTAAGACAATCAGGTGAAAATGTGTGGTTACAGCTGTCCGTGTCTCTTCCCCTTTTGATTCCGGTGCTCTCCTCCAGTCCGTGTTTCTGCTGAGGCACAAAAATTAAACAGAGAAAGCAGATCTTCCTCACCCACACAAACCCTCTCCCCACATCTCAAGGTGAAGAAAAAATCTCTGGGGGTACTACATTGTTTTATTAAATGTGTATCAATCATCCAGTATCAGGGGAGCCGTGTACAGCAAATGGCGGACTCCAGACATGGCTGCAGGTGCCTGGGGCTTGACCAGCATCACCTGGAAGGGCAAAAGGAGAAAAAGGTGACCATGGGCAGTTGTTACCGGTTGTCTGGGTGCCTGTTGCCCTGCGCGTCCCCCTGAGCCAAACGCTGTTTCTGGAGAGTCACTCTGTGTCTCTCTCTGTCCCCTTTTGGTCAGGGCTGGGTGTGGGTGTAGTGGACGTTCAGCGTCCTGACCGCGCAGACTTGTCTTCAGTGATGGCTGTCTGCCAGAACAAGGGTGCTGATGTGCATTGGCCATTCCTCATTGCACACTGCTGTGCATGTGCCTTGCAGCTTCCAGCTCACCGCACCTATTCTCGTGGCACGCTTGTTGGAAACCTCAAGTACTAGCAGAGCGTTCAAGATGTCCTGATGCTGTTATTCTTTGGCATTTCCTCCTCTTTTTGGGGAGGAATGTGAAGAAAAGAGAAAAACAGTTTAGCAAGAGGTAAAAGACATCCCTTAAGTTGTTTTCTTTTTTTTTTTTTTTGAAGGACAGTAAAACAAAAATCTTGTTTTCAACAGCAAATAGACTGGAAGGCTCATTACTGGTGTGAAAAGCTCAGCTGGAGCTGAGCTGGAACTCCCTCCAAGTCCAGAGGACATCTAGCTCCAGCCAGCCTTTGCTAGATTCCCCTCCCCTCCAAGTTCATCTTCCCAGCATCATGAAGGCAGGGACCTGTGTCTGCTTGTCCCTTCTGAGGTGTGTCCTCCTGAAGAGCTTGCAATGTACGAGCCCCTAACATTTAATGGCTGAAACAGTGGAAAGGAAAAGATGTGTTCCTTGCCTTTCCTCTGCTGGGGTTTGGGACAAGGGAAGGGAGCAGGACTGCTGTCCTGCAGCTTGTCACTCCACTAAGACACTCTTTAGTTCTCAGAAGCCCCAGCAGAAGGGGGAGATGCTTAAGGGACGGCTTTGGAAAAGGAGCGAAGGAGCAGATGGCGGGACGCCTGACCCTTCCTGTGCAGTAGTCTGCTGGCCCGGGTTTTACAGTCTTGTCTCCCCCCCAAGGGTAGTTCGGGTTCCCATAGAGTACCTGGGAGCTCTGTTTTGTAAGCATCCAATTCTATCGTCGGGAACGCAGCAGGGCCTGGAGCCTGTAAGAGAGTCAGGGGAGCTGCTGGGTAAAAATGGCAGGTGTTTGTTCTTCCCCGTGGCCCCTGCGGGCTGCAGCAGTTTAGCTAGCTGGACAAAGCAGCGGTGTGAGAAGACTGAGGCCTTTGAGTGATCGTGCATTCTGTTCTCCTCCAAAGGGGAAGATTTCAACACTTCATTTCAACAGTTCAGCCTTGCAGCAGCTGTGATCCCCCAGTGGAGATCCCATGGGGCCGTTCCCATCAGTTCCCGCCGGCTCTTCGCTCTGCCAGGTTGCCAAGGGGCAGTCCCTGAGAGTGACGAGAGTTCAGATGCACAGCAGCAGAGCACCAGGGACTTGTGATCTTCACTGGGTCTTCCCGAAGGCTTGCAGTTAAAGGGTTTTTAAATTCTGCAGGAATGTAAGGATTTGTAAACACTGTAGCCCTCCTATTGCAAGTCGGCGGAGGCATGGGCAGTGATTTTTCTCTTTGTGTGTTTCTAGGGCCCCTGGATGTGAAATCCTGATCCTGATGAGCTCAGAGCAGATAGCTGAAAGAACAGGATTGTTTTTCTGCCTGAAATACGTTTCAGGAATTGCTCTGAGGGTTTTTTCTTCCTCCTTCATCATCTCCACTGCCAGCTCTTCACAGTGACAATCAAGCAAAGTGAATTCAACCTGCAAGGACTAGGAGCAGAGATGAGGCTTATTCCAGAGCAGGAGGGAGATTCCCATTAGAGCTGATGAGATTGCCCGGGCCAGGAGGACCGTCGCAGTGCTCAGTGCTGGCTGACGCAAAGGACGCGGGCCAGCCGGCGTGAGCGAGGCTGGGAAGCGTGGTGCCGATGCCGGTGCCAGTGCTGGAGCAGCGCTGCAGACCCTGCCTTCTCCCAGCACCGCTCTTTCCTCTGTCACTCTGGGGGCATAGCTGGTCGTAGGCAATGCAAGCCCCAAGCCTCAGCCACTGTCCGAGGCCACCATCCTCCTTTAGCCATAAGCAAGATCTCAAACTCCTTTTCAGCTGTAGGAGAAGAGTTGTTAATAGAAATGGATGCACATGGCACAACTGTTCCATAATAGCCACAGTTGCTAAAAGCTTTCCGTGTCCTGGATTGGTGGTTTTCAGGACCGGCTCCTGGGTCCACTTGCACCCAGGCTAGCGATAGCTGTATTTCAGGTAGGTAATTCAGGTTTAATCCTTCGTCGCCCGACCATCCCCACAGGCCCAGCAGCATAGAAAGCCACAGTGGGCTGCGTTTGAGCAACCTGCGCCACTGGTCTTGTGGCAAAAGTTGTGTCTGCATCCCTGCTCTTCTGATCCCCCTGGAGCGTCCCCGTCAATAAAAGAAGCTGTTTTCCCTGGAAACGACCATCGTGGCTACAGACTCCTCTTGGTGGACACCAGCCAAGCTCTGGGAATGTCTCTGGCACACATGCTGTGCCAGCTTTCAATCCCCAGGATGCTGGAATCTTAATTTCAGGTCCAACAGGAAGAAAATTTGCCAGTTTTACAGAAAGAGGGGAGGACCCACCAGCACTGAAGAGGCGCTCATATACTGCCAAGAGCCACATGGAAATGAAATGTGTGGTGAGCTTAGGCAGGAATATTCATGTCCATGGCGCAGCACGCTTGGGTATTAAGGCTTTATCACACCTGAGTGTTAAGGCTTTATCCTTGGCCGACACAGCTGGAGGAGCACCAGAAAGGAGTCCTGCTCTGTTACCCGTGACCTTCACCCACCGAGCGGCCAATGCAGTTGGACAAGTTTGTGTGCAAGGCCCTTATGATGGCCAAAAAACAATCCAAAGTCAGCTTTTGATGTCATGTGTCTGGTTTTACTGTTGATACTGAGCAATGCCTTGATTAAAATAGAAGCAATTAAGAGAGTTTAAAAGCTGCCTTTTTCAGGAGAAATGCAGGAAATCAGAGACACTTACAAAAGCAGCTTTTGGATATTTTACACTCCAGTGAGAAACAGTGTGGGTCCAGTGGTTAATGCTTTAAGGGAAGTTTAACACTTGGGGAAAAGGGACAAAGGGCACTGTCTCACACACCGGGCTAGGCTGGGATTGGAGAGCCGGGGAGGCTCTCCGGGGTCCCAGCTTTCCCGCAGTGCTGGCTGTTGTGGCTGCTGCCTGTTCTTTCCTGCAACGCTGACTGCACCCACCTGGTGGGGCTGTCCTTGGGAAGGGTGCCAGAGCTGAGAAAGCCCCTGGGAGAGGGCGGGGGAGAAGGCCGTCTCCAGAGATTTGCCAGAAGCTCTCCAGAGCATCCCTTTTCCAGCCCATGAGATGCTCCGTGTGACAAGGGAAGGTGCCCCTTGGTCCAATGGTTGAGGCCCTGCAGGGCTCCCAGCAGGCTCCTTGGACCTGCCCATCCTCCAGCCGCCACTCCAGGGGCTGGGGGTCTCATGTGGGTGCCCAGGCGATGTCTCAGGTACCCAGGGATATTGAAAACAGGGAAAGACTCATTTACACAAGTTGTTTGTATTAATAGCATGTCCCTTTTCCCTGGGGAAGGTGTAAATATTCACCACCTGGCTTTGTCCTCGTGATGGTGTTAACCCCCCTTTAAAACAGTGCTGTGGTGGTGTGGTGTGTTGTGGACCAGGTTTTTGAAAGCATGCCACATCTGCCTATTTACAATTGATGGGCATTTTCTTCACGAGCGCCAGCTGGGCTTTTGGCAGCCTGACCTCATTGTGCTCTTCAGTTTGCCAACCAGGAACGGTTAAGCCACTATTGAACAAGGCATGTTTTCAAGGAGTGCCATATATGAAAGGTGTACATTCGCTGAAAGCCTTCAGAGCAAGTCTGCTGTGCTTTGCGTGTCAGAGTGTGGTAGTTAGCGACTCTGTAATTGCTGTAGCTATCCATGTATGCAGCTGAAACAACGGCTGCTTGTGCTTACAGTAACAGAAGCTGACACGTGTTTAGCAGGCACGAATCGGAAAGGCAAGGTAAACAAGGCCCGAATGCACAAAGCCCTAGCCTGCAGTGTTCTGCTTCTCAGAGAGTTATTAACAACAGCGTTTTCTCCTCCTTGTCACAAGCCGTTCAGTATCTCACTTTTCTTGAACCGGTGACTCTGACTGTGGAAGCACTTCAAGGTGCTAGCAAACGTTTGCGTTCATTCCCAATTAAAACCAGCATTGCAACATGTTCCAAAATCCCACAGAACAGCCACGCTTTCAAGGTCCAGGCGTCCTGTACCAGCTGGGTGCATCTCCCCTGAAGCAGCTGCACGTACTTACTTCACAGAAAAACCTATTTCCATACCCCAAGGGAGGGGAACAATTAATTGCATGGTGGGTCGCCAGGGCCAGTTCAAATCAACGACCTACTGCTACCTATCAGCTTTCTTGATGACCTGGCCAGAAAAAGATTTCAACAAAGATTTCGACTCTCAACAGCTACGGAACCAACAATACCCTGACTAGAATAAATACTGAACTGGGAAACACATCCAGGTCTTAATCACTTAGGTCTTTGTTTGGAAGGAGGCGAACAAGTAATGTCTAAAACATGATCCAGTGCTGAGTGCGTGCTTCTGAGGAGCTAAGGGACGGAAGATGGGAACGCCCATGGGAGAGGGTAGTAGAATAAACAACGAGGGAAAAACAAAGCAAGCAGGCTGCCCTGCTTTCTTGTCTTTTTATTCCCCAGTCCGGGTAGCTCTAGGAATCTGGACGGCAAAGATTCCTCCTCACAGCCCTTCCGCACTTAGGAAATTCCTGCTCAAAAGGGGCCCGACCCAGTCAGCAGAGGTTATTTTCGTTACTTATTTTCAGCTGGCACATCTCATGTCATCAGTAAATTTTCCTAACAGCAAGGTGCTATGAAAGAGGGGGAGAGGGGGGAAAGACAAAGAGCACTTGCATCACGAAAAAAAGCAGCCATCGTTGTAAATGACTGCAGCAAGTGAAGGATAACCGAGACTCGGGCAATCTGCCTCCACGTGGGCAAGGGAGACATCCAGGACCAGAGTCATCAGCTTCACTGCATTTGTTTTACGCAGGTAGCTCGAGGCAATGAGCCCAAACCCCCGTTGCTGGCACTCTGCTCTCTTACGTACCGCACTGGCTTGACGATGTCAACTGTTTCACTAGAGACCAGGAAAAGGCGAAAGCACAGCACACAGAAACTGCCCCCGATGGCAAAATAGCAAAAAAGCTGCGTAGAAAGACACACGTGGTATTTAAAAGTCGCTGAAGTAACTGAAGTTGATACTTCTGGTTGTTACGGATGCGGCAAGGCAGCGCAGCCTCTCCGTTACAGCCTACCTTTCATGGGAGGTGGCAAACGGTAGCACCTTCCTCGCTTGGTTGCTGCACTAGCGATAAGCAATGTCCCCCATTACGTAGCTCTCACTGCCAACGCCTTCCCACCAAGACAAGGACTGTGGCAGATTCTTCCAAGAGTTGTGCCTTGCACCACCTTCATGCCTTTGTCAAGAACTTTTTGTCAGAACGACCCGAGAGATCCAAAACCTCAGGGCGCGAGGACGCTCAGGTGCAAGTTGTCAGTGCACACATGCCTCGAGCAGTGGCTGTGGCACTGCTGTGCTGAACACTGAGCATCCAGCCTGGCTGACACACAGGTGCAATCTCCAGGGGTCCAGCTTAGTGCTCCGATGAGCTTCATGGCCAGAACTGCCAAATTAACACCCCGTTGATGATGCGCTCTGGCACTTCTACACCAGAGTGCAATCGCACAGCTCACGAGGTAACCTAGATGAAGACTAACGTCTCAAGTTTCTTATTTGAGGCGGAGGCCTTCCAAAAGTGTCCAAAAGAGGACCAGTGGAAATTCTCCTTCCTGTTGCCATGTGAGGAGAGGCTGAGAGAGCTGGCACCCTTCAGCCGGGAGAAGAGAAGGCTGGGGGTGTGGGGCGGTGGGGTGTCTTATCAATGGGTATAAAATCCTGCTGAGAAGGGAAGAAGATGAGGGAGCCAGGCTCTTCGCAGGAGTGTGGACCAGAGGAAAGGGGCACAAATTAAAGCACACGATATCCCAGCTGCACATGAGAAACCAATATTTTACTGTCGGGGTGTTATGTTTTACTGGCTCTAGGTGATGCTGCTTGAGCCGGCGGGTTGGACCAGATGACCTCCACGGGTCCCTCCCGACCTCAGCCGTTCTGTGTGATTCTGTGCTTTGGTTTGACTCCTAAAGCCTCTGAACTCAGCCCTGACGCCCGCTGGAAAGGATTCTGGGACAAGGGATGATCCCAAACGCCTCCAATACGATCCATCACAAAACAACCTCCACCTAGTCCAGAATATCGTACGGCAGACACAGTCAGAAGAGAGAAAATATCCTTTTATTGTGGACATCAAGTGCGGGAGCCCGGGAGCCACAGTGCCTCAGCCAGCAACAGGAAGTCGGCACCTACAACGACAGAGTCAGAAAGCACGGATAAACCCACAAAGGCAGGAATAGGCATGACTTGGTTCCCCTTGCTTGGGGAACACAGTTGACAAGGAGTTGTTTATAGGCCAGACGAGAGACCTATTGCTGGCATTGGCTACGGGATGGCTCTGGCGCCTTATCCCCATGGGTAATACCCTCAGAGACCTGTGAGCGTACAGAGACGCGCCGTGCCCCTGTGCCACGCAGCCCGGCTCGATGGGGAGCCCCTGGGAGCTGCCATGGAGTTATTTCCAAACCCTGCGCAGCACCATCCCTCGCCGTCCCTTGCCAGCGAGTTCGACTGCCTTAGCGCAGTGTTCAGAGTTGGGAAAGGTGGGCACCAGAGCCTGGTACGCACCTGGGCTTCCTCACCTTCCGGACCTTCCTGCTTTTTTCAGTCCCCGTCTTTTTCTCTCTTCCTTCTTTTCTTTTCCTGGTGGCATTCCCTCTCCTCTGCCCAGGCCGCTTTTCTCTTTCTTTTTCTTTGGTTGTCATTTGCCCGGGGGGAGCCTGCTGAGGAGCTAAGTGACGGAAGATGGGAACACCTATGTGACAGGGTAGTAGAATAAACAAAGAGGGAAAAACAAAGCAAGCAGGCTGCCCTGTTTTTTTGCCTTTTTATCCCCCAGTGTCGTGGTTTAATCCGGCAGGCAGCCAAACATCACGCAGCCGCTCACTCACTCCCCCCGCCCCAGTGGGACAGGGACAGAATCGGAAAGGTAAGAGTGAGAAGAACTCGTGGGTTGAGATAAAGACAGATTAATAGAACAGAAAAGGAAGGGAAAATAATAATAACAATAATGATGATAGAATATACAAAATGAGTGATGCACAATGCAATTGCTCACCACCCGCTGAACAATGCCCCGAAAAAAACCCAGCGATTGCTACTTCCTGGAACACGCCTACCGTTCATATACTGAGCGTGACGTCACATGGTATGGAATACCCCGTTGGCCAGCTGGGCCAGCTGTCCCTGCTATGCTCCCTCGCAGCCTCTTGTGCATTTGGCAGAGCATGGGAAGCTGAATGTCCTTGGCTAGCAGAGAACTTAGCAACAACTGAAAACATCAGTGTGTTATCAACATTCTTCTCATGCTAAATCCAAAACACAGCACTAGGAAGAAATTCAGCTCTACTCCAGCCGAAACCAGGACAACATGAAAGAATAATTTAAAAATAAAGACAGTGAACGAGATAAAAGTAGAAAATTTTAAAAGCCAAGGGATTAAGAGAGGAAAGACCTAAGAAATAGCAACAGTGAACTAAAATCCAGATATAGACAGAAAATTTAAAAAGCAATTCGGCACTAAGGAAAGAGAAGAAATAATTAAAAAATAAAGACAGTGAACAGGGAAAAAGGCACAAAAGAAGATTTTAAAAGCAGCGGGGATCAGGGAAATAAAGGACAAAAATTTTAAAATAGGGGCTGCAACTTAAAACAGAGACGAAAGAAAATTTTAAAAGCGACTGCACTAAGGAAAGAAGAAAAAATTAAAAAATAAACACAGTGAACAGGATAAAAGTAGACAGAAAGAACATTTAAAAAGCAACAGCGATTAGGGAAATAAAGGAAAAAAATTTAAAAATAGGGACAATTAACTTAATAAAAATTTTAAAAGCAATGGGGTACAAGGAACAATTAAAAATAGTGATTGGCAGCTTCATAAAAGTAGACATAGAAAGATAATTTTTAAAGCAATGGGGTAAGGGACAGACAGGAAAAAAAATTAAAAATAGGGGCAGCAAACTGGATAAAAGTTGACATATTAAGAAAATTTAAAAAGCAAAGGGATTAAGAACAGAGAGGAAAAAATAAAAAATAGGGTCAGCAGACTAAATAAATGAAGACATTGAAACAAAATTTTAAAAGTGGTGAAGTAGAGAACAGGCAGGAAGAAATAAAAAATTCGGACAGGGAACTGGATGAATGGAGACAGAGAGAAAATTTAGAAAGCAACAGGGTACTAGCCATTCAGGTAAGAAGTTAAAGATCCGGAGAGGGAGCCCGACAGACAGCCACAGGGCAAGGACATTGGAAGAGTGATGGGGTGCAGAGCAGAGGGCGTCGCTGAAAACCACGACAGGTCGCTGGGTAGAGGGAGACCTAGAAATGCAATTTGCGCAAGCGATGGGGAAGAAGGCAGCGTGCGAAGAATGAAATGATAGCGGGTGGGGAGCCGGAAAGGGAGGGGCATAGAAAGGAAACGCAGAAGAGCAACGGCGTACAGGGCAGTGCTAGCAGAAGAGCAAAAAGCTTCGGGGAGCCGGACACCCTGAAAGGGAGATGGGGGCAGGCAAGGAGGCAGGCAGAGGTCTGGAGAATCGTGGCAGGGATGGGCCTGGATGCACGCGAGGCGATGCGCGACTCACCGCAGCTCCTGGCACCGACAGGAGACCTTCGCTGCCCCAAAACTTCTCGCTCTGCCTCTGCCCCTTCCTCCTCCGCAGCGCCGCCTGCCCGACCCTCGCCCACCCAGGAGCAGGCGGCGGGCGCCCCGACGCTCCTCTCCCACGAGGCTTCCCGGGCGCAGGGCAGCTCATGCGTGCGGCGGTGGAGGCACCGAGCTCCCGGCGCCATGTGCTGGCGTCTGCTCTGTCGGGGATGGCTGGGAGGGATCCTTCCTCACTGCGGGGAGCGGCCGTTCCTTGCTGGAGGCAGCTGCCTGCAGAAGCCCCTCCGTTTCACTCCTCCCGCGGGCCGGCGTGCCCAGGCAGCCCCTCCCCAGCCAGAGCCCCTGGGCACTGCAGGGCCAGCGCCTTCCCCAGCCTCAACAGCTGCACCGGGGGCTGCCCCAGCCCCTCCCCACCTGCAGCCTTTTTAAACCCTTGGCCCAGCCCCATCCTCACCTCACGGGTCCCAGCTGGGCTGCCCCAGCCCCAGCCCCAGCCCCAGCCCCTGGGGAAGAGGGGCCATGGCCCCAGCCCCAGCCCCACAGCACCTCGCCCCTCCCCACCTCGCCCCTCCCCTGGCCCCAACCACAGCCGCTGGCCCCGAGCCCAGTGGCTGGAAACGCATCCAGGAAGGCAAAGGAGGCAGCAAGATTTGTTCCTTCACATGCATCAGAAAACCTGGCAGTGAGTTGGCTACAAGGCTCAACGGCAGCAGGAGAGAGGGAAAAGAGGGAAGAGAAGAGCAGGGGGAAGGACAGAGGGAGGTAGGGAAGAGGCGTGGGACAGGGCGCCAGAAAATGGGATACTGGGAGCAAGAGAGGGACAGGGAACTGCACACGGGTGACGAGAGAGAGAGAAATGGAGAGCAGTGAGGAGGAGAGTGGGGAGATGGAGTAGAGGGATGGGGAGATGGAACAATAAGAGGAGGGGGAGCAGGGGAGAGAGATGGAAGGGACCGAGCTGACTTGCGGCAAACAGACTCCACAATCTGTGAGATTGTAAAGTAGGTATGTTTATTCAGCGCTGGGCGGCACGGGGGGTAACCCCACCAAAGTCGTGCGCGCCTCAACACGGTACTTGCCAGAAATATATACAGCGAAATGTTGCATATACATAATACGCCTATACATATGCATGACCTATCCCTGCTTTGTATTAAAATAAGCTTCAAGACGTTATTTCCATGAGCCCCTCCTATCTACGCTTGCGCATTGCCTCCTGGTGGTGGTCGTCGGGGGTCGTGGGGATGAAGGTTAGTGGTTCCTCTTCGTCACCGCTAATAACCCCCGTCTTTGCGCAGACTCAGTTGTTCCTTGGCCTTTACCCAAATCACAGGGTTGGTTTCAACTGGCTTCGAACAAACTCCTGGTTCTTATCAGGAACTGTTGTTGCGATTCCTCCGCTGAGCCTTACAAAAATGTTGCAACTAATGTACTAAGTCATTTCGCCCATAGTTTCAATTCTTTAATCACTCATCCCTTCTCGTTCACCCTTTCATTCCCCCCTTTTCTGAAGAGTTAGTAAATTCTTTTACTATGTTCGGTTTAACATAATGTTTCTTTATCTAGTGTCTTTTCGAAATATTTATTGGACTCAAGTCTACGTCATAGTTGATTTTTCTTCCATTCACTGTAAGAGTCTCCTGTGTTTTTGAAACACCATAGACTACATCGAACTGTAATACAGAGAGCTATAAACATAACAATAATAATTATTATTATAATAAACAGTTGTCTAAGCCATGTTAAATTCGGTAACCAAGAGGTAAGTTTCTCCCATAGTTCCTGAAGGCCCCAAGATGTATCATCTCTAGTTACTTCATGGAAAAGTTTAGCTTGCTTCCAAATTTGAGATAGGTCCTTTTCCACTTGTCGCTCATGATTGATATATGTACGACATCGCTCTCCTATAACCGTACACAACCCTCCTTGCTGAGCGAACAACATATCCAAACCCAACCTATTTTGGAGAGTTACCTTACTCAGGGAGGAAACCTCTTCCTGGAGGGCTTTGATAGCTTCAGCGGTGCTATTACTTAAAATTTCTAGAGCGGCCGATATATTTACTAAAGCCTTCTCTAATTCACTTACTCCTAACCAGGGGAGAAACCACCTAGCAAAACTATGGAATCCAGTATTTCTTTCTATTAATGGATTAACATTCCGTTTTCCTCTAAATTGTTTCATATAGGTTCGTAACAGTCCATTTGATCCCACCCAATCTGTAAGGTTTCGTTTAGTTTCAATATCTGGTATTATAGTTCCCATAGCACATTTACCTGCCCATCCCAGAGGCAATACTTTATATCCCTTGGATCCACAAATCCAGTACCACCCTCGTCCAACTGGGGTGGGCCAGCCTTTGGGAGTAGTATTACTTTTTCGTCTAGTTTGTTTGCTAGCCCACATATTTGCACTTCCATAACTAATATACGAGGTGCAATTGGGATAATCTACAAATTTCAAATTTTCACACCCTTTACTCGTGCGATTTCCCCCTGTATTGCTCTCCATTCCTGTAATATTCTCTATTCGGCACCTCTGAACACAAGGCACTCCTTGGGTATGGTTCCACAATGAGCTTAAATCAATCATCCAGTTTAGACTCTCTTGTCCAACATCTATGTATTCTTTAAGGGACATGTTCTGAAATGCCTTGGTTATTCTTGAATCATTTGAGAAAATTGTGGCAATTACGGGATGACCACTACCTAGACTCTTTGGCAGGTGTGAACACATCCAGCAATTAGTCCAATTCATAACTCCAGCGATTTTATTATGGAGCTGTAAAAAGGTATTACTTTCCCACGTATAAACTGTTCTTGCCCATAGTCCTATTATACCTACGATGAATACCCATGAATACCCATTTTTCGTTGAAAGCGTAATTTTAGGGGCCCAGCTGGCGTTGATTTCCATAGTGACCGAGGGGCCTTTTTCACTCTGGTATGATGGATCCAGGCGCTCTGTTCTTCAATCTTGATTGCCGTGAAGGAGGTAAGGAGTACCTGGAATGGTCCTTCCCACTGTGGCTCCAAAGTCTTTTCTGTAAGAGACTTTATATACACATAGTCTCCAGGTTGTATGTTATGTACAGGCCCATCCAAACTTCTACTTCGAGTCCCAACCACATGCTTCTCAATTTTACTGAGTTGTTTGTCTAATGCCACCATATAGGAGATCATGATTTCATCCCCAACTTGTGTAGACATCCCTTTCTGTATTCTATAGGGTCGTCCATACAAGATTTCAAAAGGGCTCAGTCCTTCTCTTGCTCTTGGCCTAGTTCGTATGCGCAAAAGAGCCAAAGGAAGAGACTGAGGCCAGGCCAAGTTAGTTTCCTGTCCCAATTTCACAATCTGCTGTTTGATTAAGTGGTTCATTTTTTTCTACTTGGCCATTTGACTGAGAGCGATATGGGGTATGAAGCTGCCAATCTATGCCCAAATGGCGGCTAATTTGTTGTACTACTTTTGAGATGAAATGTGGTCCCTCTGTCAGAAGATATGGTTGCTGGAACCCCAAAACGTGGTATTATTTCTTGTATTAATGTTCTAGTCACCTCCCGAGCCTTGGCTGTTCTGGTAGGGAATGCCTCTGGCCAACCTGAAAAGGTATCAGTCAACACCAATAAATATCGATACCCCCCTTTTCTTGGGAGTTCTGAAAAGTCGATCTGCCATTGTTGTCCAGGCCCGTTGCCTTTCCCAATTTGGCCCATTTCTGGTTTGGGGGTATTCTTGGGATTAATCTGGAGGCAAAGATCGCACTGTTGAGTTACTTGTCTCACAGTGGTGTATAGATTTCTGGCTACGATCTCTCTAATTAGATGTTTATATAAGGCTTCTGCCCCCCAATGTCTCTTCTTATGTTCCTCCCTTATCAGAGACCATGTTAGATAGGAGGGAATGATTAGTTTCCCTTGTGGGGTGAGAGCCCACCCCTCTTTATTACATGTCCCTTCTAAATCTGTAATAAGCTTTTGATCTTTTGTATATTCTGGCTTACCTTCTAGGGAGATTCGCCCGTCAGGGACTAAAGCTCCTTCTATTTTCACCTTTGCTTTGGCTGCCTGTTTTGCCTCTCTGTCCGCCAGCTCATTTCCTCTTTCCAACTCCGAATTCACCTTCTGGTGCGCTTTAATGTGCATGATCGCCACTTTCTCAGGGAGTTGGACTGCCTCCAACAGTTTCAGGATCTCCTCTGCATGTTTGATGTTTTTACCCTGTGTGTTCAGTAATCCTCTCTCCTTCCAGATTGCTCCATGCGCATGCACAACTCCAAAGGCGTACTTCGAGTCTGTGGAGATATTCACAGCTTTGCCTCGGGCCAATTCCAAGGCGCGAGTTAGAGCAATTATTTCTGCCTTCTGTGCAGAGGTATTCATGGGCAAAGGCCTTGACTCTATTACTTCCTGACTGGTGGTAATGGCATATCCGGCATGTCTTTTACCACTTAGGACATAGCTGCTTCCATCCGTGAACCAATTTTCCGTGTTTTCCATAGGACTGTCTCTCAGGTCCGAACGGCTCGAATATGTTGCTTCTACGGTTTCCAGACAGTCATGATGCACTGGTTCTCCTGTGTTTTTACTGAGGAAAGAGGCTGGATTGACAATGTTAGTGACTACAATCTCCACATCATCTTGTTCTACCATTATAGCCTGGTATTTCAAGAATCTTTGTGGGGAAAGCCAGTGTCCACCTTTCGCTTCTAGTACTGCAGATACTGTATGGGACACCAACACAGTCATTTTCTGGCCCAGGGTGAATTTTCGGGCTTCCTGGATGTTTAGTACTACGGCCGCGACCGCTCGCAAGCATCCCGGCCAACCCTTTGCAGTTGCATCCAATTGTTTGGAAAGGTAGGCAACTGCTCGTCGATACGGGCCCAGATCTTGAGCTAATATGCCTAGGGCAATGCCCTGCTTCTCGTGGGAAAAAAGGAAAAATGGCTTACTTGCATCTGGGAGTCCCAAGGCTGGGGCCAACATCAGGGCCTTTTTTAGCAGCTCAAAGGTCCGTATGGTCTCTTTGTTCCATTTAAGGGGTTTCTGCTCAGTGGTCGTTAGTGCATACAGGGGTTTAACAAGCAGTCCATAGTTGTAGATCCACAGTCGGCACCACCCAGTCATCCCCAGGAAAGTTCGTAACTCCTTCACCGTTTGCGGTCTCGGAGTTTGGCATATTATTTCTTTTCGGGCCTGTCCCAAAGTCCTTTGTCCAGCACTGATTTCATAGCCCAAATAAATCACCTTGCGCTGTATTACTTGGGCTTTCTTCTTAGACACCCGGTACCCTTGGAGCCCCAAGAAATTTAATAGACTCACCGTCCAGGTGATACAATCGTTCTCTGTTTCGGTGGCAATCAGGATATCATCCACGTATTGTAGCAGTTTTCCCTTTTCAGACGGGATTTCCCATGATTCCAAGTCCTTTGCAAGCTGATTGCCAAAAATCGTAGGGCTATTTTTGAATCCTTGTGGCAACACCGTCCAGGTGAGTTGAGTCTTGCGACCGGTTTTGGGGTTTTCCCATTCGAATGCAAATATTTTCTGGCTGGCTTTATGGAGAGGGAGGCAAAAGAAGGCATCCTTCAGGTCTAAAACAGTAAACCAAGTTAGCTCAGGCGTTAATACAGTTAACAGAGTATATGGATTAGCCACTACGGAGAAGAGATCCTCAGTTATCTTATTTATAGCCCGTAGGTCCTGGACCACCCGATATGAGCTGTCGGGTTTACGGACAGGTAGTATGGGAGTGTTAAAGTTGGATTCGCATTCCTTTAATAATCCCAGTTGCAAAAATTTTTCTATTATTGGCTGAATTCCCTCCCTATCCTCCTTCCTTAGGGGATATTGTTTGATTCTTACCGGCTGTCGTCCGTCTTTGAGCTTAACGTCAACAGGTGAAGCATTCTTTGCTTTCCCGGGCACATCGGTGGCCCATACCCCGGGATATACCTGGTTCATGATTTCTTCACTGATTTTTCCTTCTGTAGGAACACTAGTTAGGGATAAACTCATTATTTGGATATACTGCTGGTCATTTACCTCCAGGGTAATTTCTCCCTTTTCAAATTTAATTATTGCACCCAATTGTTCCAATAAATCCCTCCCCAGAAGTGCTTTTGGGGAGTTAGGCACGTACAGAAATGTGTGGATGCCCCATTGTTTTCCCAGTTTATATCTCAGAGGTTCACAAAAATATGCCTTTTCACTTTGGCCAGTTGCCCCTTTTACCATGATATAGTCACTTCCCAGGGGCATCAAGGCTTGATTCAAAACCGAATACGTTGCCCCCGTGTCAACCAGAAATTCTACTTTCTTTTGCTCCTTCCCTAGCTGCATTATAACCAGTGGATCCGCTAGGGTAGATTCCCCAGGTTCCCATCAGTCCTTTTTCACATGAGCCACTCTCCTCCTCTTCTGATTATTCCACTCCTTTTCCTTCCTTCTCCATTTCTCCGGACATTCATTCTTCCAATGACCAAATCTTTTGCAAAACGCACACTGATCTTTGCCTAGCCGCCTAGGTGTCCTTTCTTCCTCTTCCCTAACAGCCGCTATTATTCTCCTCTGCCCTTGCCTATAACCCTCCTCTCTATTGCTAAACACTCTCCACGCTTCATCCAACAATACTTCCAAATTCCTGCTTTCTGTAGTGCGTAACTTCTGGAGCTTACGTCTAACGTCCCCGGTGGACTGACTAGAAACAAAGAAACTAGCTGTTGTATCCCTACTTCAGACCCAGGGTCCAGTGGCGTATCACGGCGCATTGCATCTCTCAATCGATCCAGGAATTCGGATGGGGACTCAGAGGGACCCTGTTTCACTGCATACAAAACTGACCAATTTATAGTTTTGGGGATGGCCCTTTCCATTCCTCTTGAGATCCACTCTTGATAGACTTGTAGTTTTTCTGTATCTGCTGATCTATTTGGGTCCCATTTTGGATCCTGGAGGGGGAAAAATTCCTTTACATCCTCTCTTGTGATTTTGTAGTGATCCTCAGCCAAATCTCCTGCTGTTTTTAAAATCAACTGCTTCTCTGTTTCTGTCATATATTCTAATAGCAGTTGTATGTCCCTCCAATCAGGGTTGTGCTGTTTTATTATAAACTGAAAATGCTTGGTTACCCCTATCGGATCACTCCTATAATCCTTTGCAACTTTTTCCATTCCCCTAAGTCAGTAGTGGAAAAAGGTACCTTGATTAGCATTGTCCCACCCTCGGGTCCTACCGCTTCTCGCAGGGGTGCCTGCAAGGCTGTCGGGACAGATTTCTTCCTAGTGCGGGAAGATACTGGGCTATCCGGGGGAGTGGAAGTTTCGTCCGAGTCCGCACCCCGTTCCTGTGGTCGAGGGGGAGGCTTAAACAGGTCAGTTAAGTCTGGCTCCGGTGCCTGATGGATTTTGTTTACTTTAATACACCGATGCCCAATACTGCACGCCGAACAGCATCGTCTCAATTTACTTTCAGATTTTTTGTTATTTTCTCGCTCAAGTGCAAGTACCATAGGGTCCTGCGGCAGCACCATCCCGCAGTCCCTTTGCCACTCCGGATGATTTTGGAGGGTGAAAAACATATCTGCATATGAAACTTCATCCCACTTCCCTTCCCTTCTTAAAAACAGCATCAATTGTAAGAGAGTATTGTAATCTATAGATCCATTGAATGGCCATTTAGCCTCACTTTCCAATTTATACAACGGCCACCATTGGTTACAATACTTAATGAGAGTCTTTTTACTTTCTGTCCCTCCAGTTCCAACAATATCCTTCCAATGGGCAAGCACACAGCCTAAGGGGCTTTTCTTCAAGATTTCCCTTTGAGTGTTACCCATTTCGTAACTCCCTCCTTATCCAATTCCCTCCTTCGTTTAAATATTCCCAGGGTTCGAGTCCAAACCACCAAAGAAGCGATCCCCTCCGTCTTGCTCCTTCATTAACATATAGAGACATTTACAATCTTTCAATCTTTCCATACATTACGCACACATAAAGACAAAGACATAATTGCCAGCCGCTCTCCTCGCGAAGGTCACAAAACAAAACTCTGCACTCACTCCGCAGCTGCGCTGCGCCCCAAACACACAAATGGTTCTAACATAAAATACCCGGGCGTTTCATAGATAAAGTATACAATTCATATTCTGGCTGTTATCCCTCCAGCAGCTGCAAATATAAAAATAGCCCAACCGCAATTGCGGGGAGGTTCGCTTACCCTTCTCCTGCTTCTTATATACCAGTCATTAGCAGGTCTGTCCTGGTTCCCAACACTGGGATGCAGCGAAAACCTCGGATCCACTCGATCTACTCCCAAGATCGCTAGCGGCCGCTCTATCGGTCAGCGGATCCCCCTATTACCGTGCAGGGTACCCTCCTACCATACGGGGACTATGCTGCACGCCAGACGTCTCTGCGCGATTTACCAGCAGCCCCGGCCACGCGTACGACTTACAGGCCCCTCTCCTAAAACATACCTTTCCTTTCCGCGGGCTCAGGAGGTTCTTGTCTACTCCCAGGGTGAGCGGCTGGTAGTGGAGTCCCCTCCGAGGAAATGCTCGGGGCGCGCCCAGGGGCGTCCGCTCCCCAGCCGATCCCGCAGTGAAGCAGAGAGTCTCCTGGCTGGCTCGCCAAAACTGACTTGCGGCAAACAGACTCCACAATCTGTGAGATTGTAAAGTAGGTATGTTTATTCAGCGCTGGGCGGCACGGGGGGTAACCCCACCAAAGTCGTGCGCGCCTCAACACGGTACTTGCCAGAAATATATACAGCGAAATGTTGCATATACATAATACGCCTATACATATGCATGACCTATCCCCGCTTTGTATTAAAATAAGCTTCAAGACGTTATTTCCATGAGCCCCTCCTATCTACGCTTGCACATTGCCTCCTGGTGGTGGTCGTCGGGGGTCGTGGGGATGAAGGTTAGTGGTTCCTCTTCGTCACCGCTAATAACCCCCGTCTTTGCGCAGACTCAGTTGTTCCTTGGCCTTTACCCAAATCACAGGGTTGGTTTCAACTGGCTTTGAACAAACTCCTGGTTCTTATCAGGAACTGTTGTTGCGATTCCTCCGCTGAGCCTTACAAAAATGTTGCAACTAATGTACTAAGTCATTTCGCCCATAGTTTCAATTCTTTAATCACTCATCCCTTCTCGTTCACCCTTTCAGAGCAGGACAACAGGAACAGCAGAGAGGGACCGAGAGAACGAGACACACAGGCAGGAGACTGAGAGACGGAGGGGGTGGGATTTTACAATGATAGGGGACTGGATAGAGGGAGACCGAGAGAAAACTACAAGCGGGAAACAAAGCAGAAAGAATTTTTTTTAAAAAGAGAGAGACAGGAAGCTGGATAGAGGCAGTCATAGAAAGAAAATTAAAAAGCAACAAACACAGGAAAGAAAAAATAGAGAACGTAAGACTGATAGAGCAAGAAATAGAATGGGAACAGGACAGAGAGGCAGGAAATTCAAAAAATTGTTAAAGGGAGCTATGTAGAGGGAGATTCAAAAGAGAAAGTGATGGGCTACAGGAAACAGGAACAAAAGAAATGGGACAGGGAACTAGATAAGTGGAGACATAAAATAAAATTTTAAAAGCAACATGGTACACGACAGGAAAAAATTGAAAACAAGGGAAAGGGAACTAGAATAAATGGAGATATAAAAAGAAAATTTAAATAGTGACAGGGTAAGGAAAATTGAAAAAAAATTGGAAAAGCAAACTGGATAAAAGATGAGAGAGAAAGAAAAATTCAAAAGCCACAGGGTACATAACAGACAGGAAAGAATTAAAAAAATAGGGATAGGGAGCTTGATAAAAGTAGACACAGAAGGAAACTTGAAAATGCAAAGAGGTACAGGACAGTCAGCAGAGAACTAAAAATAGGGACAGCAAACTAGATTACCAGTACATATAGAAACAAAATTTTAAAAGCCAAGGGATTAAGAGAGGGAAAAATTAAAAAATAGAGACAGCAATCTTAATAAACAGAGACATATGAAGAAAGTTTATAAAGTGAAGTGCAGGCTGCAGGACAGACAGGAAAGAATTAACAAATCAACTCATTGGATGGGATAAAATTAGACATAGAAAATCTAAAAAGCCACATCTATTAGGAAAGACAAGAAAAAACTAAAAAATAAAGAAAGGGTGACAGACATATACAAAGTAAATTTAAAAAGCAACGGGGTACACAACAGACTGAAAACTATTAAAAAATAGGGATAGGGAGCTTGATCAAAGTAGACATAGAAAGAAAATTTCAAAAGCAACTGGATAGAAGACAGGAAAAAATTAAAAAACAGAGACAGCAAACTAGATAAAAGTAGACAGAGAAAATTTTTAAAGCCAAAGGACTAAGAGGAAAGAATTAAAAAATAGCAAGAGCAAACTAAAGAAATTAAGACAGACAGAAATTTTAAAAAGCAACAGTACTAAGAAAAGAGAAGAAATAATTAAAACATAAAGACAGTGAATACGATAAAGGTAGACAGAAAATTTTAAAAGCAATGGGGTTTCGAGAAATAGAGGAAAAAATTTAAAAATAGGGACAGTGAACTAAAATGGAGACGTAGAAAGAAAATCTTAAAAACAAGGGCACTAAGGAAAGAGAATAAATAATTAAAAAATAAAGAGAGTGAACAGGATAAAACTAGACAGAAAATCTTAAAAGCAATGGTGATTAAGGAAATAAGGAAGATATGAAAAAAATAGAAATGGCAAACTGAAATGGAGACATCTAAAAAGCAAGGGCACTAAGGAAAGACAAGAAATAATTAAAAAACAAAGCCAGCAAACATAATAAAAGTAGACAGAAAATTTAAGAATTAAATAGGATTGAGGAAATAAGGAAAAAATTCAATATTAGCGACACTGAACCAAAACGGAGAAATAGAAAAAAATTTAAAAGCGATGGCACTAAGGAAAAACAAGAAAAAATAATTTAAAAATAAAGACAGCAAATGAGATAATAGTAGAAAATTTTAAAAGCAACGAGGATTTAGGAAATAAAGAGAAATTAAGAAATAGGAACGGCGAACTAAAACAGAGACGTAGAAAGAAAATCTAAAAAGCAACAGCACTAAGAAAAGACAAACTAATTAAAAAAAAAAGACAGTGAGGGGAAAAAAGTAGGCATAGAAAGAACATTTTAAAAGTGATAGGCATTACGGAAATAAAGGAAAAAAAATACAAAATAGGGACAGCAAACTAAAAGAGATGGAAAAAGAAAATTTAAACAGTGAGGGTACTAAGGAAAGGCAAGGAATAATTAAGAAATAAACAGAGTGAACAGGGTAAAAGACAAATTTTAAAAGCAACGGTGATTAAGGAAATAAGGAAAAAACTAAAAAGTAGCGACAGCGAACTGAAACAGACGTAAAAAGAAAATCTAAAAAGTGATGGCACAAAAGAAAGAGAAGAAATAATTTTTAAAAGACAGCTAAAGGAATAAAAGTAGGCATAGAAAGAACATTTTAAAAGTGATACACATTAGGGAAATAAAAGAAATATAAAAAAAAATAGGAACAGCAGACTAAAACAGATGTAGAAATGAAATCTAAAAGGCGAGGGCATTGAGAAAAGATAAGAAATAATTAAAAAATAAAGGTAGGCAAATAAAGACCGTGAATGGGATAAAAGTAGACAGAAAATTTAAAAAGTAATCGTGATTAAGGAAATTAAGAAATCATAAAGACAGTGTAGTTTAAAGTAAACATAGACAGAAAATTTAAAAAGTGGTTGGGTACAGCACAGACAGGAAAAATTTAAAAAATAGTGACAGTGAACTAAAACTGAGAAATAGAAAGGAAATTTAGAAGCGATGGGGCACGGGACAGAGAGGAAAAAAATAAAAAATAAAGACGGTGAACTGGATAAAAGTAGACATTAGAAAGAAAATTTTTAAAGCGACGGGGTACACGACAGACAGGAAATACTTGAAAAATAGCAATAGGCAGCTTCAGAAAAGTAGACATAGCGCTGTGGTTTAACCCCAGCTGGCAACTAAGCACCATACAGCCGCTCGCTCACTCCCCCAGAGTGGGATGGGAGGAGAATCAAAGGGTGAATGTGTGAAAAAAAAAATGCATGGGTTGACATAAAGAGTGTTTAATAGTCAAAAAGAAATTTAAAAAAAAAAAAAAGGAGGGAAGGGGGAGAAGAGAGGAAAATAAAAGCCAAGAAGAACAAACAATGCAAATGAAAATAATTGCTCACCACCAACCCACCGATAACCCAGCCAGTCCCAAACAGCACCCCCTCCACCCCCAGTTTTATTACTGAGCATGAGGGTCTGGAATATCCCTTGGGGCAGCTGGGGGCAGCTGTCCCGGCTGTGTCCCCTCCCAACCCCCCTGCATCCCCAGCCTGCTCGCCGGCAGGGTGAGGAGCAGGACAGCCCTGGCGCTGTGCAAGCGCTGCTCAGCAGTAACCATCCCTGTGTTACTGTTATAATTTACCTGTCCAATTGAGTGACAGAGACTAGTCAATTAGAAATTTTTTGATTTATTAAAGCAAGCGACAAGTAAGCAAAACAGCGCCGGGTGTGCTGGGAGTCTCCGCTCCACCAGGACACACACACTAACGCGGCACTCTTCATATGATATATACAGTAAAGCATTACATATTCATATAATTTTGTAATATGCCTATACATATGCATGACCTGTCCCCGCTTCGTATTAAAATGAGTTCCAAAAGTCATTTACATAGTCCAAGCATGCGCAGTAAAATTAGGGTTAGGGTCTTTTCCTCTCCGGTGGTCGTTCATAGTTTTCTTCGCTGTGTCCGGTAGTTGAACGCTGGGCTTCCTTTGTCTATATATGGTCATTTAATTAGCTCATCAGTTCCTCGACTCTTGGAATGTAACAGGACATCGGGTTATCTTGTCCTTTAACACTTATCCCTTCACAGTTGTTTATTGTTAGTGATTTACATAGGACACTATCTCGTTACAGCTGTTACATAGGAGGCCTAAGGAGCCAGCTCAAGGCCTGTCCGCTCTTATCAAGTGGGAGGATGTACCATGGTGAAATCTCAGTCAGGAATTGTTCGTTAATTTATGGCTTAGGCTAGACAATGGCTCTGTTATTAACCCGTAAGTGTTAGTTCCCTCTATCATTACCATCCAAACTTTAATGCTCTAAGAAAACTTTAGCGAACTTTAGCAAACATGGTTATGCAAGATTCAAGATAGATTGCAGCCAGCTCAAAGGATATTATGTCACTCTGCGGTTTAATTAACTGTTTGCTAACACATATCACAGGACTTAATTGCATCTGACACAAAGTTTGATGAACAAAACAGTTCACAGTTTATCACAATCCCCCCTTTTTCTTTTCACCATTTTGTTCATCAAATCGCTTAAGCTCCTGCTGGCTTAAAATGAAGGTCTCTTCCACCTCTGGTATTCCTCCCAAAGGTTCGTACTTGGTTTTTATAATCATCAAATGAGCGGCTTCTAATCTGTTTTTTACAATTGTAACTACTCTATTGAATATACAGGGTCCAAAAGTTAATACCAATATCAATAGAATCAGGGGTCCTGCCATGGTAGATAGTAGCGTAGTAAGCCAAGGAGAGTGATTAAACCAGGACTCATACCAGCTCTGCTGCATTTCTCACTCTCGTTTCCGTTTTTCTAGGCCCTCTCGAAGTTTTGTCATAGTATCTCTTACGACCCCGGTGTGATCAGCATATACACAACACTGTTCTCCCAAGGCGGCACATAACCCGCCTTGTTGTAAGAACATTAAATCCAGTCCCCTTCTATTTTGTAGCACCACTTCAGATAATGATCTTAATGATTTTTCTAAAGCGCTAATTGATTTTTCTATTCGAAGTAGGTCTTCGTCTACCGCTATTCTGAGTGATTGAAATTTCTGATGTTGTTGAACCAGTGATGTTATTCCTGTGCCTGCGCCTGTTGCTCCTACAGCTATCAAAGTGGCTACTGTCAAAGCTGTAAGGGTGAATGGTTCTCGTTTTTGTAAGTGACTCTGGGTATTCTGGTAATTGTATACAAATTCCTCAGGGTGGTATATGATCCGGGGAATTATCATCACTTGTATACAAAATTCCTCGGATTCGTTGAACAATTTGAGAGATAGACAGGGGGTGATTCCAGTTTTGGAGCAGATCCATTTGGTATTATTAGCTGGTATTAGCCAATCAGCAGGGGGCTTCCCTTTTTGGGAAGTGTTTGTTTTGCATAATTTAATTTTCTCTGGGGGTACATTCCCAATACACCTTCCTTGCCCTGATACATATTGCATTGTCAGGCCTGGTTTCCGACCTTCAGAATTCCACAGGCATTGTGTTGGGTTTGAACCATTTACCCTTTTCGCCTCTAAGTGGATGCCCATTGCCTCATAGAAGGGGGGTTTTATGTCGTAACACAACCAACAATGTTGGGTCATATTTGGATTTGTGTTGTTTAACACCAGGTAACTGGCTTGCATTAGTTTCCAAAGGGAATTATCCTCAAGGTTTATGTCAGGGGTTTGGGTGGTTTGGATACTATTCATCACAGGAACTATCGTGAAATTGTTCTTTATTTTCTCAACCAAACTGTTAGTCAGTACCTGGTTGGGGCCTACAGCTCGGTGTGGGGTTTTTACTTCGCTTTTCTTTATATAGAACAGTCCTCCCCGGTCTTTTCCTGACTCCCAAATTCTTATTCCCCATGTTTTTCCGATAATCCATCCTTGATGATTTGGTTGCTTTACTGTTACTGTTACGTATTTACAAGCATCAGAAGGAGGTTGACTTAAGGACCATGATGAACCTCCTGAACTGTCATAAACGGGACGCTTACATTTAGGGGGACCCCACTCAGCGTCTAAAACCAGGTCCTCTATATTGGATTTCCATGCAATAGCTAATGTTACGCAATCCCAGTATGCACAATAATACTCATTTGGATAATTGCAATAGCTTTTTCCTGGATTAGAGGCAGGACAAAGATACCAAGCGAGAAGGTTTAGACAAGGCCTCATCTGAATTACATCACAAAGGAAGAAAGAAAAACTGGGTGGTCCTGCGGTAACATTAGTCTGCAACACCTTTTGAGTTTCCCAATTAACTACTGTCCAACTAAAAGGTTGGTGGGGGTTATCCTCCGCTTGTATTAAGTTTACACAGATTAAAGCAAACAAGTACCCAATGTTAAGGAGAACTGGTGGGTTCTTATTTCTAATCGAAACTTCCCTTTTTAGCCTGTAGAATTTGGTTGTGTCCCTTGTGCCTTTTCCTTTTTCCTCAAGCAATAAAGTCTGGGGCCTCGGGGGTGAGTTATGTTGATCATTGTTATACATCCCCCTTGAGCGTCTCTTTTCCAGCCTCCACTTCTTTACGTCTCTGCCTCCTCCGCCTACACTTTTGCCTAGTGCAGCGAGGTGTACCATCTTCCTGGCAGCAAACGTATTCTTCAGGAGAACGCTCTTGTTTCTCTTTTCGCTTTTTAGAGGCCTCCCAATTTTTCTTTAACTTGAGGTTGTATACAAGGAATGTTAGGCACTGTAGTTCTACAAATTACTTGTACAATCTCTGAGTGGTAATATTCTCGAGGTTCGTTTGGGTGTGTACACCCTTTTTCTGGGTTAATACCGAGTGCCAAAATTTCCCACCAGGCTTGGGTCCCCTTAATTATTCGTCCAATGGCCACCAACAGCCTTAAAGCTTGTTGAGTTACTTTTCTTTCCTTTTTATAACACTGTTCGCAGTGATCCCATAAGAGAAAATCCTCGCTAAAATGATCCCACCAATTCTCTTCACATAAATTGCATTTTATACAAACAAAAGGATAACAAATACAATCCTTTCTAGGGCAGAATATAGTGTTAGTTTCAATCCAGTTCATTAGCTTTTTTTTTCCCACCCGCTCCCCCCCCCCCTCCGCAGCCTTAATTTTAGAGTTTCTGGATCTCCAGAGCTCTCCCACTGCTCCTCAGAGATGGATCCTTTCACTCGGCTGGCATGAGTCTACCCTCTTTCAGCAGTCCGAATGGCGGTTTCTGTAGTTAGTAAAACAAGATAAGGTCCTTCCCAGAGGGGAGATAAATTTTCTTCTTTCCATGTCTTTATTAAAACCTTATCCCCCGGTTGTAACTGATGAATTGCAAATTCTAAAGGTGATGTCTGAGCCATCATCCCGATTTCTCTTAGCTCTTTTAATCTTTTCCCAATGGTAATTCTATATTTTTGGACACTATGATCCTCAATTACATTGTTCCCCAGAGGCATCCCTTGAGAATAAGGCATGCCATATAACATTTCATATGGTGATAATCCAGTCTCACTATGTGGCTTAGTTCTTATGTTTAAAAGTGCCAATGGTAAGCATTTAGTCCAGGGCATTTGTGTCTCAATCATTAATTTAGCCAATTGTTGTTTCATTGTTTGATTCATTCTTTCTACTTTCCCCGAACTTTGTGGGTGCCACGGAGTGTGGTATTTCCATTGAATACCTAATGATTGACATAATAATTTTACTATTTTTGAGGTAAAGTGTGTGCCCTGATCAGAGTCAATATACTGGATTATCTCATATCTAGGTATCAGATGTTCTAATAGAATTTTTTTTTTTTTTTGCCACCATTTGTGCCGTAGCTCGTGCTACAGGGTATGCTTCTACCCATTGTGTTAAATGATCTACTATCACCAATAAATATTTTATCCTCCCCACCTTGGGCAATTCAGTGAAATCAACTTGTACTTTTTCGAAAGGCCTATAAGCGGTTTTTCTTCCTCCCATGGCCGCTTGTCAAAACACCTTTTTATTTATCTTCTGACAAGTTAAACAGCCTTGTGTAATTTGCTTTGCTATTTCAAAAATTCCAACACAGCCAAATTGTTTAAGGAAATGATCACTTAACGCCTTTGTACCCCAATGTGTTTGTGCATGTAAACGTTTCAATATTTGCCTGGCGTAGGCTTTTGGCAACATTTCTCGCCCATCGGGCAGTGTCCATTTTCCTTGTTTTAATTTAGCCCCTATTTTCTCCAATTTTGTTAACTCCTCGGGGGTAAACTTCTTTTCCCCTTCCTCCTGTTCTTCTTTGCTGGTGTCGTCTTCTGTTCGGACTACATTAATTTTAGCGACCTGAATCCTCAGGGCTGCTCCCTGAGCTTCTTTATCTGCTAAATTATTTCCTCTGGTTCGGTAATCTAATCCCTTTTGGTGTCCTCTCATATGTACCACTGCTATTTCTTTTGGTTCTCTCAATGCCCTTAAAATTTTTACTATTAATTCTTGATGTATAAGATTCCTCCCCTGAGTATTAATTAAACCTCTTTCTTCCCAAATTTTTCCAAAAGTGTGGACCACCCCATACGCATATTTGGAGTCTGTAAATATAGTCCCACTTTTCCCTCTTAATAATTCCAGGGCCCTACATAGGGCATACAGCTCACAAGCTTGAGCTGACCATGATGGACTCAGAGGTCCTGACTCCACAGGTTTTAGATCTTTATTAATTACTGCATATCCTGATTTTCTTTTTCCGTCCACTACTCGGGAGGAGCCGTCCACAAACAGCACTTCTCCTTTTTCTAATTCTGTGTCCCTTAAATCTGGTCTTACTTTAGCCTGGGTTTCAATTACCTCTAAACAGTTATGTTGTAATTTCTCCGACGGTTCTCCAAACAAAAATTGTGCTGGACTCTGAGCAGAGGTCACCCTCAGCTCTAAGTCAGGGGAGTCAATTAGTATTGCTTCATATTTTAGGATCCGGCTATCTGTTAACCATTTTTCCGCTTTCTGTTGTAGTACATTCCTGACATTATGTGGAGTATACACCTTTAAAGGAGCACTAAAAGTGATTTTCCTAACTTCCTTTATTAATAATGCTGTAGCCACCAAAGCTTGGAGACAAGCAGGCCATCCTCTGCTTACTGGATCAAGTAACTTAGAACAATATCCCACAGGTTTTCTCATTCCTGCCCAATCTTGAGTAAGTACCCCATATGCAGTCTGGTTCGATGTATTCACGAATAGGTAAAAAGGTTTTTCTAAATCTGGGAGGCTTAATACAGGTGCTTGTATTAATGCCCTTTTTATTTCCTCAAATTTCTGATCGTCTTCTATGAACCACTTAAGTTGGTTATTAGTTAATTTTTCATATAGAAATTTTACCTTTTCACTGTAGCTTTCAAGCCATGGTCTACAATATCCCAGCAATCCCAATAATTGCCGAATCTCCTTTTTAGTTTGTGGGGGTCTTAAGGATAGTGTTCCAGATATTCTGTCAGGATCTAGCTTCTTTTTCCCTTTACTTAGCCAGTGTCCTAAGTATTTTACTTCTTGTTCTACGAACTGTAACTTTGATCGGGACACCTTTAGTCCTTTTTCTCCCAGAAAATTTAATAATTTAATAGTGGCTTCTCGGGTTCCTTCTTCAGTTTCTCCTGCTATTAATAAATCATCCACATATTATAATAATTTTACCTCCTTGGGTAATATGAAATCTTGTAAGATTTTTTCTAAAGTCTGTCCAAATAGATTTGGTGACTCTGTAAACCCCTGCGGTAGCACAGTCCATCTTAATTGTTGTTTTCGTCCCGTTTCGGGGTCCTCCCATTCAAAAGCAAAATAATCTCTGGATCCTTCATCCAGAGAGCAGGCCCAGAAAGCATCCTTTAAATCTATTACACTATACCAAGTATGTTTAGGAGATATATGACTCAGTAAGGTATAAGGATTTGCCACCACAGGGAATTTAGTGACTGTTCGCTGATTTACAGCTCTTAGATCCTGTACCATCCTGTATGACCCATCCGATTTCTTTACGGGGAGGATGGGTGTATTATGAGGTGACATACATGGTTCTAGAGTCCCTCTTTTCAAAAGTCTGTCAACTACAGGTTTTAATCCTTTTCGACCCTCCATTGGTATAGGGTATTGTTTGACTCTAATTGGACAATTCGGGTCTAGTATTTGAACGTTTATGGGGTCCATTTCTATCTTTCCAGTTTCCCCCTCCTTATACCACACTGAGGGGTTAATGGCTTCTTCATCTTTTTGTGTTAAAGTGTATAACTTAATCTGCAATTTGTCCCCTTGACTCTGAATACTCAAGTTTAACTTCAAAATCAAATCCCTTCCTAATAAATTATACTCTGCTTCAGGGAGCAAAAGTAAATCATTAAGACAAATTTTCTTTTCTGTTTCTACTTCTACATCTTTTAAGATATTTACTTTAAAAGGCTCTCCTTTTGCTCCTACTATTGACATATAGCTATTCCCTTTTTCTATTCCTTTTGGAAGTTTTTTTGAATGGTGGATTTTTCGGCTCCTGTATCCACTAAAAATAAAACTTCCTCTTTTTGGGGACCTATTAATAATTTTATCAAGGGCTCTGTTGATGTTGAAGTCCCCAGAAGATAGAGCCCCTGACACCTCTATTCCTCCTTTAATATTTTCTCATCTTGTTTTCGCTTGCGGCAATTCTTCTGAACATGTCCCCTCTTATCACAGTAGTAACAGACAGGGACTGTAAATCTTTTCCGATAAAGCTGCCCCCTGGGTGTTGTTTCTTCTATTGCGTTTTCTCCCTTCTCTTCAGATGGGGTCTTATTTTTCTGACTTTCTTTTACTGCTGCTATAAGAATTCCCCTTTCCTCAGCAGTAAATAAAATCCCTAAAATGGACTGTATTTCTTCCCAGGTATATATATTAGGACCTAGGAACTGGTCTAATTTTTCCGAGAGCCCTAGGGGGTCTTCCAACAAACTCCCCATTTCTTTCTTTTTTTTTTTTTTTTAAATTCTCTCACATCCCTTGAGTTAAGTGGGACGGATACATACCCCACGCCAGGTTGAGGTCCCCCCATCGCAATTTCTCTAAGGGGGTATAACTCTGCCTGCTCCTTTCTCCGTCTAGTTTGGCTACGGGTTACTGCCCTATTTTCCTCAGGGGAACTCGGAGCCGAGTCATTCTCATACCCTGGCGTCACCGATGGGGGGGTGCCGAAGGCTGCGGAGGAGAGGGTGGTGCAATATAAGGGGGAGGCGAGGTAGGAACCCCTTCCTCGTCCCTCAGTTTCTTTCTCCTAGCCCCTTCCTTCTTTTCATTTAAAGGATATAGATTCACTCTGGTCTCTGACCTAATCCATAAATGGGCATATTCACTTTCTTCCAAACTAAAAGTTTCCTTTGAGTGTACATAGATGTTTAGGGCCTGGCAAATCCAATCTTCAAAGGACCCAAATAAAGGCCAATATAGACGGTCCCCTCTAATTTGTTTACCACCCCAAACTTCCATGCAATAGTGAATCATTTTTACTTTATCCTCACCCCGCCTAGAGGGGTAATCATCCCAATTTTTAATCATTAAGCCTAACGGACTATCCGGTGCTATCTGTGGGAGCCCAATCTGAACCCCAAAACCACCCATGGGATCAGAGGGCTTGCTTTTCCTCTGTCCCATCTTCCGAAGCGCCTTCTTTCGCTCACACACTCGCTTCCCCTGGTTCGCGGCCCATCCCCTCGCGGGGTGTGGGAACCGCGCTGCCGAGGGTCCGCGCTCCCTTCGCCCGCTGGACGTCTCACACAAGCACGCTTCGGGATACCCAACCCCAACCGAAGGGCTAACCGGCCATACTCACGCGTCCTGCGTCTTCGTTCGGGCTTCATGCACAAAGATTATGGGGTTGCCAGTTTTATTTGCTTAATGTCAAATTTAGGTTCGTCGGTAAAGGATTTGGCGTAGAAGCACCCTGACAAGGGCCGCTTATTCAGCGGGGCGCCTCCCCTGCCAAGGACCTCAGGCCAGATTGCCTTTATCCGAGTCACGGCACCAAAATTGTTATAATTTACCTGTCCAATTGAGTGACAGAGACTAGTCAATTAGAAATGTTTTGATTTATTAAAGCAAGCGACAAGTAAGCAAAACAGCGCTGGGTGTGCTGGGAGTCTCCGCTCCACCAGGACACACACACTAACGCGGCACTCTTCATATGATATATACAGTAAAACATTACATATTCATATAATTTTGTAATAGGCCTATACATATGCATGACCTGTCCCCACTTCATATTAAAATGAGTTCCAAAAGTCATTTACATAGTCCAAGCATGCGCAGTAAAATTAGGGTTAGGGTCTTTTCCTCTCCGGTGGTCGTTCATAGTTTTCTTCGCTGTGTCCGGTAGTTGAACTCTGGGCTTCCTTTGTCTATATATGGTCATTTAATTAACTCATCAGTTCCTCGACTCTTGGAATGTAACGGAGCATCGGGTTATCTTGTCCTTTAACACTTATCCCTTCACAGGTGTTCGTTATTAGTGATTTACATAGGACACTATCTCGTTACAGCTGTTACATAGGAGGCCTAAGGAGCCAGCTCAAGGCCTGTCCGCTCTTATCAAGTGGGAGGATGTACCATGGTGAAATCTCAGTCAGGAATTGTTAGTTAATTTATGGCTTAGGCTAGACAATGGCTAGTAAGTGTTAGTTCCCTCTATCATTACCATCCAAACTTTAATGCTCTAAGAAAACTTTAGCGAACTTTAGCAAACATGGTTATGCAAGATTCAAGATAGATTGCAGCCAGCTCAAAGGATATTATGTCACTCTGTGGTTTAATTAACTTTTTGCTGACACATATCACAGGACTTAATTGCATCTGACACAAAGTTTGATGAACAAAACAGTTCACAGTTTAGCACATTACCAACACTGTTTACAGCACACATCCAAAACGTAGCCCCGTACCAGCTACTAACTGGTAGAAAACTAACTCTATCCCATCCAAAACCAGCACACACACAAATAAAATTTTAAAAGTTGTGGTACAGGAAACACAGGAAAAAAATTTAAAAATGGGGACAGAAAACTAGATAAACAGAGAGAGAAGGAAAATTTTTAAAGCATCAGGGTACAGGAAAGACAGGAAAACAATAAAAATTAGGGACAAATAAATGTTGACATTGAAAGACAATTTAATAAGCGATGGCATTAAGAAACGCAAGAAAAAATTTAAAAATTAGGATAACGTGAAAAATAGACATCCACATGCAAATATAATTTTAAAAGTGACAGGGTACACAACAGACAGGAATAAATTAAAGTATATGGATAGAGAGCTTGATAAAAGTAGACATAGAATGAAAATTGAAAAAGCAACAGGGTTCAGGACAGACAGGAAAAAATTTAAAAATAAAGACCATGAATTGGTTAAACTAGACATAGAAAGAAAATTTTAAAAGCAACTGGGTGAAGGACAAGCAGGAAAAAAAATTTAACATGGGGACAGAAAACTGGATAAAAGTTGACAAAGAAAATTTAAAAAGCAAAGGCATTAAGGAAAGACAAGAAAAAAAATTAAAAATAAGGGTAGGATGATAGAGAGAGACATAGGAAGAAAATTATAAAAGCAGAGGCATTAAGGAAAGACAAGAAAAAGTTACAAAATAAAAATAGGGAGAAAAATAGAGAGAGATACATGGAAAGAAAATTTTAAAAGCTACAAGGTACAGGATAGACAGGAAAACATAAAAAACAGGGACAGCAAAGTGGATAAACTTTGACATAGAAAGAAAATTTAAAATGCAATGGCTTTACAGAAAGACAAGAATAAATTAAAAAATAAGAATGGGGAAAAATAGACACACACATAAAAGTAAATTTGAAAAGCAACAGGGTACACGACACAGGAAAGAATTAAAAAATACAGATGAGGAGCTTGATAACAGTAGACATAGAAAGAAAATTTAAAAGCAACAGGGTACAGGATAGAGCGGGGGAATTAAAAAATAGAGACAGGGCAACGGAGAGAGGGAAACGTAGAAAGAGACATTAAAATGCAATGGGGTACAAGAGACACAGGAAAGCACTGGAAAATAGAGAGAGGGAGACGCAGAGAGCAAAACACAGGAAAAAATTCACAGGTGGAGCGGCAGAGGGCAGGGTCGGCAGACGAGTAACAGGTTTCGGGGAGCCGGAGGGGCAGGTGGGCTGGCGAGGGGGAGGCGGCAGCAGGGACAGGGGCGGCAGGGGTGGACCGGGATGCGCGCGGGAGAGTGCGGGGCTCACCGCAGCGCCTGGCGCCGGCAGGAGACCCTCAGCGCCGCGGGGCCTCGCTCTGCTCTGCCCGCCCGCCCCTCCCCGCGCCGCAGCGGGCGGTGGGCGCCCCGCCGGCCCTCGCCCGCGAGGCTCCCCCCAGGCGGGGCAGCTCGCGCGTGCGGCCCGCGGAGGCACCGAGCTCCCAGCGCCGCGTGCTGGTGCCTGCTCTGCCGGGGGCGGCTCGCAGGGATCCCTTGCCGCAGGGACGGGTCACTCGTGCCTGCGGGACCCCGTTGGATTCCCTTCTCAGCAGGTTCCCCTTTGTCAGCTCCCACACGCGGGCAGGCCCGGGCAGCCCCGTTTACAGCTACAGCCCCTTCACACAGCAGGGCCAGCCCCATCCTCACCTCAGGGGTCCCGCCTGGGCTGCCCCAGCCCCAGCTGGAGCCCATCGGGAACAGGGGCCATGGCCCCAGCCCCACAGCACATCCCCCTGCCCCCAGCCACGAGCTCTGCACACAGGGGCTGCAAACACATCCAGGGGCACAGAGGAGGCGGGAAGAGTTTATTCATTAATGCACATCAGAAATCCTGGCAGCAAGCTGGCTACAAGGCTCCGTGCCCAAAGGCAGCAGGAGAGAGGGGGAAAAGGGAAAAGGTGTGACAGACTGAATTGTAGAACTTTTGTCTCGAAGACTGCTTATCTGGGCGAGGGTTCCTTTGCTGAGTACGATAAGATCAGCTGCACGGTGTGAAAGATGAGGAGGAGGGTTCCTGTGACTGCTGAATATGATAAGAATGGCCACAGAGATCTCCGCTGGCGAGGTGTGAAAGATCTCTGGCTGGCACGTGCTTGGACGGTCAAGACTCGGGAATGCGGAGACGTGTCGTTGCCATGGAAACTGCAGCCCTCGAATGAGAATAAAAGGGACCACCAAGAGGACCCCGGTACGATCGCCACCCCCACCGAAACACCGCGGACCCCGGAGCGACCGCCCACCGCCGGAACACCGAGAGACTTGGACCCCTGGGACGCCACGGACTATTCTTGCAACTCTATCCTGAATGCTTGCTTGACTTCTGTCTTTTCACTCTATTCTATCCTATCGCTACTGATTTTCTACTTTTGATATTAAAAGTTGCTGGTTTGGGTATACGGCATTTGACCTCGTTTGTGTCGTTCTCTCGCTCTTGGGATCATATCGAAACCTCCCCCGACAACAGATTGGGACATTCCGACATCAGGTCGGGACAAAAGGAAAGCAGGAGGAAGCACAGAGGGAGGTAGGGAAGAGATGTGGGACAGGGAGCCAGAAAACGGGACCCTGCGAACGAGAGAGGGACGGGGAGCAGGACAAGGGTGTAGAGAGAGGAGAGCGGAGAGATTGCTGAAAAAAACAGGGACAGAGAGATGGAGCAATAAATAAGATCCAGGGAGCAGGAGAGAGAGGTGGAAGAGACAGCAAGACAGAGACAAGACAAGGGACATGGAAAAATTCTAAAGTGATAGGGTAAAAGAAACATAGGCAAAAAATAAAAAATAGAAACAGGGAGCCAAATAGAGGTAGAAATAGAAAGAAAATTTCAAAAAGTGACAGGGTACAAGAAACATAGCGTCGGGGAGATAGAGGGAGATGTAGAAAGAAAATGTAAAAAGTGATGGGGTACAGGACTGAGAGGGAAGAATTAAGAATTAGAGACAGAGAGATGGATAGAGGGAGACAGAAAGAAAATTTTGAAAGCAACATGATACAACAATCATAGACAAGAATTAAAAAATAGGTACAGGGAGCTGCACAGAGGGAGATGTAGGGAAGAAAATGAAAAGCGACGGGGTTCAAGAAACACAGGCAAGAAATTAAAATTAGGTCAGGGAGACAGAGAGAGGAAAAGGTAGCAAGAAAATTTAAAAAGCGACTGGGTTTGAGAAACGTATGCAAGAATTAAAAAAGCAGGGATGGAGAGGTAGAAATAAAGTTTCAAAAGCGATGGGGTACAAGAAACATAGGCAAGAATTAAAAAATAGGCACAGGGAACCTGATAGAAGGAAACTGTTGTGGGTTGACCTTGGCTGGCTGCCAAGTGCCCACCAAGCCGCTCTATCACCCCCCCCCCCCCAAGAAGACGGGAGGAGAAAATACAATGAAAAAGCTTGTAGGTTGAGATAAGGACAAAGAGATCACTCACCAATTACTGTCACAGGCAAAACAGACTTGACTTGGAGAAATTAATTTAATTTATTGTCAATCAAAATCAGAGTAGGATAATGAGAAATAAGAACAAATCTAAAAAACACCTTCCCCCCACTTTTCTCTTTTTTCCTGGGTTCATCTTCACTCCTGACTTCTCCACCTCCTCCTCCAGAGCAGTGCAGGGGGACAGGGAGCGGGGGCTGCAGTCAGTTCATCACATGCTGTCTCTGCTGCTCCTTCCTCCTCACACTCTTCTGCTCCAGTGTGGGGTCCCTGCCACAGGTCCTGCTAGAAAACATGCTCCAGCATGGGCTCCTCTCCACGGGGTCACAGCTTCCTTCAGGCACATCCACCTGCTCCAGTGTGGGGTCTTCCGTGGGCTGCAGATGGATATCTGCTCCACTGTGGACCTCCATGGGCTGCAGGGGACAACCTGCGTCACCACGGTCCTCACCACAGGCTGCAGGGGAATCTCTGCTCCATGGCTTGTAGCACCTCCTCCCCTCCTTCTTCACTGACCTTGGTGTCTGCAGGGCTGTTGCACACTCACATTTTCTCTATCACAGCTTCTGCACAGCATTTTTTAGCCCTTCTTAAATATGTCATCACAGAGGCACCACCAGCGTTGCCGAAGGGCTCAGCTTTGACCAGCAGCAGATCCGTCTTGGAGCTGGAACTGGCTGTGCCCAACATGGGGGCAACTCCTGGTGTCTTCTCACAGAACCCACCCCCTGCAGCCCCTGCCCCCCGCCCCGGCTAACAAAACCTTGCCATGCAAACCCAAAACAACAGCGATTGGCTACAGGGCAGAGACGGAGGATTGAAAAATATGGAAAGAGAGCCACCGAGAGAGAGGGGGGGGTGGAATAGCAATGGGCTACAGGCCAGAGAGGAGGAAGGGACAGGGAACCAGACAGAGAGATGGAGAAAAACAAGGAACAGTGATGGGCCACAGGGCAGAGAGGGAGGAATTCAAAAAGGGGACAGTGAGGTGGACAGAGAGAGACTGAGAAATACCAAGAAAACTCATGAGCTAAAGGGGAGAGGGAGAGGAATTAAAGAATAGGGACAGGGAGCCAGACAGAGAGAGAATGGTAAAGAGAAAAATGGGCTATGAGACAGAGAGGGAAGAAATTAAAACATAGGGACAGGCACCTGGAACAACAGAATCTGAGAAAGAAAAAAGTGTACCTAGAATACAGGGCAGAGAGACAGGAATTTAAAAACAGGAAAATGGAGCCAGACAGAGAGAGGTGGTGGGGGTGGAAATTGTGAAGGGCTAAAGGGCAGTCAGGGAGGAATTAAAAAAATTGGGATAGGAAGACAGACAGAGAAATGGAGAAAGACAAAAATAGTGATGGGCTGCAGGACAGAGACAGAGGATGAAAAAAAGAGGGACAGGGAACAGGGCAGAAGCGCAGAGAGAAAAAGAAAACAGAGAGGTAGAACGACAAAGAAAGAGGGGTACTTGGAGAATGAGAGAGGGAGAGGTGCAGGGAAGCAAAAAAATTACAGCAGTGAGAGAAAGGGGTGTGGGACAGGGAGGGACCGGGATGCAGAAGAGGGATGACACGGTCCCAAGGGTCCAGGACTCACCACAGCTCCCGCTCCGGGAGCTGCTGGGAGAATTTGACAGTTCGGACTCGTCTTTGTCTGTCTCTCTCTCTCTCTCCCCTACTCCCCTCCCTCCTCTGTAGCTCCGGTCGCTTGACGCTCATCCACCTAAAAAAATAGATTGGTATCTTACAGCTCTTACACGAAGCTTCCCAGATCCATAGCCTCACACGTGCACACACTGTGCTTTTGCTTACGCACACAGACCCTGCGGTGGATGTTGGTGATTGGATCTGCTGAGGACTATGCTGAGAGGGATCCTTCCTCACCCGGAGAGGCAGGCTCTCTCCTGTCTGCAGCTGGAGGCAGCTGCCGGCTGGATCCTCTTTACTTTATTCTTCAGCTGCTTTAGGTTTTTCTGGCCTCTCCAGCTTCAGCCGCAGCAGCTCCTGTCCACAGCTAGTAAGCGTCCAGGTGTCCCTTTTCGCCCATGCCGCTAGGAGAATGAGGCCAAAGGCGACCCACACAAACCTGAGCCAGATGCAGTCAACAATATCCCCGGAGAGGAACCAACAACTGAGTCCTCAATGCTGCCTCTGGGAAAGGGAAAGAATGAGCAACCGTTATCCACAGTGATGACTGTAGCTCTCCTCAGGCAGGACCCTCTCCTTCTGCACGAGCTTCTGGAGATGCTACTCTTCCCGAACTGATGCTAACGGCACCTGCATTTACGGAGAATAAAGCATGTTCAAGGGCCAGCTTGCTGCCGTGAGGACAGGGTTTGGGGGCAGTCTGTGGCTACGGGACAGGCTTCAAGGGAGGTGCTGGAGCTGGGGGCAGCTGCATGGGGTGAGCAGGGCTGGAGGAGTTTTCTTGAGTTGGGGAAGCACCCGGCACCTTTTCCAGGGGGTGGGAAGGCCTCCAGGTACCCAGAGGGGTGGGGGCAGCCATCTCCTGCGCCTCTTCCTGCTTCCTCTCCACCAGCTCTCAGAAAATCCCTGGGAACTGCCCTGATGGGGCCTGACTCCAACAGACCATCAGCCTGTCAGCTGGAAACGCCCTTGCAGCTCGTCAGCACGCTCAGGCAGGCATGCCCCAGCAGCACCACCCCCGGGGCTGCAGCCCTTTTATACAGAGGGGCCATCGCCATCAGCCTCACTGGCCCCCCCGGGGCTCCTCCAGCTTCAGCCCACAGCTGCAGCCATGGCCCCTGACACCCACTGTGTAGCCTGCTCCCCTGGACTCTGACAGCCTCTCTCCAGGTACAGAGGACACAAACACAGCCGTGAGCGCAAAGGAGGCAGCAAGTGTTGATTCGTTAATGCGTGTAAGTCCTGGGAGTGAGTCTGCTCTGGGCTCGGTGCCTGTACACTCACCCTTTCCCTGGGACAACTCAGCAGCCGTTACTGGAGCAGCAGACACAGAGAATGAAAACACAGCGATGGGGAACAGAAAGAGAAAACGAAGATGAGGGAGGACTGAGGAGCAGAGAAAGAAAGGTACAGGGAAAAGGACAATAAAAAAGGGGTGAGGAGCCTTGCAGGGACATGGCGGAAGAAAAACAGGGTCAGGGAGCAGGACAGAGGGAAAGAGAGAGAAAATGATGAGCGGGGAGCAGAACAGACGGATCGAGAGAGAAACTGAATGAGAGGAATAAAGAAGGCGGGAGGGAGAGAAAAAGACAGGGAACAAGCCAGAGGGATTAAGGAAAAGAGAGAGACAGATCAGGACAAAGAGATGGAGAAAGAGAAAACAATGATGGACTGCAGGATGAGAAAAAAGGCCAGGACAGAGGGGAATAATGGGACAGCGAGCTGGGCAGGGGGATTCAGCGAGACAAGATGGGACAGGCAGTGGTATGGAGATACACAGACAAAACGTTAGGAGAAGGATGGAGGACAAAGAGTGGGTCAGAGATGGAGAAAGAAACATTAGAGAGAGGAGGAGAGTGACAGGACCAAGGCAGAGAGGTGGAGAAAGAAAAGAAAGACAGTGATGGGTAGCAGGCCAGAGGGACAAGGAAAGACAGGATGAAGGACAAAGGGATATAGAAAACAGGTGAGGAACAGGGAGCCAGAAAGCAGGGTACTGCAAAAGAGAGAGGGACAAGGAGCAGGACGCTGGGATAGAGAGCCAACGAGAGCAACAGACAGAATGACAGAGAGGTGGAGCAAGAGAGAAAAAACAGGGACAGAGAGCAGGACAGAGAGGTGAAGCAATAAATAATAGGGACAGGGAGCAGGACAGAGGGTCAGAGAGAGCAAGAGATGAACAGGAAGGAGGACAGGGACAGTAAGATATAGAATAAAAAAAAACAGTGACAGCAAGATGAAGGGATAGAGAGAAAAAGAAGGAAGGAGGGAGAGAGATAGGAAGGCAGGTACATGGAGTGGCACGTACAGGTGCAGAGAGGAAAATAACACCATGGAACAGGCCAGAGAAATTGTGGGAAAAAAGAGAAGGATGCAGATCAGGACAAAGAGATGGAAAAGAAAAAAACAGTGATGGGCTACAGGACAGAGACGGAGGATGAAACAAAAGAGGGACAGGGAGCAGGACAAAAGTGCAGAGAGAGAAAGAAAAGGAAGTGGTAAAACAAGAGAGAGAAAAGGAGAGAGGAGGACAGAGCAGGGCAGAAGAACAGAGAGAAGGGGAGAGGTAAAGGGAAGCAAAGAAAATCACAGCAGTGTGGGAAAGAGAGGGGGCCAGGGGAGGGGCAGGGAGAGGCCAGGACACAGAAGAGGGGCGACAGGGCCCCAAGGGCCCAGGACTCACCGCAGCTCTCGCTCTCGGCACTGCAGGGAGAATTTGCCTGTTCAGACGCTTTTTTCTCCTGCTCTCCTCCCTTCTTCTGTAACTCCGGTCGCTTGGCTGTCCTCCACCTAAGAGAATACGGATGTGTTTTACAGCTCTTACAAGACGAGGGTTCCTAGACACGTAGCCTCGCTTGGTCGCACACTACGCGGCTGTACCGCGCTGTTGGTGACGCATACAGACCCTGCAGCCTGTGTTGGCGGCCTGGCCTGCTGCGGACTATGAAGAGGGAATCCTTCCTCACCCGGAGAGGCAGGCTCGCTCTTGTCTGCTGGCCTGATGGCCTTCGATTTCTTCTTCTTTACCTTTCTCTGGCCTCTCCAGCTTCAGCCACGGCAGCTCCTGTCCACAGCCACTAAGTGCTCTGCCTGTCCCTTTTCGCCCCCATGCCACGAGGAGAGCGAGGCCGCGCAGAGACAGCCCACGCAAGCCCGAAGTGGGGGCAGTCAACGGCATCCCCAGGGGAGGAACAGACAACCGTGTCCTCAGCACGGCCTCTGGGAGAGGGAAAGAAGCAGCAGCGACCGTCACTACTGTAGACTGCCCCTGGCCGGAGCCCCTCATTCCACAGGGGCTTCTGGAGACGCATCGAGGGCCAGCTTGCGGCGCTCACGACAGGGCTTGGGGGCGGCCTGCGGATACAGGACAGGCGTCAGGGGAGGTGTTGGAGCTGGGGGCAGCTGCATGGGGCGAGCGGGGCCGGAGGAGGCTCAGGGGGAGCTCTGGCGAGTTGGGGAGGCACCCGGCGTCTGTGCCTGGGGGATGTCGCCTTCCTCCTCTTTTCCCTTCTGTCAGCTCTCGGGTCACTCCCTGGGGCTGCCCTGACCCGGCTCGCCTCCAGCGGACCCAGAGCCCGCCGCAGCGGGCGGTTTGAAGCTCCCCGTCCCGCCACCCCCGGGCAGCCAGCGGGCAGCAGACACCCCTGCACCCGCCGAAGGGGCTCGCTCGCCTCAGCGGTGGCCTCGGCTCTCACCCGCCGCCGCCGGGACCCGCGCCGCCCGCGCCGCCATGCCGCTCCCGGGCACTGCGCATGCGCTGGGCGCTGACGGCGCGCGGGAGGGGCCGGGGCCGGCGGGCGGCGCGTGCCCGGCGGCGGCACCGGCGCTGCAGTTCCGCGCTTTGCGCGCAAGCGCCCGCCGGCACCGCGCACGTGGGGCGGCAGCGGCGTTTCCTTACCGGGAGGCAGCGAGGAGCGCGGCGGCACCGCCCCGCAGACGCCGCAGGACCGCATTGCCGTTACCGGCGGACGGCGGCGTGGAGCAGGGGGGCGCCACCGCGCATGCGCGGCTCCCGAGCTGCAGCTCGACTCTCGGCCGCCAGGGGGCAGCACCCCGCCCCGCCGCCCGCCGGGGCCGCCCGGGGGCGGTAACGAGTTACCGGGGTGCAGGGCTTGGGCTCCTCTGCGCTTTTCCCACCGGCAGCCCGGGCACCAGTCTTCATCGCCTCTGGCTCCAGCATTTCAGCCTTTGCCTTTGGCGGCTTTAAAAGTCTGGTGGCTGTCTCTGTCCGCGCCCCCAGCCCCCTCCCGGGCGAGGAGCAGCACCGGGGACCTCTGGAACTGTTTTTTTTTCTCCCGGAGGAAGCCCCAGGGATTGCTGTCTGCAGGTGGCATCGGGGTTGTGCGAGTGACAGCAGCGACTCAGCAGACGCTGGAGAGAGATTTTAAAAAAATAAGGCAACACAGACGACATCCTGAAGGCAGGAGAGGGGCAGCTGTGTTGATCAGGAAACCGCGCTTCTGAGCAGACCCGGTGCCAGCGGCTGACCTGCAAACGAGCGATACGCTGGTGGTCCTGGGGCTTTCTTGCGGTGTTTGCACCTTTCCTCGCCTCTGTGCTATCAGCACTCTGCTCTCCTCATCCTGCACACACGCAGGGCTTCTCATGCAGGGCTTGTCACACTGCACGATGTTACTTACCACCCTGCCTTCCAGCATGCAAAGTAATTAGACATGAAGCAGGGAAAGCGAAGAGGTGTTTTGGTATATTAGATGTCCTCAGCAGATGACCATAGAGCCCTGGAGGTTCCACCTTCGCTCTGGAGCGTAGCTCTGCACTCCGTGCCGCTCCCGCCAGCGAGCGTCGCAGTTGCACTTTGCTGCCTGCAACACGCAATGTTCAGCGGGCTGGATGGGCTGTTCTGCCACGGTCTTGGGTGAGCAGCTCGGTTCCTTTGGCTGCCTAATTCGCCTCCTTAAAACAAACACTTCAACACTTGGTTTCTTTAATTCAGACCCCTCTAGATACCTCCTGGCCTGCAAGCCGTTTTCAGCTAGCAACACAGCTGAAATACAGTGCTGGAAGAAATCTAGCTGTCATATTACTTTGATGTCAAAAGGCTTTTGTAACTTCAACACCTGATTGTTTTGGCATCAAGACTGCAAGGCAAGTCTACGCCTCTCCTTGAGCAAGCAAAACACCTGCCAAATAGCTGTGCACAGTGATAGGTGGCTGCCTGTGACCGACACCTTTTTCTGCTAAAACCAGAGCACGGTTCCCTTGTGAAGAGCCATTGGCAGTGCAAGAATCCACTTCAGCTTTCCCTGCACCAGCTCCCCAGAAAACAGCATCTTAGTTCGACTGAAGTGTGCAGCAGCCTGTTGTTGTCCCAGCTCCTCGCCCTCGAGCAAGCGGCTGCCTGTAGCAGCAGCAGAACCGCTGCTGCGCAGAGGGGAAGGGAATGGCTTGGCGTCCAGCTCTGCGGGCTGCCTGTGTCCCGTGCAGAGCCAATGACCTCGGCAGCCCGTACAAAGGGCAAAGCTAACAGCCTGAGAAGGAGTCACAGGGTGTAACAGTTTCTGCACCAACCATAATTTCCAGCCTAGAGCAAGAGGCAAGAGAAAGGGGCCTGCGGGGTGCCTCGAGAGGCAGAACTGCTGTAGATTGTGCCATGGCTGTTTCTCTCTTTGTCTTTGGCAGAGTTACTTCCAGAGGCTGGGTGACAGGTATGTGTGCACAGCCTGAGTACTGCTGCTTACGGAGCAAAAGGCACTATAAAGCAGCAATAAAGAACAAGGACGGCCTATCAAGATGGCAGGAACAACATGGAGAACCTAAAGCATTAGCCAGGCAGGGCTTGCAGCTAACCTTGTGTTGTGGTTTAACCCCAGCTGGCAACTAAGCACCACACAATTGCTTGCTCACTCCTCCCCCCAGTGGAACGGGGGAGAGAATCGGAAGGGCAAAAGTGAGAAAACTCGTGGGTTGAGACAAAAACTCTAAAAAAATTTAAATGAAAAATTTAATAATTAAAAAGAAACAACAACGACTAATTGTAAGGAAAAGAGGGAAAAAAATAGCAGCGAAAGAAAAATAAAATCCAAGACAGACAAGTGATACAAATGAAAACAATTGCTCACCACCAACTGAGCGATGCTCAGCCAGTCCCTGAGCAGTGGCCCCCACCACCAGCCTCCCCCCAGTTTTATTACTGAGCATGAGGTCATATGGTACGGAATATCCCTGTGGTCAGCTGGGGACAGCTGTCCCAGCTCTGTCCCCTCCCAACTCTCTGTGCACCCCAGTGCGGAACAGGGGAGAGTGGAAGGGAGACAGGAGGGAGGGGGGAGTGGGGGCACGAGATAGGAGGGCAGGAGATGTGGGGAGGAGTGTCACACAGGAAAAAAAAATCACGTGGGGAAGACTCGCGTGGGGTTTCAGTAGAAAGGGGGATGGAAAGACACACGGACGGGGACAGGATGGGGAGACAGACGTGGGAGAGACGGACATGGTGGGGAGATGGATGGGGGGGGAGGGATGGACGGGGGGGAGAGACGGACACGGGGCGGGAGACGGACACGGGGAGCGGGAGATGGACACGGGGGGAGAGACGGACACAGAGGGGACAAGAGACAGACACGGGGTAGGGAAGAGACAGACACGAAGGGGGGGAAACGAAGGTAGGGGGAGATGGGGCACATCTTGTTGGATGGACCTTCTGGGGCTGCATCACCTCTCAAGGTGCAGGAGGGGAGGGACAATCATCCTACCCCACCAAGGCTGTGCAGGGCCAAGGCCCCGAGTGGGTGCGGGGAGTGTCGTAGAGCCAGGCTGGGGGTTGTGACCCCGCAGGTCTTTTTCTGGTGGTGGGCAGGTGCCAGGTTTCCTGCACTGACATTGATAGCACAGACCCAGCTCAGACATCACACAGACCCCCTCACCCTCTCTGTGCTGCAGCTCCCACCAGATGAGACCCTGGGAAAATGGAGGGCCCAAAGACACAGGAATTTCTTACCTTCAATGGAAACGTATAAAACCCAAGACTGCCTTTTAGTTAGCAATAAAAAGGAGCAGTGATACCTGCCACTGTGGTGGGCCTCAGGTGGAGATGGAATGCTGCTCTGCCGAGGCGTATCACATGGCGATGCCAGCTCCATCTCTGTAACGCCGCACCGAAGATGTGCCCGTCCCCATCCCATCCCCAGCACCGCATGGGCAGCAGATCCCCCCGAACACCGTGTACAACAGGACCCAGAGGATCAGCCAGTCTGAAAGAGACCCCGAGAGCAGCAGCTGAAAGGGGCCCTGGAAAGAGGGATGCATTTTGCAGAGGAGGGGAGGCGAAAAGCCCCCACAGCCTAGCTTGCAGCACCCCAAACCCAACAGCATTGCCTTTGTTAACCCCACAGGAGCTGCATTTGTCCCAGGGCAGAATGAGTAGGTCCACAGCGAAGCCCTGGGATCCTGGGGCAGGGGGGTAGCAGGGCTCATCCCTGTCTCCACAGGAGACAGTCAGGGTGACGCGGTTGCTCTGTGTGGAGCCACGGCTCTGGCACTCGTTCTGCCCATTTGTTTTTGCCTGGCATTTCTGATCCTGTAGATGTCCATGTCTGTGGGTGCCAAGAGCTTGCCATTGTACCAAGCTGTGGGGTGCTACCACAGCGAGTGGGAGCCCCAGCACCTAAGGGTCATGCTCTCTCCTGGAAGTATCATGCTCCAGAGTGGGTCCAGGGTCAGCAGGGATGTCTCTGCAGCCGTGAAGGTCCAGGCAGGAGGGAAGAGCAGGACAGAGCAGAGATCAGTGCAACAGCATGCATGGTGGGGAGCCCTCAACCCTGAGCACGTAGGCTGGAATGGAGGAAGAGGGCAGAACCCCAATGCTCACTGGGGTTTCTAGGGCACCGGTGGGATTTTGGGGGACTGTCTAATCTCTCAGAGGGGCGGCAGGGCTGGTGCCTGGTGCCCGGTGCTGCCTGGCATCTTTTGAGCCAGGTGGCACATGGAGGGACAGCAGAGTCACACCGTGCCCTGCTGCCACTTGAGGGGACACAGGGCCTGTTGCCTTGTTCAGCAAGAACTGTCCAGGGCCCCAAGGGCTCTCATCATAAATCTGCAAGCAAAGAGATTCACCAGCAAGGACAAGGGCTTGAGCTGAAAGGAGGAAAGGAAGAAGGGATGAGCACTCCTGGGATGTGCCTGCCAGGTCTCCTGCAGTGTCCCTGGCATAGAGAGAAGTGATGCTGGCCTTGGACATGAGCCATCCTGGGGGGGAGGGTTTGGCAAGGCCTGCCGGGTCCCTGAGACACCCACCAGCAACTCCCCACCGCCCCAGAGTATGGCATCCCCATCCTCAACCACATATCCTGACCACAGTCATACTCACCAGCCTTGCTGGACCCCGGTTTCCTTCCTCCCCAACAAATGGGACCACCCCAAGGAGGAAGCCCTGCGCCTACGTTGTGACAGGGATGACCACTGCTCCATCCAAATCTCCTCAGCCTGGCAGGATAAACAAAAATCTCCCCTTCCCTGGGCAGAGAAAACCCCCATCCAGACATGCCCCAAAGAGGTACAAGGGGCAAGTGCCCAGCAGAGCTTGTGCTGGAGATGGAGTCTCTGTCCTCCAGCTCCCGAAGCTCACTGGGTCACTGGGGCTCTTTGGGGACACGTTACCTCCTGGCATCCACACAGGCTGTCCATCCGCTGGGAGGACAGCAGGCACCAGACCCCGCCATGCTCCCCACCAGCCCCCTTTGCCACACTCACCTAGGAGGAGCACAGCTCTGTTCCCTGCTATCCCAGGCTGGGGGTCCAGCACTTGGTGACTCTCCTGCAAAGAGCAACGGTGACATCCGTTTCACAGAGAGAAAAAGAGGAAGGAAATGGCTTTTGTTATTGTTGTGATGATGATGATGCAAAGAAACAGCCCAGCTAACCAGAAGCCTCTGTGTTGCCATAATGACTGTGCCTGAATGCACTTTTTTCCCCCCCCTCACTTCATTGAGGATTCAGGGCTCACTCTGTCCCTGGAAACCACGGCCCCATAAAGCCTCTACTTCATGCAACCCCTCTGAGATCCCTCCTCCATTCCCTTGGGAGACTCTGCTCCTCCTGGGTGGCTGTCAGCATTTGCTGGTTTTTTCCCACCCAGAGAAAAAGGGTTTTGACAGATCCTCCTCTCTTTTTGCTACGTCTTGTTTTCCTCCTTCCCCAGCATTTTGGAGTCCATCCACAAGCCAGCACCTGCCTAGCCCTCAAGCAGCAGGAGTCTTGGGCTCTTCTGGGGTCATATTTGTGATTTCTTTGGAGCTTTCTCCTTGCCTTCCCAGTAAAACTTTCCCTGTGCTGGAGATCAGGCACCAATGGGAAAGAAACAGGCTTGTTTCTGCTGCCTGCCCCGACGGATCAGGTTGGATGGGTTGCGACAGGCACAGGACTAGTTATGGGACCCTGTGCACCATGCAAGTTCTTCTAGAAACCACATTTCAGCAGAGCTGCCCTGACACATGTAAGAGTGAAGCACAGACCAAGTCTGTCCCACGGTCTTTGCCTGCATCCGATTTATCATTTGAGCATGTCCCATTGGCTTTGGGACAGACAGACGCGAAACGCAACCAAAAGCACCAAGGTAACCCCTGAACTTGAAGCTCATCTTCACTAAAGAAGCCAAGTCCTTGAATTTATCAACTTTCCAAGAACCAAGGTATGCTGCAGGGAGCTCCTCCACACCTCCAAGAGCTTTGCAGGAGGACACACAGTGCCACCACAGAAGGACCAAAAAAAGAAGAGGAAAAGCTTATTCTAATTTTTGACACAGGCTGACTTCCTATGAGGAATTTGTAAGCTTGGAAGGAAGGAAAAGATCCTGTACGTGTTCAGGTACTGTACTGAGGGGAAGTTTTATTACCATTTTCTCCTCCTTTTCTGAATTTGATTCTTGGGACATTGATTTTCCTTCTGTTTTTTTGGATTCATATTCTGCTTTCAGTCTGAGGTTCAATTCTTACCTTCTGTTGCAAGAGCTCCGAATGTGGCAACCAAGACCGCCCAATGGATGAAGCCCCGAGGATGAGAGGCCTGCCGTGAAAGCGGCTCAAGACAGCCAAGCCCAATTACCTTATGCAATTACAGAGGTGGTCGGCCGATGGGAAAAACCATGATGGTGTGACGTGGTGACTCAAAGATCTAAAATGGACATCTTACGGCTACAGAAACTGGTGCTAAAAACACAATAGATAAACAAGGACAAGAGAGCATAACTGCCATGACCGACGCTAAAGCAAGCCTCATTGGACAGTTAAGGAAAAAAAGCAAAACTGGGATAATAGAGAAGGCTTGCATGCCCAGGGACTGTGATAAAGAAAAGATCCCTGGACAGAGACTGTTATGAGCAGGGATAATGCACATACTCTTCTCCGAGAAATTCCAGGGAAGACTGTGCCAGAAATCTGCGATGGATGTAAGTGCCTCGTTGATGCCTCTAAGTAGCCGTGACCATGACATCTGGATGGACACTGAAGGGATGGACGTGAAAATTAAGTCTAATAAGCACTAAAAAGCACAAGGGAGCAGAGACCTCAAGTTCCTGACAGTATATTTTAATGTACATCTCGCATACTAAATGAGCAATGGGTACTATTCCCTCTGTGGCCTGCTTTGTACAGCTGATCCTCCTACCTCTCTGGCCCTTGGTGTCTCTGAGCCATATTTCCGACAGTTTCCCATGCTCACACTTAAGCCATGATATGTCCCTATTAAAATAGCCTTAAATCGCCCTATCCCCTCCATTACCACTTAACTCCAAACAGCCTGTCATCCACTTCGGCTCTATTGTCGCCACAGCTCGTTCCTCAGGGCCTCCTGCTGGGATGAGACCCATCGGACCGTCAGCCTCGGCACGGTGACGTAGAGGCCCGGACGGTTGACACTGCATTCCTCGTAACTTCATCATACCTCGTATGGGCTGCAGAGCGACTCAAACAGAACAGACCTCGCTGACAGCTGAATCCAACTGCAAAACCAGCCTGAGGATGACTGATGAACCTGCCTCCCTTTCCCAACCATCCCTCGGTCCCAAAACTTTCGAAACCCCTTCTCTTCTTCTGAACTGTTGGGGAAGAAACCCCGCTCCTTCCCAACAGCTCCTGCCCTGTATTTGCACCCCTGAACCCCCTGTGTCGGCTGCTCCTCAGGAGCTGCTTTTCCAAGCCCTGCCCTGCCTCCCGCAGGCACCTCCTACCCTCCAACACCCCACAGGCTCTGGGCTCTGCTACAGACTCACATAGTAAGGGAATTTCAAACACTTACAGCCTGGAAGGGGCCTGCTGAAGGCTGCCAGCACTCTAGGGACTACACGGTACTTAATGGGCGATCGGGAAAGGTGATGAGCTGTCCCATGCCCTCAAAAACACTATGCCAAATATGCCTGCTGCTTTCTTGAAACTCCAGATACAGAGGCGTACAAGATGCTCACCCTAACCTCTGCTAGATGATCTTACCATCAGTCCTACAGAAAAAGGTGATGTCAACAACTTTAACAGTATCCAACAGAACCAGTGAAAAAAACAAGGATCCTTCTACAGTAAACTCAGAAATGCCAAAAAACCACAATGCACTTAAAATTAAAAAAAAAAAAGAATGCAGAATATTAAACCACCTTGCAACTCCTGAACACCCCATATGCAATCACTGATCCAAGAACAAGCTGTGCACAGCAAATGTCCTTTCTACGATGGACGCTGCTCAACCTTGACTCACCCTGAAGCTCCCACCTCAGACAGACACCTCTGCACCTCAGAACGCAGCTGCCCAGACGGCTGGGCCAGCTCAGAGCCACAGTGGCCCGATGGAGCAGAGCGCCCGCCCATGGCACCCCAGGAGCAGACCGAGGCGCCCCGTGCCTTCCCCACCACCTTCCCACAGCCCCTGGGGGGCCGAGAGGCAGCAGGGCGGGCAGAGGGGTGGCGGGCGCACTGCTCTGTGCAAAGCACCGGACAAAGACATGGACCATCACTGGAAATCGTGACACCTGCTCTTCTGCCACAGCCTTGTCTATCACACCAGCCGTGTGACTGGGTCAGTAGTTAATTTTACTGAGACAAACACAAACTTGTATTTAAATAGGAAAAAAACAGCTCAAGATCATACTAACCCATGTGGAAAAGTAGTTCATTAAATGCAATAGCAACATTAGCAGAAATGATGTGCTTTAGTTTCCTATAGAAGAAACCAAGCACTGTGCAGTTACAATTCATTTCTAGCAAGACCAGACGTATTTCCTAACTTCCGCCAGAGCCATGTTCTGGATAGGACTGAACAACAAAGCAGAACTAGAACCCACACGAATCCCTTCTCAAACATATGTCCGGTTGCAAAGTGAATTATTTACTGTAAATCACCAGTGAGTCACCGAGACTCCTCAATGATCTCTCTAACTCCCCTAACAGAAATAGATGAGGCCCAAAGGATAGAAAACACCCCAAAAAGCATGGAAATACAAGAAATGCATCTCGTAGGAGGACTACGAAGGCAAGAGAAGGCTCTCACCTTCTCTGAAAAACGCAAGAGGAGATCTGAGCTGATGACAGACATCTTTGGGGTACCAGGGACTGAACAGAAATGTACTATAAGCCATAGAAATGAAGACTGCTGTGGAGCACAAAGATGGCTTTGGAAAAGGTTCTGACAGACTAGGAAACATCATCACAGGGATTAGACAGGTCCTGAGGAGGCCGGAGAGCCCAAAGAAATCCTGGGGACACAATGAGGAACTCAAAAGAGAATTTAACAAAGTACAGATGTCCTCAGGGGGCCGGGGACCAAATAGAGCCATGCTGAACGGATGAGAGGATGGAAAAAACGACCAGGGCAACAGATATGGACTCGGGAAGGGTTCTGAGGAAAAAAGGGCTGAAAGTGCCCTCCCGAGCTAAAATAGAGCTCTGGGGCACTGGGGATGTCTCAGGAGAGCTCAGCAAAGGGAGCAGAGGGGTCTTGAGGGGGGCAGAGAGACCAAAGAAGCCTCAGAGACAACAATGAGGAACTCTGAAGGGGATTTCAACAAAGTACAGATGTCGTCAGGGGGGCAAGGGCTGAATGGAGATACCCTAAATGGTAAAGATGGGACTGAACAGAGGAATCCTAGATAGTGTAGAGGACAAAATGCGTGTTCTGGGTCTCAAAGAAGGCATTAAGAATGGTTCTGAGGGAGCAAGAGGGGTCCAAAGTGCACTACAGAGGTAAAAGAGGGCTGTGGTGCCCAAGGAAGGTCTCAGGAGGCATCGTGGAAAGTGTTCCCTATGGAACACTTTTGCCAAGCTTTGCTGAAGCCCACAAGAGGCCCTGCCGTCTTCCACAGTGCCCCTGGGCTTTTGCTGAGGTTTGCCGAAGCCTGCAAGGAGCCCTGCTGCCTTCCAGAGACTCTGACAGCTCCTGCCGGGCTTTGCCAATGCCCACGTGGGGCTCTTCTGCCTTCCAGAGTGTCTGACAGCTCCTGCCGGGCTTTGCCAATGCCCATGTGGGGCTCTTCTGCCTTCCAGAGTGTCTGACAGCTTTTGCCAGGTTTGCCAAGGCCCGCAAGAGGCCCTGCTTCTCCAGAGTGCCCCAGGGTTTTTGCCAGGCTTTGCCTTCAAGTGTGTTTGACGGCTTTAACCAGGCTTTGCCAAAGCCCACAAGGGGCCCTGCTGCCTTCCAGTCTCCGACGGCTTTTGCCAGGCTTTCCTGAGGCCCGTGTGGGGCTCTTCTGCCTTCCAGAGTGTCTTGACAGCTTTTCCCAGGTTTTCCCAATGCCTGCGAGGGGCCCTGCTTCCCTCCAGAGTGCTCCAGGGCTTTCGCTGGTCTTTGCCAGGGTCTGCAAGGGTCCCTGCTGCTTGTGAGAGGTCCACAGGGCTGTTGTCGGGCTTTGCTGTGGCCCTCAAAGGGCCCTGCTGTCTTCCAGAGTGCCCCAGGGCTTTTGCTGGGCTTTGCTGACACCCGGGCTGGGTATGGAGTGCTCGGGGGGGTTGTGTGGCTGGGTGCAGGGCGTGGGGCTTGGGGCTGGGCTGGTTGCAGGGGGCTGGTTGCGAGTTGGTGCTGAGCCGAGTATGGTGCTGGGTGTAGGTGGGTGCAAGGAGAGGCAGAGGGGGTGAAGGGTGGGTGTAGGGCGGGTGCAGGGTGGGCACAGGGGGAGTGCCGGGTGGGCGTAGGGTGGCCGTGGGGATTGCAGGTGGGAACACGGGCTTAGTCATCGTGGTGCCCTGCAGTGCTCAGCCGAGTTCAGGCCAGGGGTGCAGGACAGGGCGGTGGTGTGCTTGGCCGGGGATGCCAAGGGGACACTGGCAGGGACACCAGAGCAGATGAATGCAGCCCCCTGGAGCGGCCCCCAGCCCTGCGCCACCACCCCACCACCTCTCCCACTGGTTCATTGCCACCTGGAGCCCGAGTCCCCGCGCCTGGCCGTGGAGTGCCCTGTGTCCCCTGTCCCACAGGTGCCTGGCTGTGAGATGCCCTGTGTCCCCCCTCACCACGGGTCCCTGGCCATGGGGTCCTCCCTGTGTCCCCCATCCATCCCAAGCCCTCAGGTTCCCCCCTTGTCCCCAGCCCCACTGTTCCCTGGCCATGGGGTGCCCCATGCCTTCTCACCCTGCCCCATCCTCAGCACAGCCCCCATGCCCCCACAGTGCTCCCAAGCGTGCCAGAAGGCACACAGGCAGGGACACGCAGTGCCTGACCCCCAAGAAGACCCTCAGCACCCTCTGTGCCCCCCACCTCAAACCCAGCACCAACCTCTCCAACACCCACCCCTGCACTCTGGAGCTCGGTAAGGGGCTGGGGCAGGGCAGGAGGAGGACTGGGACACCAGGATGCCAGGGTCCCCAGTGCCCCGTTCCTCAGTTTCCCCTCTCCAGCAGGCAATACGACACATATCCCAACTGCACAGTGGTGGTCCCGGCCCAGCTCTGCATCTGCTGCGCCGCCTGTGCCCACAACCCACCACTGCCACCCCCAGCCCACAGCTCCCCGGGACCCCGTGGCCACCCCCGGCCCACAGGACACCTCTGGAGGGACAGCAGCCACATGGGGCAAATTAATTCGGCATCCCATCTGCTTCCCACGGGGACGTGGGTGAACGGGCCATGCGTCACGCAGGCCCCCATCAGGGGCTGTGCTGCTCCGCAGTGTCCCCGCAGGCACTGTCCGGCTTGGGGATACCCCAGTGTTCTGCCTGTTCCCTGTGCCGCCCCGGGGCACCCCACGGGACACGTGCATCAGAGCTGGGGTGCACAGAGCACCCCCAGCCCCAGCAGGGTGTGGGACTGGGACTGAGCCAAGCAGTTCAGGGCTATTCAGAGGCGCTGGCCATGGGGCTGATAGCAGCATGCCAGATGCGGGGCTGGGGACTGGGTGCTGGCTGCGGGCATGGGTGCTGCCAGAACACCATGTCCTGCCAGCACATTCCTGCCTGAGTCACTGCCAGCTCCTGCCTGGGCAGATCCGCGGGCACAGCCCCACAGCAGCGCCACGCTGGTGCCACACAAGGCCCACACCAGCCCCACGCCACCCCACGCCATGCAGCTGGGCTAGCCCCACACACAGGCACTCAGATCCTGGCCCCCCCAATCAGTGCATATACACGTGTAAGCGCCCATACCCCCGCTGCCCCCCCCACCTTATAAACCCTGTAACTGCAGAACCCTACCCACAACCCATGCACTCCCTCTGCCCTATAGACACACCATATATGCCCATATCCTGTACTCCCTAAAGCCACACAAACACCCCTGCATCCCACACTCACACCGTTCACACCCCCATACCTCAATACACACACCCTACACCCCTCATAACTCCCGTGCTGGGGGGACTGAGGCATCCAGGCGAGGAGGAGGAGGAGGAGGAAGGCTTTCGTCAGGGCAGCCTCCTGCCCAGGGCCAGGCGTGTGAGCCAGGGGAAGCGGGGGAGGTGTCTGCTACCACCCCAGTGTCACCCCAGGGCCTGGGAGGGGGATGGGCCGCACCGGACGCCTGGGTTCCTGGAAGAGGCCCACGTGACTTCCCCATATGCTATTAGCGGCCCTTGTTGCTGGGCAGAGCTTAGCCGGGCGTGCCAGAACCCAAGGGTGCACCCCAACACCCGGCCCTAGCACCCCAAGAGGCGCCAGAGTGGGTGGGGGCAGTGGGGCCCTCCCCTGGGCTCAGCCTGGGGAGGGGACGGGAGCCCACTGGAGGCCAGCCTTCCTTCCCTGGGGGGACAGGATGGGACCCCAGGCAACCGCCCAGCCAGCCTGGCCACACACCCTTCCACTGGGAGCCGGCGAGGGCTGAGGCCTGACAGGCTCATTACAGAGTGCAGACACCCCCTCCACCCCCGTCTGCCGAAACCAACAACCAAATATTTGTCATCTCAGCTCAAATGAGTCACCCACCCCCACGCCCAGTAGCTTCCCCCCTGCAGGCACAATCCCAGGGCGCTTGGCAGGGGTGGGGGCTGGACCCCAGCACCCACCCGTGGCCACCCTGATTACCCCGGGGGCTGTTTCTCGGGGAGGTGGGGGGGGCAGTGCTGCTCCAGAAAGCCCCTCTCCCCGCAAAGCCTCCCCGTGTTAAGGACCTGTCCCCAGTGGTGGGGGTCCTGTCTCTGCCCAATCCCCCTGACTCAACTCCCAGGGGCTCCTCATGGACCCGGCTCCACGCTGCCACCCTCCCGCCCCAAGACACCAGCTCTGGGAGGGGGCAGTGTCCCCCTCCAGGGCAGGTTGTGAAGGGAAGTGCTGTGCCAGCAAGATAGGGGGGCAGCTGCAGAGAAGCCCCACAACCTCCTGGACCTCCCCCCCGCCCCCAGAAAGGAACACATTTCAGGCAAAAGCAGCCCAGGCTCCTGTCATGAGAAATAACATGAAATACCATCTGAGCCCCTAATGCAAGATTGGGGCCACCGAGCCAGAAATGGGCAGGAATTGGGGTTTTTTGCCTAGCCAGGGGATTTTCTGCATTTGCATGTGACCCCCCGCCACCCATGAGCGACATCAATGCAAGCTTTCCAATGCCCTCCCCGCAGAGGCAGCAGGGCCGGATCCTGGTTCAGCCCCGTTTGGTGCAGAGGAGGCAGCAGGAGGGGAGGGTGCTGCTTTTCCAACACTTCCCTCCTGCCATGGGGCAGCACCCAAAAGCCCAGCCGATGGTGAGAAATGCCCACCTGCCCTCTTTCCCAGGAGCCCCAGAGCAAAGGGGAACCCCAAATCAGGCAGCCTGGATGCTGAAAATGCCCCTAACCTGCAACGCCCCCACACACCATCAGACACAGCGGCTGCTTTAACTCCCCCCCACACCCTCTTATTTACACAAAAGGTTCAGAGAAGTCGAAGCCGGCTTCTGCGAAAAGCCCTCACTGGAGCGGAAGAGGAAGCCCCTGGTTTATCGGCACCGAGCCAGGCATTATCGCAGCACTGCGGCTTCCAGGAAGCACCAGCAGTCCCGACTCCCTCCGTGCCCACCAGCACCTTTGCATATTTCCATGGCAAAGGCCCAGCTTTGCATGAGGGCCCCGGGGGACCGAACAGGCCCAAAATAGCCTGCAAAGACACAGCATAAAAAAACAAACAAAAAAAAAAAACGAAAAAAAAAAGAACATTTTGCAGTATCTGCACAGCAGGGCTGAGCCGCCAGCTTGTTTTCCGTAGCGAGGGCCTCGGCAGCACTGCAGGAAGCTGTCACCTCTCCCCTGCCTTGCCCCATCTGCAGTAAGGCTTGACAGCCCACGGGGCTGGAGCCACCAGCAGTTTTTGGAGCAGGGAAGTGCTTTGGCCCCTCGGGGGATTTTCCAACCAAGGCTCCCACAGCAGAGCTGGTCCCGGCAGGAGGAAGCTGTTCATCAAACCACTGCCTGAGCAAGGTCTGCCCCTAGCTGGGCTGCGCCCTCCGGCCCCGGGCAGGCCACACACTTCCTCCATCCCCGACCTGCAGGAATCGAAATTTAGGGTCCGCGGGGCAGGGAGCAGTCTGGGGGAGCAGGGTACCCCTAAAGAGGCCTCCTCGGCAACTGCAACGCCAGCTTGCTCTGCCCAGGCAAAGGAGGGACAAGATTAACGCTAGATGACCGAAGCCACACAGTGTCTCCCCCCCACTTAGAAGGGGTGAGGAGCAGGGCTCCAGGAAAAGTCCCCTCTCCTTGAGGCTGCAGGCCCCTGCCTTACTGATGCAGAGGGTGACAAGCCCCAGGCACAGGCACCCGGAAAGCCACAGCGTGCTTTGGGGCGCTGCAACGAAAGGCACTGAGCACAAGGCGCTTCGTGGACTTTCCCCACCCACGTAAGTGGTGAAGGAGAAGAGTGTCTCAGCATGGAGCAGCTTCGGGGAGCCCCGACAGGTGACAGAAGACACCCAGAGCAGTTTTCCACAGCCCGCAGGGGCTTTCTAATAACCAAGAGGCTGTGGGGCGCCCCACAGGCAGCATCCATGCTAACAGGCCCACATCAGCAAAGCAGAGCAGGAGCATTCAGCACATCAGCATCTTGTTACAGGAAACGGTAAGTTTTATACTAGAGGATTGAGAACAAAAGACATTTATTGACAAAACCAAGTGCTTGTTCAGCAAACAAGCAGGCCTGACAATAGCACCATCTTTCAGCTCTCCACTCTTCCATCGGGCATCACTTGAGCTGCAGGTCAAGCACCGTGGACAAGGATGTTCCTCGCTGTGCACGACCCGGTCCCACAGAGTAGAGCTCCCCAAGAACCAACCGATCCACAGTCAGAGGCACGAGGCAGACGAGCGCTGCAAGCCCACCGAGAAGCAACGCTACCAGCTGGGGACCAGGGACCGAGCCCAGGGCCGGCACCGACGGACTCGCACAAGCTGCAGATCTGAGCCGACGAGTTTTATTCTGCTCCAGAACGTTTACATTCAAACATCAGCTTCATTCCATTCATGGCTTAGAGCATCAAAATGAAAGGAAGACAAGGAAGTGACCGATACCGACTTCCACAGCTCCCCACCCACTAGAAGGGCTAGAAAAACCAAAAAGATTAAAATAAACAGAAACATTAATTGTTGCCAGCAAGCCATGGGCACAATGAGAGTCCACCAGGCCACTGATCCTTGCTACACTCCATGGCAATGTTGCTCAAGTACATCAGAGAAAGGCTCGCTTGGAGTCAAGGCAGGAGAAGGCTTCGCCACAAAAATGCTACTTCACATGAGGAATGAAGTACAGTGCACCCATAAGCAGTTCTACCACATTCAAAATTCCCCCTTTTTGTATCATTAGCTCTGTAAAAATGTACATATTCTACAGATTTATAGATATTTACAGGTTCTCTACAGCCTCCCCACCCCATGTGGGGTTTTACATACTTACAAATGCACTCCCTATTTTTAAATTGCCTGTGTGTGGTGAGTCGCATCGGTGTAGCCAAGATCAGCCAGACAGGCCAATGCAGCCACGCCGCAGCTGGCTGTGGTTACTACCCCAAGCCCCGCCTCACCCCCCCAGCCCCAACGCTCCTCTGCCTGCTCAGTGACCTGGCTGAAGCCCTGCGGGGAGGGAAGGGGCCGTGCAGGGCTCCAGCACCCATGTTCTGGCAGCGGGTTGTGCATCTTGGCTGCTGGCACATCTCTACTGCTTCCAGAGGGTGGATGCACGCAGCACCGGCAGCGGCCGAAGGCCCGTTTGCCAGCACACCCGGGGGCAGACGCAGGCTCGCACAACGCCAGCATTCAATGCTTCTGCTCCAACAGAAAAGCCACAAGTTTAGGCAGGACACCAGCAGCAGAAGATGCTATTTCCAGAAACCTACAACCACAAGCCTGAAACATCTGCTCCACGCACAGCCGCCGTGCCAAGCTCAGGAGGCTTCAGTCCAGACAAGAGCTGCTGGTGCTCACTGGCTTGCTGCTAAGCAGATCAGTTCCCTCCGGGATAAAACTGAAGCAGTCCACTTGAGCTTTCTGTCACCATCCTCTTGAAGGAAGCAGAATATCAACTCTTCCACTTTCTGTTCCCAAAGCAATAAATCCTCATCGGTAGCCACAATCTGACCGGATCACACCTTCCTTCTTAGGAAAGGATTGCTCAGAGGATGCCTAGATATTCTCCTTGGGTCACTCAAGTCCAGCTTCATAAGTACTCACAGGAGGAAGCGATCAGCTCACCAGCCCCAAACAGAGCCAGTCCACCCAGAGTTTTGTCCCTCTGCAGCATACCTTGGCTCACCGGATCATGTAGGCCAAGCTTGCTCCCAGTCCAGCCACGCCTGCAAACGCCATCAGTATGTTTCTGATGCTGCCTTCTAGGTCCTCGACTCGAAAGAAGTCAACAAAGCCCTCCTAGGAGAAAGAAGAGAAAATCATTTCCCCGCCAGCCACCCTTCTTTGGCAGGAAGGCTTGGAAAGCCTTTTTCCCTGGCTTTCCCTGGTGGGATACAGCCCACCCAGCACATCCACCGAGTGCGCTCCCCCAGACCCATTACAGCCAAGCCTGCCCCACAGAGGCGGCAATCAGGAGACAGCACCAAAGCAGCTGTGGACCAAGCTCAGCACACCCAGGACTGACTCGGCTTTGGAACACTGCCCCCTCCACACTGGGCTGGGGCACATTTTTAGGTCAAGACTGCTTCAGGCAGCTCGTTGTAAGGAGCTCCTGAAACACCACAACTCCGGCTAGATGTTTCAGACTGTGGTTTTAACTGGAGCAGTGAGTCATCTCTGTGCTTTGCTGACACATGTGGTTGTCAGTGAGCAGGTCACAGAAATAGGAAAATATTGGATTGTTCTGAAAAGTTCGCAGTGTTTGGGACAGGCAGTGACTCACCCAGCCTCCCTGGCTCATTAGCCACTCGCGCTTAGATGAGACGAGCGCATCCGTGATGATCCCTGCCAGTGAGCTGATGCACTTCTCCTGATTTATGCTTTTCAGGTGTTTCGCAACAAAGGCACCAAACGAGATGAGCGTCACCACTCGACCCCAGTTTGTTACTCCATCACTGAACACGTGGGCAGCCACTTCACACACTGACTGCAGATCTTCCTCTTTCTGGATTTCCAGCTTCCGAAGCATTCCTGCAAGAGATGCTGGTTTAGAGGCAGGCACACGACACAGAATAGCCCACAAGGTCACCAGTGAGAAGATGCAGCCACCACACTCTAGGTCCAAAAGCTGTAAGAGTCACTGCCGAGTATCAGTGATGGAGAGCAAGTACCTGCTTGCTTCTGTGGAGGGCTCTGCTGCTCAGTCACCTGGGTCAGACAAAAACCAGCCCATAACCCACTTCTAGTTCCTTCCTCCCCACCTCGGGCACAGCTGCTGTCTCTGTGCACATCACACTCCCCTATCTCACAAGGGCTTTAACGCCCGACCACGTCAGAACCACAGCACATAAGTCGGTTTGCAGCATGGTGCGAGCCCTGCCCCTCGAGCCGAAACGAAGGAAAGTCACCTCTGGCCAGGCAGATGTGTCGCCATTTTATTAATGTGGTTTTAGTGACTGGAACAACAGAATTCCCCAGTTTGGCCTGCAGTGCCCCCTCATGAATAAGCAAATAAGACAAGCCTTTATGAAACCGAAAGGCGTTGCTTGTTGTTGCTCAAACTAACAGGAAGCCAGTTCCTGTTCTGCACACACGAAGGTAACCATCCCTACAAAAGCCACAGATACCAACGCCAGCTCACGTTGGTCTGAACATTCCTCCCAAGCGTAGCTCATTCAACGAGCACGTCCGCTGATCTGGCCAGGGTAACTGAACCCACAGTCTTTCACATCAGCACAGCTAAGGACACAAGGAAGAAACTGAACATAAAAAAAAACCAAACAAATGAAAAAAACCCCCTAGAATATCCTCCTGCAAGAAAGAAGGCATTTCATCACATGCCATCTCAGAAGGAAATGCAGACACTACCCTTCTGTGCCCGGCACCATCCTGATCTGGGATCAGACATGGTGCAGTGTGCCGAAAGCAGTCCCAGCACAAGTCCCGAGGCCAGGAGCTTGGCTCCACCACCCCAACAGCTCAGGCTAGCCCCAAAACAGCTCGTTTCTGAGTTACAAGAAACCAGGTCAAAATGGTTGGTTCTCACTTCCAGTCCGTCCCCAGGACACTCTGCAAGGAGGACACCTGCTCATCCAAGCCCAGGCACTGGGCTTCAAGTTTCTATGACTATTCTAGGACTTATCAGAAGCAGGCAAAATACATTAAAATAGTTATGACCCGAGCACATTGTCCGGGAGAGGAGTTTAAAATCCTAATCTTTGAACGCTTAGGATTATTTGCATGTAGTCATGCCGAGCAAAGCAGGATACAAGGAGGAACTGGGGCTAATCTGTAACTAGATTATCTCCTATGCACACGTTACTAGCAGTTTCTCCAGCTCCCAGTCGAACAAAGTTCAGTTTCATTTTTAATCACTTCTCAGCTGTCTTAACTCCCTCGAAACCAGGGCCACATCCCATCCGGTAAATGACCCGGCCGAGAGCTCAGGCACCTCCCCCGCCCTTGCTTGGGGGTGGGGTGGGAGTGGCGCAGAGGCCTTGCTCCAGCCCCAAGGGCCGGCTCCGGCCTAGGCCTCTCCCAGCCTGCAGCCCACCCACCTTGAGGGCCCACACACAGGGCAGAGGGAGCAGACATGGGGGCACGATCTCCCAGGGACCCACATCCCTGTGCCCCTCTCTTCGAGGGGCAAGCCCCCAAAAACCCCCAGGGCTCCACACGGGCAAGGGACGGGACTGGGGCCTGTAACTCGCCTCCCGTGGCCTCGCGCCCTCCTGCCCAGGCGGGCCCACAGCAGGGCCCGAGGCGCCTCCACACCACACACCGCCCGTTCCCCGCCCTCCGCGCCCGCCAGGGAGGAGCCGGCCGCCGCTCACCCTGGAAGGCGAGCTCGTGCTTCTGCATGACGCCGTCGCCAACCCTCCTTAGCGTCTCCAGCGCCTTCTCCATCACGGCATCGCCCGATCCGCCGGGCCGGCCGGGCCCGCCCAGCAGCCCCGGGAAGAGCTTCTTGGCGCCGGGCTCGGCCTCGCCCGCCGCCTCCCGCAGGTAGCGGCTGATGAGCTCCAGCGAGTCCTGCCGCAGCCCATCGGGTAGCTCCGGCGGCCCGGGCGGCGTGCCGGGCAGCGAGTCCCCCGCCGGGCCGCGCTCGGCCTCAGGCTCGCAGCCGTCCAGCTCCTCCTCGGGGCTCCACAGCGCGCCCGGCCGCGCCGCGGGGGGCAGCGCCGCGCAGGGGGCCACGCCGCAGCCAATCAGCGCGCGGGGGGCTACGGCCGGGCCAATCAGCGCGCGGGGTACCTCAGGGCGACCGGCGGCAGCCCAGGCCCCCGCGGAGCCAATCAGGGCCCGGGGTACCTCAGCGGCGGCGGCCGCGCCGGGGGCTGCGGCAGGCGGCGGCGGCGGGGCTGGGCGCCCTCCCGGCGAGGCGGGCGCCAGGGCCGGGCCGCCGCCGCAGTAGAGGTTGAAGCCGATGACGGCGTTCCGCTTCGCGGCGAACATGGCGCCTAGCACGCACCGGCCCCGAGCTGCGCGGGCGTGAGCGTCGCTGCCTTTTATATGGCGGCGGTGACGCGAGCGCGGGGCGCGGCGGGGGCGGGGCGAGGTCGCGCCGGTTCCGCTTCCGGCTCCGCTTCCGGCCTCGCCCCACCGAGGGAACGGCGTCATGGGGGCGGGGGGCACGCCTCGCCTGGGCGCCGCTTTTTGGGGCGAAAAAGAGCGAAACAGTCGCCGCCTCCGCGGAGGGGCGTCCCCTCCGCCGGGCCTTGTCTGGGCCTTGCTGCGCCCCACGGCACCGACGCCCTCCCCCCCACCGCAGGCCTTGCCAGGCCCCACACGGGGTTACCACCCACCCCCGGTGCTGCCGGGCCCTGCTGTGGGCCCCCGGCCCTTGGCCCCGTGCAGGGTACCTCCGTGCTGGTACCGCCCCCCCAGCACCACCAGACCCTGCCACAGCCTCCCCCAGCCCTAGCAGGCCCTGCCATGCCCCCCACAGCACCACGGGTGCTGCAGTGCCCCGAGTGCCCCTGTCAAAGCTGCCTCCCCCCCGCCAGCACGGGGCACGCAGTCCTCACAGCCTGCACCATTTTCCGAGGGGCTGCGTGTCCCTCCCCTGCCTCAGCCCGTTTTCTTTCTGTTTTTTGCAATACAAAGCATCCCCCAGCAAGGCCCTGAGCGTGCAGCCAGCGGGACTGAAGCCCTGGTGCACACAGGGAGCCAAAATGCCCTTGGTGGTGTACACCTAAAGGGCTGCTTGGAAGTGGGGAGTGTGATGTGCTCTGGTGAGATCCCCCCTGGGGCACCGCGTCCAGCTCAGGAGTCCTCAGTACAGGAAAGACATGGACATGTTGGAGCAGGTCCAGAGGAAGCCACAAAAATGATCAGAGAGATGGAACACCTCTGCTATGAGGAAAGGCTGAGAGAGTTGGGGTGGTTCAGCCTGGAGAAGGCTTCGGGTAGTCCTTATTGCAGCCTTCCAATACTTAAAGGGGGCTTATAAGAAAGATGGGGACAGACTTTTTAGTAGGGCCTGTAGTGATAGGGCAAGGGGGAATGGTTTTACACTAAGGGGAGATTCAGACTAGATCTAAGGAAGAAATGTTTTACGCTGAGGGTGGTGAGACACTGGCACGGGTTGCCCAGAGAGGTGCTCGATGCCCCATCCCTGGGAACATTCACGGGGCTCTGAGCAACCTGATCTAGTGGAAGATGTCCCTGCCCACAGCAGGGGGGTTGGACTAGATGGCCTTTAAAGGTCCCTTCCAACCCAAACCATTCTATGATTCTATGTCGCTTCCCACCCGCTCAGCATTTTACCTGGATCTGTCTGGTTAAAGCCTTCTCTGACTTTGGCTCGCTTAGCTGGACATTCATGGGGAGCTGCCCTGTTTCCTCCAGTCATCAGTGCGTTGCCTCAAGTCTCTCCCGTTACTCGCAGCCTCCTGGTGTCCACTGGCTCCGCGAGGGCTGTGGCGTCACGAAGCAGGACAGTGCCTCGTGCCCTCAGGGCTGTGGGCAAGATCCAGCTGGAGGTGGGTTGTGAAAGGGCTGGTGGGTGCCCCAGGACGCCAGACCTGCTGCCGTCACCCATCGCCTGGGACACCCTGGGGGCACTTTGGCCAGTCTCAGCATCATTGAGGCACCGGCTCTCAATTCTGGTCTTCCCTGGCCACAGGTCCCTCCTTCACCCCCTGGGACTGAGCTCGATGCCCTCAAAGTCTGCCCCAATTTGGGCAAAACTTGGCTGGGGAAGAAGCCACGGGGATCTGTGCCAATGCAGGTGGATCAGACACTCCCCAGAAAGGCAAATGTTGTGGCTTTGCTCCGGGGCGGTGAGGAAGGGAAGGAGGTCTCCCAAGCGCCTCTTTGCCGGACCTCTTGCCAGCACCGTGTCCTCTGGGAAAGGCCGGGATGGAGGGAGAGGCATGGCAGCAAAGGCAGCTGCTGTCCTGCAGCACTCAGCTGCAGGGGATTTCCACCTGAGGAGCCAAGCACCAGTGCAGCTCGACCCGCTCCAGCCTCGCGGCCTTTTTGTGCCTAACCAGACCCAAGACACTGGAAATTGGGGTTTGGGGTCCCCAGAAATCACATCCCTGGTTACCCCCTCTGAAGGTAGGAAAGGGTTTCCCTGCAGGCCCCAATGGCAGACAGGTGGCCAGGCCAGCAACGCCAGGGCCGCGTGCTGGGGCTGGGCCTCTCCGCTCTGTCCAAAGGCCACCCAAATACCCCGCGGCAGCGGAGTCCCGGCCCCCACCTGGGAAGGTGACGTCAGCCCTCAGTCACCCAGCCGCGGCGCCGCAGCATCACCGAACCAAGACGTGATGTGAGCGAGACACTGGGCCAGGGGCCACAGCATGGGGGGGTTCTGGTTTCCCCTCCTGGCGCAGGCAGACGGGCTCACTGCCGAACCCCGAACAGCCCTGCGAAAGGAACCCGGGAAACTCCCACTACCCCGAAAGCAGGGCCTGAGGGGCAGGCAATCCTCGTGATTTGGGGGTCGGGGGGAACCTCAGATGTGGGGATGAAATGCCAGATATGGGGAGAGAATGCCAGCACAGCTCCTCAAATGGGTCTTTCCGCTCCAGGGGGGCAGTGAGGACACGGGGAGCTGCCACCAGGAAGAAGCCCCTCTCTGGTCAGGATTTTTGGGGGACAGAAACTGCAGCAAACCTAAGCCTCTGTCACCGTCCTGAGCATCACCGTGCACCGGCGGGAACAGCAAAGGAGGAAGCTGCAGTAAGCACAGGACACAGCCCCGTCCCGAGTGCCCCAAAGTGCTCTTGCCCCAGATCTTGCAAGAAACAGGGACGTGCATTCACTCCGGGTGCCGCTTCAGCCCCTCGCCAGCTCTTTTCCCAGCTGCCACCCCCACAAACCAGGGTGAGAGCACGACCAGGTTGCACGACCAGGACCTGGGGTCCAGCAAGACAAAACCCAGCCCCCTCAAAATCCTTCCCGTGGCCCCAAGGAATGCGTCCTTGTCGGGAAGCGAATTCTTGGCACCGGGAGCAATAACAGAGGCGAGCTCGGCTTGCTCTGGCAGCTTGGGGCAGCGCCCAGCACATATTTCCCCGGCAGTTCCAAGCTTTAAAGCACAAACAAACACCAGCACATACTTGGCACCAGGCTGGAACAGTGCGTCCCTGTGCAAACACCCGACCCTGGCCCCCGCTATGGGGTGGGCCTGAGGGGCTGCGAAATGGCTAATTGGGGGTGGAAGACAGCGCAGAGGCTTCAGGCAGCTCCAGGGAGGGTCAGCGGGTTCGTTTGAACAGCGGCCCACCCCGGGTGACACCATTGGCTGGGCTGTTAAACTCCAGAAAGGAAAGGTGTGACGTCAAGGCTGAAAATCCCGGTGTGAAAGCCTCCGGGATGGCTGCCAGTGGGGACAGAGGGAGCCACAGTGGGGCGGTGTGGGAGGACATCACTGTGGGGCAGCCCGACCCCTGGGGAGGGCACCAGGAGCCCCTGTCTCATGGCATGGAGGAGGGGCACGGATTTGTTTTGAAGGCAGGAGGATAAAAACCACTTGTGCTCTGCCCCAAGTCTCTCAGCTGTGAGCCAAGGTGGCTGCTGGCCCCGCTTGGTCCTGAGCCCCTGTGGGATGGACCCCATGCCCCCCCCCCAGCCCACGTACATCCAATATACTCCATGGCCCCATCGCTGGGCGATGGTGCCTATACACCCCACACCCACCCAACGCACACCTCCTTGCCCCATGCACACCCCAGAGCCCTATGTATACCCCATGGCCACACGGCTGGGGGACGCCCCATGGAGAACCCATGGCCCCATAGCTGGGGTTCAGCCCCCCACACACCCCATAGGCCCCATCACCAGGGGACAGACCCACAAACACCCCACTGCCAGGGGTGGGCCCCCTGCACAGCCCATAGCCCCACTGCTGAGGGGGGACAGCCCCATGCAAACCCGACAACCCCACTGCTCTCCCTACACCCTATAGCTGGGGATGAACCCCACATACACCCCATGGCTCCGCTGCTGGGGGACAGCCCCACGCGCACTCCCATAGCCCCCTCACGGCCCATAGAGAAGGGTACCACACTGCTGACGTATCTGGGGGGTAAGGGAGGTGTTGCACAGCGTTAGCTGAAACGAGCCCTGAAGGAGGAGGAGGATGAAAGTGCAGGGATTTTGAGCAATTTTGCTGAGGCCCATCGGGGTCTTTCTCACCCGGTGCCCATCGCTGGGGTGCAGGAGCATGGCCACACCTGCCTTCCCCACTTCAACAAAACTGCGCGTGGGCTCGGTAAGCCCAAGCCCTCCCCCTGCACCCCACCCCGCCCGACGGCTGCACTTTGATGGCCTTGCTCGCACCACACAAGTCCCTCAGACACCCTGATAGTTGGTGCTAAACATGTCCTTCCTCCTGCTGGCTCACCCCAACAGCCCTGGGGCATCAAGCCTTCCACCGCTACCAGCCTCATCCTCGTGGTAGTATTTTATGAGGAGCAGAGGATGAGAATGCAAATGCCTCCATGATCCAGGGCAGTTCCCACTGCACCCCTTCCCATCAGAGGTGGACAGTGGGGCAGACAGCATCATCACCCCCTCAATGCCTGCCCGGCTCTGGAGGTGGAATGGAAATAACCCAGCTCCACGGCTGCTACCCTTGTATGGAATTGCTCTTGCTGGTTCTCATCCTGTGTTGTCGCAATCGCTTCCCCCTCCTGCGCAAGCACGCCTGGCATTTCCGGAAAACCAGGGAAAGCTGTGGTTCGAGCGCCGTCCCCTCCCTCTGCCCCGCCTCAGCACAGGGGCAGCCCCCAAGCTGCAACGCCCCTTTGCATTCTTCACTATATTTCCTTTTTTTTTTTTTTTTAAAAAAAAGCAAGCATAGCATTCTAGAAGAGAGGAGAGATGAACATGTAAAAAATTATATATATTTTTATATATATGATTCATATCTATTTACAACATGGCTGGGACAGCAGAACATCCAAGGAGGTTGCACAGCCACTGCCACCACCACCCTAGCCAGGTCACACAGGGTCTGGAAAGGCGACAGAGACCGAAGCACGGACCGTGGTTACAAGTGGGCAGCCCCCAATCCCGCTACACTCCTTGCCCGTTCCACAAAGAGAAAACTGTCCTCTGTGGCGACGGGGCTGCAACGGAGTCCCTTGCTCAGAGTGCCCTGACAAGTGGAACCGTGGCTGGCTTTCTCCAAACCACCTGAAGGCAGACACAAGCATTCGAGCACACCCTTGGCAAACACTCTCCCAGGAAGCAACACCGCATTCCTCGTTCCAGCCAGCAGCAGGAAAGCACGATGAGTGAAACAGCTTCTCAGGAAAGCCTGAGTCAGCCAGCCAAGAACACACGTAAGGAAAGCCATGCCCTGCCTTGTTTTCTCCTGACCTGATGGGAATCCCAGGGCAGGGGGTGGGGACAAAAAAAAAAGTCCACTTGATTTCCTTTTGCCCACATGCCTTCAAAACTGAGCCTTAACCAGGCAGGTTTAGCGCTGCTCTGACACAGGCACATGGAGACCTTCCGCTGCACAGGACAGGAGGCTGCTTCGTCTCCACTGCGTGAGGAGTGGACAGTATATGCACCAAGTGCGCACATTGTTCTGCAGGCTCCAACCACCACACCAACTTTTTGTTTTGTTTTTTTTTTTTTCCACCCAGGCCTGGAACAAAAAAAAGGCAAGAAGAAAAAAAAGGGAGAAAAAAGAAAGAAATCCAAGCTTGGGGTGCCTGACACTGTCAACACACGTTTGCCTCTACGCTCCTCTCTTCCTAATGTCCACAGTCTCCGTCTCCTGTCCTTTTTTCACTTCTGGGGTGGTCCTGCCTCTCTCCCTCCAGAGATCAGCTCCAACAGCTCACGTGTGTCTGATCAGCTGCTGCCAGCCCCTGCTTTGCAAGCGCCAAAGTCTGGGCATCAGACAGGGGCTGCACGTGACCAGACAGGGCTGCGCCTGCCTGCTTGGCCACGCTCTCCCGCGTCCCACGCGCCCTGCTGCTGGTGGGATTCAGCTCACCACCTTTTGCTGCCTACCCGGCAGCCGGGAGAGGAGCCATCTCTCACCCCTGCCTCAGCGGCCAGAACTGACCGGGGAGAGAGAAGCTGTCCCTAAACCCCCTGGGGCAGCTGCGAGCCTCACACTGCGCCCCTCCATCACAGCTATGCTTGGATGTGGCTGCGGAGGGGCTTTACCCCTGAAACAGCAAATGCCTCATCGCAGCTCCAAGCCACGAGGACTGTTTCAAACATTGCCCGGCCCCTCTCCTGCAGCCGTCAGATGCGTTGTCCCCTCCTGTGAGCTTAGCTGCTTTGTGCAAGCAGGGGACGGATCCCAGGCAGCTCAGCCCAGCAACACAGCCACGTAATATTTTGCATATCAGCTAATTTCTTCACTTAGAAGCTCTAACGCACACACCTAACTAAACTTCCAGATTATGTATCACACCTTTTGCCCAGCCAGTTCTTCCTCTGCAGACACCCGACGCCTGAAAAGCATTCACACACCACAGCTCTGAGCTCTCCCCTCCTACCCGGTGCCAAGCAAACAGCAAGAGACTCCTCTGAGCACTTTCCTGCGTCTCCCGGGGCCGCTCGACTCTCCCAGTGAGAGGGCAGCGCTTCAGTAGCTCTGCAAGCGAGGATGGTTTCAAACAGCAGGAAAATTAAGGCAGCAAACCGACTCGCTAAAAGGAACGGCCCAATCAAATCTGCCTGTGCGTCCAGGGCTACTGACACCTCTCGCTCGCCTTCTCAGTTTTGGGGTGTGTTTGCTGTAAATACTCAAATAACTATGTGGATTCTGGTGCTCCTGTCCCTAGGGTACAGTGAAGTTCAATCCATTTAGCCAAAAGAAGAAAAGAAAATAGGAAAAAACCCAGCCTCTGAGCGCAGGCTACCCTGCCAGCTTGCTGGTTACAAGCGAGGATTTTCTCTGCGGGAGGTCCTGCGGCGTGGGGATGTGGTCTCCTGTCACCAGGTTCTTGTCTGGCCCCGCACTTGGCAACTGCTTGTTCTTCATCTTTGCCTTGGCCATGTTGTAGTCACCAGAATCAAAGTATTTTTGCTGGAAGAGGGAGAAGAGTTTGGGTTACTTTGATTTGCAGGAGTGTGGGGACATAGCAAAGATACAGACATCTGGCCACAAATATGATCCTTTAAGGAGCTGCTGGGGTTGCTCAAAACCACGTTACCAAAACATCACGCAAGGGCAAAATCCAAGCAAGGGAGCCTGGCCCGATGTAAAAGGCCTTTAGCACCCACCCACAAACCCCAGAGCGACTCAGACCTGCCCCAGCTGGAAGAAACTTTGCCCCACAGCAGCTGCCTTTCTGACTCAAGACATGAGGGTGCGTTTTCTCCCTTTGACCCACCTTTGGGTGTTTGTAGCCTGTGAACTTTCACTGCCTGGCGTGGCGCTGGCTGGGTGAAGACCAGGTTTGTCCTGCTCTGCCCTTGCACCACACTCAGTGCGACAGGGATTCAATCCCAGTCCAGAGACCCCCAGACAGCCGAATGCAGACACAGCCACGTCAGCAGAGGCTCAGCTACAGCGGCAAAGCCAGGGAACGTTTGCTGATACAGTTTACTCTGGTTTGGTGAACAGATGAGCCGGTGTGACAGAGGCAGGATTTTCTCCCCAGGGAGCACAGCCTGGCCGGTGCCAAGGCCTTTGCTGGGCTGTCCGGGCTCCCAACAGCCAAAATGATGCAGGGAAATGTCTGCGAAGACAGGGCCAGAGGACACCTCCCTGCTGCACAGCACCACCGACCCAGGGTTCAAAGGGCATTTCGCTCCCTTATCACATACATCACCATGGGACTCTGTGCTCCTTCACGGTGACGATTCACCCCCCGCAGCGGCGTAGGAAAGGCTGAACACCAAAGCAGAGCTTGCGCTGGTGCTACAGACAGGGCTTTGTTGGGCACAAGAAGCTCTGAAGAGCCCAGTTCTGCCCCGATGCACCATCAGGCCCCAATGAGCCCACCAGTCCCGACCAAAAGCCCCTCCCTGCTTCAGCACCAAGCCATTAAACAACCCTCCTTTCTGTGCTTGCTTTAAGAGCTGGTACCTAGAACACCAGTCCTGGTGATCACATCAACAGTGCGAGCGAGCACGCACGGCTGCTCAGGCAGAGGGGACAGCTGTCAATACAAGCTGAAAGGGAAGCGGCAGGACAGAGCCAAACCCTGCGCAGCGTGACACGGAGACACCGTGTGTTCAGAGCTGGGGAAAGCACGTGGCCACTGGCTGCCAGCAGCTCAGGAGGGATTTATGTTTTCTGCACCAGCCTCCACAAGGAGGAGAGCCAGCAGTGACAACCCAAGCAGGCTACAGACGGCTCTCGGAGGGGAATTTAATTACATTTCCAGGGACCACAGTCAGAGGGTTGGCTTTTTACACTGGTGCCAGCAATGGAGATGCAGCCAGCTGACTCACTGGCGTTCTCAGTGCCCTTTGCACCACCCCAGAACCCAGGCGAAGTACAGACCAGAGATAAAAACTCAGGCCCACAGCATCTCAGTGGCCCACTGAACCCCACGGAGCACAGCAGCAGGCGGGGGGGGATTTATGCACTTGTTTTGCCTCTAGACCCCAGGTTTTGGGCCAGGGTGGGATCCACCGCTGGGGAAGATACGCAGAGCAAAACCACCCAAGAAGCGGCAGCTTTTGGGTTCTGAGCAGGCACAAGGCCTTGCTTGACCACAGCAGCCCTCACAGCTTCGGGCTTCTGCCTGCTAGGTGCCACGTCCAGCGCAGGCACTGAAAGGAGCCTGGCCCATGGGTTCAACAGACTTTTGACCTGGGGAATTTCGGTGCGATTCCCCTGGCCTTGTTGGAGCTCAGCTGCCTGTGCCCTTGAGGGAGGAAAGGACACTGACGAGCCATGGCTGAGAAATAAATACCCCTTTCTGCAGTCTCTTCATGAGGAAGTCGGAGCCTCCGGGCTTCTGGCCTAAGTTGGGGTACTTGGCCTTCAGTTTTGCCTCTTCTGCTCTCTCAGGGGTGATGGTTTCCTTCTCTTGCATGTCCTGAAAAACAAAGAAGGGGATGGAAAGCCCTTCAGCCCCACAGAAAAACACACACCTGTGATGCCATAACACAATATTCAGCAGCGCATCCAAACCCCGGCGCCTGGCTTGCCAAGCAAGGTGTGGTCACCTGGAAAACCCAGACGCACTCGAGAATATTATAAACACCCTCCCAGCCAGAAACACCTTTTACCTCCAAGCAGCTACGCAAACAGGCTGAGACCCTCTCCCTGCCTCCTTTCCAGATGGGAGCCTCTGCAGGCGCTTGCACTGACATTTGGCTTTGCAAACTGGGCTTAAAATGTCACTGCAAATCGCTGCTGGACAAGCGTCCTCCCCTGACCAGCGACAGGTCAGACCAGCATCGACAAACATCAGCCCAGAGCTGCCCAGCACGATCGGCTGCGGTGCTGGGAGGGTTCAGCCTTGCTGCACCCCATTGCAGTACAACTGAGATGGAAGAAACCCTTCTCCTCCAAAACCAATTTATCGGGAACGACAACAGGCACAGGCAGCAAAGCAGCACTTTAGCGCCTGTTTCACAGCCACAGGAGTTTCAGGATGTTCCTGGAATCCACCCAGCCTGCTCAAAGCCTGGGACCCCCGGGGGCCGATTGTGGCAGGAGGTGCCAGGCCCCTCTGCAGGCCTTTGAGACATGCCCCCCACGCCCCCTATTGAAGAAGCATCAGCTGAGCAACAGCGCCCGAAGGGGGGTTCCCAGTGCAGGGCTTGGGATCTGCTCCCCAACCCCCAGCCCCTCTCTTCAGGGAGGCCCATTCCCCCCTCCAGGGAAGGGCTGCAGGCCTCGCGACAGAAGCTTCGGTCTGGGCTGGGAAGGAGTCAGGGTCCCAGCAGGGCCTGGAGAGCCTCACCCGCGGCAAGGCCAAGTTCTGGCTGGCCACCAGCCGAGCTCCAATGGCAACATGTCACTGCTGGCCGTCTCCGCTAGCGGCCACCGGGGGCCAGGCCACCGCGCACGCGCGAGTCGTTGTTTCACGGGATGTTGGCAAGGGGTGCTCTTCATCACCGTTCCCTTTCCAGCAGGGACGATGCTGGCAGACTTGGCAGCGGCAGCTCTGCTCCTGCCAGCCCGGCTGCACCAATGGACATCATGTGCATCTTCTCCCCAGTGCGGAGGCCCTGAGCAGCCCCCAGCCCACGCAATAAGCATGGCAGAGCACTGCCACCACGAGCCTCCGCCCCATCTGTGAAACAGGAAAGCCCTCGGCATCGGACAGGACCAGCAAGCTGGCAGGATGCAGCTAGCAATCACACAAGGTGGAGGCAGGTGGGATGGGGGTCTCGGGCTCCCCAAGGACGAGGCACTGAAGCTCGGCCTGGTGGATTAAGGGGACGTGCTCCTGTGTGTTCAGCTGCTGGTATTTCCCCTCCCGGGTGGCCAAGAGCGGAGCTGGAGCCCGCAAGCCTCCAGGTTGGAAAGCACTGCCGGCACTGCAAGAGGTTTTCAACGTGATCTTCCACTGGCGCTGACCCGGGGGAGCAGCTCTTCGCAGCGTGGCTGCGGCCCTGGGGGCCAGCTCCCCGCAGAGGCTGTGAGACTGCGCGCGCAAAGGCTGCCATGAAACGGTTCCTCGGCTGCGTCTCAAAAAGACAAAGCAAACCTGAGTTAATGGCAGCTCCTGACAGTCACAACTGGGACAACTGGAGCTGCCAGCAGCAGCATGATGCGCAGGCTCAGCGCATCCCACTCAGAGCCCCAACCGCGCAGGCTCCTCCTCACGCCCCCGTCCATGGGGGTCCCCAGGGGATAGAAGGGGGGAGCGAAGGCGGGGGAAAGTGCTGAGAGTCTCATCACGATCTTCAGCTCCTGCATACTGCAGGGCTTCGCCCACACACGGCCTGAAGGAGCCCGGCTCTTCTCACTCGTCTCCATGACAGCTCCAGGAATCAGAGCTGCAGCCAGTACCCGCCACTCGGCCCTGCCACAGAGCCACGCACCCCACGAGCCCCAACATCAGAAGGGTCGAGGGGGGGTTTGGCAGCCAAAGCTTTGCACCTCATGGCCCTTCCATCATCTCAGCCTGCTCTCCTCAGTTCTTCGTCTTCAAGTCTCCTTCCTCTCTGCCCGGCTGCAAATGCCACTGGCTCCCATCTCTCTCACACTGTCTGGAGTGCACCACTGCACCCCACTTCTCGCCCACCTCTGCAGCACCCGACAGAGCCAACGCCGCGCCGGCGCCTTTAACACCTGCCAGCGGATCCTGGGGCCGCCCACGGCAGTGCCTCCCATCATGTCCTTCCACCACGGGAGAGCGCCCACCACCTTCCCTCGGTACCTGAAAGGCAGCACATCTGCCTCCTTCCTACACCCAACCCCAGAGCTAAATTAACACCAGGGAAATGGAAAAAGCTTCTCCCACTGCGACGTCCAAGCGAGGCCATGCTGGCTGCAGGGGGACGGCTGAAGGTGGGACAGCAGGGAAGGCAGCAGCTCTGCCTGCGTCCTGGAGCGGGTCCGACTGCCCCGTGGGGGCTCAGGCTCGTGCCCCGGGACGCAGCAGCTGCTGGAGCAGCCTGGAACCATTGCCCAGCCCCGCTGTTTGATGCTAGCCTGGCTCCCCCGATGCCTCTAGGCAGCTCTGCCCCTCCTGCTGCAGCCAGGGCTCGTTGCTCGTCCACGCAGCCCCCGCCGTGGTCCAAGGGGTGAACCTGGGGGGGCTGAAGCCAACGCCGGTTTTCGGGGGGGCTGTGGCACCCCAGCATGCCTCTGCCCCGAAAGGGCTCACCCAGCTGCTGATGGGGCAGCCGAGTCCCCCGAACCGCGCAGCCTCCCCCCCATCCCGCAGCCGGGCCCGGCCCCTCGGCAGCGGGGCGCACCCCAGGGCAGCCCCCGTCCCCCCGCCCGACACTCCCGCGGGCCGCACCCCCCAGTTCCCCCTCCCGCCCCAACGCTCCCCAGGGCCCCCCAGGCCTCCCCATCCCAATACTCCCCAGCACCCACAAGCCCCGCTCCCATCCCAGCACTCCCCAGCGCCCCCCTCCCACAGCCCCCTCCCACCAGCGCCTCCCACCCCCAGTATCGCAAAAGCCCCCACACACCCCCCACGCCGCCATCGAGACAGAGCTATCCCACCAGCCCTGCCGGAAGTCCAACCCCCACCAGCCCACAGCCAATGAGAGACCAGCATTCATCAGGAGGACAACAGAAGCAACCAATCCGCGCACAGGGCTGTGAAGAGCGACATGTGGCCGAGCCAATGGGAGCAGGCCGGGCCCGTCCTGGGATTCCCCACCTGCTTCTCCTGCCCAGTCTCCTCCGTGCGGGCGCCGGTACCGAGGGGGGCTGCCATGGCGGGGGAGGGGGGGGAGGCTCCGCGCTCCCTCCGCGCCCCGCGCTCCCTCCGCTCCGTCCGGCCCCGCGCTCTGCTCCAAAATGGCCACCGCCGCCCCCTAACGCCTCAGCTGTCTGACGGACAGGCGCCCTGCCCAATGGGCATAGGGAGGCGGCCGCAGTGACATCATACCTGACCAACCAGCGCCCGCGGGAGGCGGGGAGAGTGGCGGAGCGGGGCCGCCCCGGCTGGAGGGGGCCACTGGCCAATGGGAAGTGAGGCAGCACCATGTGGGCGGGGCAAGGGGTCCGGGCTGCAGCACCGCTGGCCCCGCCCAGCGCGGCGCCCCCCGCTGCGGGAGCGGGAGGCGGGGCCGGGACGCCCCCGCTCCCGCCCGGGGCCGGCGCCAGGCACCAGGGCACGCCCAGAGCCGCCGGGGCTGAGGAGCTGCTGCCGGGTCCGGGACCCACAGCGGCGCGAAACCACCCGCGCAGGGCCCGGGGGGCGGGGTGGTGGCTCCTGCCCCCTCCCCCGCCCGCTCCGGCCCCCGCCGGCGGCAGGGACCCGGGGGCAGGGCCCGGGAGCACACCGCACCGCAGCACCGGCCCCGATCGAGGCGCGGCGGGGGAGAGGCGCCTGTGCGAGGAGGGGGCCACCCCCACCCACGGATTTTGGGGACCCGCTGGCAGCACCCACACGCACAGGGGACGGGAGCGCCCTCGGGAACCCGCGGCAGACGGAGGGCCGGGCGGGGACGGGCCCGGGGGGACGCAAACTGGTGCCGAGGTGATGCCACCTGCAGCCCGCCAGGCCCACCTGGGCCAAGCGGGAGGGGGGCGGGAGGAGGCCCCGCCGCCCGCAGACACCTCCCCCGCTGCAGGCAGCGAGCAGCAGCTGAGACCCAGCAAGCTGATGAGACAAGAGCCACCTCCGGGACCCAGAGGACTCCCTCCGCCACGCCAGAGCGCTGCCAGCGCCCCTTCAGCTGCCAACCCTGCTATTAGAAAGGGCAGCCGGACCCACCACGGCCATGGACAACAGATTTAAATTCCCAGGACTCCCTCGGGCTGCAGAGAAATACATTTAAATGAACCACAGGAGATTAAAGTGGTAGAGGAAGGGGGGAGGAATTAAAAAAAAAAAAAAAAAAAAAAAAAAAAAAAATCACAGTTTAACTTTCCTCTTACTCGAAAGAGCGGCTGTGCCACGGGGGCACAGCCCAGCGCAGGGCTCCACGGTCTCTGCAGAGCTGCTCCTCGATGGCAACACGTGCCGAGGGCTTTGGGCTGCCCTGTGCCAGCCAGCACGTGGGGTGGCCCCAGCTGCTGGACACCCCTGAACCAGCCCCCTGCCCGCTCCCCTGCCCGTACCCCGTCCCAGGAGGACATCGGAGTGCTCCATACGGGAATCCACGCTGCCCAGGCAGCTCAAAGGCAAGACCTGTGCGTGGAAGAGGGAGCCATGGAGGGGGCTGGACGAGCCGGCACACCGGGAGCGCACAGGGAGCGCAGGCTGCTCCGCAGCCCTGTTTCTGCCGGGGTTTGGCCCATCTGAGCAGCTTGGTACCTGCACGCAGAGGCAGGGCTGGGCTCTGCCGCCTCCCAGCTCTGCGCTGGCCCGAGAAGGAAGCCCACGGGCAAGGAGCACTGAAAGGGGGGCGAAGAACCGCCACCACCTCTCCCCGGCGGCACCGGCCTTTGGAAGAGTGTGCGACATACCCACAGGGGTGGGCTCTCGCCCTCCCACCCTTGCCCAGGGGGGAGAGCGAAACCCCGCTGGTTTGCCCGAGCTGAGCCCACCCGCTGCTGCAGGAACTCCGTGCCCAACACCCCTGGCCTCACATCGAGGGGGTGAGGCTCCCCAACCTGGTTTGGGGGTTCGGGGGCTTTTTAGGACTTATTGAAGGCTGCCAGGACGGCCCAGATCATCTCTGCACCCCTGGCTTTGGCTGCTTCCACCTCAGGGTCCATATCGAGGAGGTCCTTGGTCCTGTTCATTGCCACATCGTACTTGTCGTCTGCCAGGCTGGCGAAAACGTTCTCCAGCACGTCTGAGGAATGGGCCAGCACCAGGAGAGCCAGAGTCCTGCGGTCCATGCGGTGGGGGTCGTTCACCCACCGCTCTAGCATGCTCTCCTGGAGCTTCTTCACCAAGCGCTGCTTCTCGGTGGCGTTGCTGACGGGGTGGGTGGTCATGTCGAAGAGCAGGAAGTTCTGCTTCCCCGTGGTGAGGATGCCCTTCTCCACCAGCGCCTTGGCGATGCGCTCGCGCACGTTCCTCAGCTGGTACTGCAGCTTGAAGGGGTTCCAGGTCTCCCCTGCAGGAGAGGAGACCCCGTTCAATGCCAGGGCAGCAACGGCTTTGCCACCCAACCCCAGCGCCCAGGCTGCTTCCAGCCCAGGGCCATCTGTGCTTGCAGGGACACCAGTCCCTGCCACAGGAACCCTCTTCCTCCTCTCGGCCTGACTCTGACCCGCTTCTCCCATCAGGCCAAGCTGGCAAAGCTCCCAGTGACCACAGGGCGCAGCAGCCTGGGGCAGATCTCTTTGGAAAGCCCCTTCTACCCAGGAACTTGGACCCCAGACTCTGTGAAGACTCATCATGAAAAAAGAGGCAATGGGGAGCAAGGTCCAAGTCTTTCACCAAGCTCCCAACAAAAAAGACCCGGAAAACCGCTCCCTGCCCCCACATTCAGCCTTCCCCTGTTCTGCTGTCAATATTCTGCCCAAGTCCAGTGAAGCGAGGGGATGGCCAAGCCGAAGGAGAGGGGGCAGGCGGCAGGGATGGGCCCCAAGGGAGCTGAGGAGATGGTGTCTCTAACTGGCCCTACCAGTGAGCAGCTCTATCCAGGTCTGCACTGTTTCCGCAGACTCCGTGGCCTTGATGTGTCGGAGAGTCTCATCCAGCAAGACGTCACCCGTTGGCGCGTCCGACTTCAAGAGCACCTGGAAGGACAAAGTGGTGTAAGGCTGGATGCAGACCTGCCGCTCCCCTCCTGAAGGGATGGCGCCAGCCCTGGCGTGCAGCGCTGCTTTCGCAAACGACGCTGCCAGTGGGCTCGGCTGGGGTGGACGGAGCCCCGAAGCCTGTCGGGCCCCCAGCCCAGCTCCTGTGGCACCTTCACCTTCCTCTCCAGCAGCCTCTTCTTCCTGATGGAGAGCGGCTCCAGGTGGATCCGGCCACGCAGAGCCAGCTCAATGAGGATGCCGCCCCGCAGGCCTGAAGAGATGCAGTCGTTCCAGAAGGAGGTGTAGCCCTGGGAGAGACAGGATGGACGGGAAGGGGAGAAGAGAGATGGGAAGGGGAGAAGAGAGATGGGAAGGGGAGCTCTGCCGAGCCCCCCACCCCTGCCGGCCTGCCCAGGTGACCCTCCCAACAACCATTAACAGCTCTGCCTCCCAGGCCAAAGGGAGGAAGGGGTTTTCCCCACCAGGTGAAAGGTGCCCGGCAGCCCCAACTAATCCCCTCCCTGCCCAAAACTTCCCTGTAAACATTGAGCAATTCAGGCCGTGCCCTTCCCGCTGCACCCACAACCGCCTGGCACACCCCAGCGCTGGCCAGGCAGCTGCGCCCAGCCCCAGACCGTAAAAAAATCCGAGCGAGAATGAGAAAAGCGGGGCCCTTTCCCTGGCAAGGCCCTGGCCACAGGAGGACTCTGCTGCTGCTGTGGGGCTGCAGTGAGGCGAGCTCTGCTCTGCCCGGCCTCCGCAGCTGCTGCAGGCACGCCTGGGGGAAACCGGAGGCTTTTCTCCCATTTCCCCCAGGGAAACCTTGAAGAAAGCCCCCACCAGCTCCGGGTATGCCCTGACAGCAATTAGCTGTACAAAGAAATCGCTCGTCAGGCCTGTGATAAGAGTTTCCCCACCACCCCCCGTCCCACGGGGCGCAGGCTGCAGCAAGCCCCAGCTCCCACCACAGGGCACAAAAGCTTCCCCAGCCCCTCGCCCACCCAACCTCATCACCCCCCCTCGCTCAGACTTCTGCAAGGGAAGAGAAGATTTCCAGCCAGGGATGAGGGACGGGAAAACAGATCCCACCTCTCCCCGCAGAGTGGGCAGCTTGGGGCTGGGGTGCAGCAGTTCGGGTCCCAGCAGCGGGGCAGTCCTGGGGCTGCTGCTGAGCGGATCTGCTCGGACTCGGCACGTTCCACGCCTGGACCCCAGCCCTGTTCTCTGAGCCCGCCACGGGACAGGGTCCTCATCCCGAGAAGCCCAAGCTCCAAAATCGTTAAGGCATTTGGCAAAGCAACAAGAAGGTGCAGAGGTCTGGAAAATAGGACCCACAAGGAACAAGCAATTGAATCAGGATTTTCGGTCCAGGGAAGAGAAGACGGAGGGAGAATAGGATATGGGGGGTCAGACGCATAAAAGGCAGCAGCAAATAGGAGGGGAATGGCTAGTTCCCACTTCCATTGTGCACGGGACAGAGTCCTGGGCTAAAATTGTAGGCAGAGAGATTGGAGCTGGCACCAGGAAGAAATAACCATGCAGACAAGAAAACCCAGGAACGGTTTGCCCCCGGAGGGAGGGGGCAGGGAAGGGGAGTCTCTGTCCCCTGAGGTTTAAGAACGTTCAACTGATGCTTCCCAGGAGAGAGCTGACCCTGGTTTGAAGCAATGGGACAGCCTAGGCGACCTCTCCTCTTTTATCCCGATGAGAACAAAGCCTGGTTGTTCCAGCCCGATGGCTGCTGCATCGTGGCACAGGCAGCCCTTGGATTTCAGGGCAACGGACAGCAGGCAGGGCTGCAGGGAGAGGCTCGTCCAGGCAGGCAGCGGGGCTGGGAACGGGGCTGGTGTTTGAGATGGGCCCAAGGCAAGCGTGAGCCAAGTGGGATGCAAAGTCACGACGCTTCTTTGCAGGGGGACGCCAATACGCCAGAAACTCTACATCCCACTCGTAACTCCCTTTTCATTGCTCTTTTTCTCTGGAGGAAATGGGGGGGGAGGAGAGAAAGGGCAGGTCTAAAAGCTACCAGGAGACCACAGACAAAGCAACCTAACCAGCCCCTTTCCTAAGGAAAAAAGGCTGCGAACACGCAGCCCTCTGACATGGACGTTTTTACAGTCCGTATGGGTAAACTCTTGTCCTCGGCACGTCTGTTTATACAGTGCATCTGGACACCGGATTGCTCAGCTTGTGTGGCACAGAGACCCATAAAAGAAACGAAAATCTTTATTTGCTTTCTTCATTTCCTCATGAGGAAAGACAAAGCAACCTGTCATCCCTGCCCTGCTGATTTACGTCCATGGGAGATGCACTGTTTTTTCCATGTGCCCTTTAGGAACAAGCTCTCCAGAAAAGGGTGTGGAGGTGACAGAAAGTTTAAATTCACTGGGCTGGAAGGCATGTTACCCCTAGAAAATTTTAAAGGGTCTGAAATCAAACAAGTTGAAAGCTCCTGGGTTACTTTCAGCTTCTGGAATCAGACTAGTTACAAATGCCAGGCTGGTGTGCAGCCAATTTCTCCTGGTGGACAGACTCATACTTAAAATAATGAAATTACACTGTGAGGTCATTGGATTTGACTAAAATTGTCTAATTTTTTTCCAATCATCAAAGCACAAGTGAACAACAGAGCTGGGAAAACCCAACGCCTGGGACCCCAGCTCATGGCCAGCCTCTGGTCTTCCTTCTGAGATGAAGGAATGCAGAAGGACAGGATGGGAAAAAAAAAAAAAGTGTGACAAGTTTTTTTCATATCTATTGTGCTCTCCTAACTTCCTGGTGGCTGAAGGACCATCGCCAGGAATACACTAACCAAGCCAAGAATGCTAAACGTAGCCCAGGAAGAAAGCAGACCATGCCACGCTCCTAGGCTGCTCTCAAACATTTGCTCCAAAATTATTTACATGATGTTCTCTTTATAGCCCTTCTCTCCTGTTGGACTCAGCAAGTCCTAGATCTTATCTGGGTTCGTTAAACAGGACAGCTACAAGCCTCTGTCACTCACACAACCTGCAGCCCTCCCCTGCTGGATCTGCGAGCATGGTCCACGTCAGAAGCCATGGCCTGAGCAGGTCTATGTGAGAGCAACGTGCCAGCTCAGACTAAGTCAGCAGTAGCAGGGCCCTACGGAAAAAAAAGTTCAGGCACCTCACAGAGGCTTAATTTCAACCCAGAGAAACAGACGAAGAGAAGGTGGCCCATCTACCACAGGCTTGGCAACCACAGTGTCTCCTTTCCTCAGGGTGGGAGACAGGCTCATAGGAAGAGTGCTCCTGGAGCTGAAAAACCTGTGTTTGAGGCTCTCCTCTGCCATTATCATCTTGAGAAGCACCTTGGGCGACTGGTTAGCTTCCCCTGGTCTCGATTTCTCCATCTGCTTGACAGGAATAGCAGCATCAGATTCCCCCAAAGAGATCAAGACGATGCATGCACTAAAGAAGACAAGGTGTGCCGACACAGCAGATAAGAGCCAAGCAGCTCAGAGAATTCAACGCGAGATGTCTTCTCCTTTCCCCATGGCTCATTCTAGGCAGAGTTGAGAAACGAGTTCCTACCAGCTGATAAGCACAAAACAATTCAGTTTGACCAAGGTCCCTTTCTGGCAGAGAACAACCCACTGAAAATAACTGGGTGTGAAGTTCGTCCACTGCTGCCAAAGAAAGCCACTAAACCAGCACACATGGGCGAGACAAGCACCCAGCAAAGAGATTCCCATCCAGCCCCACTACCCCCAAGCCTGGAGCTGTACGATGCCATTCCTGCCCAGCCAAGGAAATTACTGGTCTGAAAACAGAGACGTGGCTCCTACCTCCTTTGCCATTGCTGTGCTCAGACCCATCCTGCACCTGCTTTCAATTCCCGGTCCAGCTGCCTTCTCTCAAAACCTGCCCCTGCTGTTTTTCACATCAATTTTTAACAAAGTGGAAACAGTGCTCAGAGTGTCTCTGTGTTTCAGCTGATGGTTTCAGACAGGAAAACGCACTTGGGCTAGGGAAGAGGACATTTACCATCTGATGCACGAGGTGAGGCTCCTTTTACCCCACATCTTTGACCCTGGCAAAGAACAAACCCACCTTTGCTCTGCAAATGGCAGTAGCACCACACCATAAGGCACCCCTCGCCTCCAGCCGCTTCTTACAGTCCCCATGGCAGAGCTGGTGGGACAGCACTTGCAAGCAATCTCCACAGCTCAGTTTAAGCTACAGATGAAGGTGATTTGAGCTAAGCAGGCTGGCTTTGTTGAAGAGAACTCAGAGGCACTCGTACGATCCCTTCTGCTGCTCACAGAGAACCTCACCTCCAGGTACACCAAGGCAGTGCTGCCACCACTGCACACGCAGCCATCGGAGACGCCTGCCTTACCTCCTTGTCCTTCAGCCCCAAAAGCAGCACCTCCTCCATGAGTGTGAGGCGGATATCTTTGGACTCATCGGGATCATCATCATTCAGGTCTCTGTCCGCAGCCACATCTTCCTCGCTCTCGGGCTTCTTGTCCAAGTTCCTTCCCGCCTCAGCACGCCGTCCTCGGTGCGTTAGCGTCGTCATCTCCCCCTCCACTGGGGCACACAGAGAACCAAGGTCCGCCCTGTTCCTAAACACGACAGACTACGACAGTGCTAAGCCCCAAGACGCAAAACCCAGGCTCCAGGGAGGCACAGACAAGGACAAGGGACGCACGCCCTTTGCACCCAAGAATTTTTGGCTCACCCTTCCAAGGATGGCTGTACAAGAGTCACTGATAGGCAGCGACTGTCTTCACCTAACGACGTGCTTGAGGAGACGATTGCACGTTCAGGGAGAGGACGGGAGATCTGAGCCACAGCCGAGCCCTTTCGCCCGGGGACCTCCCAGCCGCGCGCTCGCAACAGAGATGAGGTCCCGCACCCGCACAGGACACGGGGCACGCGGCAGCGCCCCGGGGCGATGCAGAAAGAGCACCCTCATTTGCAGGGCTCTCCTTCTCCCCGGCCCCTGTGCAGCCTACCTGCTTGCAACTGACACCTCCTCTCGGAGGTTAACCCCCTGCGCCTTCAGGTTCGCGCTCCCGGGCTGCCAACCCCAAACCTCCCACCAGCCCCCTCAGCCCCACCAAGCAGTTACGAGATCCGACAACTTTTCCCCCGCGAAATGCGCAAACACAGCAAACAAGGGGGAGCACGGCCGCCCCCCCTCCCCCGCACAGAGTTTCAGGGCTGAGAAACAAAACCCGGAGCCGCGTCCCCCCGGCCTCACCCCTGCCCGGCGGGTCCTTCCCAAGCCTCCCCAGCTCCTTTCCCTGCGACCAAACTTCGGGGCCGGGTAGAGGAAAAGCTTCCTGGTGGGGCCGGGGAGGGCGGGAGCGGCCCGGCGGCTTCCTGGCTCCGGTAACCCAGCCCGGTGCGCGGCGCCAGCAAATGGCAGCCCGCACGGCCGGGAGCTCCAATGAGCGCGGCCAGCGGCCGGGCCGGCGGGTGGGATTTCCCCACCTCCGCCTCCTCCGCCTCCGCCTCCGCCTCCTCCTCCTCCTCCTCCTGGGGAGGAAGGCGGCGCGCGTGCGGCGGGCGCTGGCTCCGCTCCCCTGCACCCCTCCGCCGGAGCCCGGGCAGGACAGGGCAGCCCGGGGCTGCCGAAGTAAATCAAGGCGTTCCGGAACAGCCGCGCAGCCGCCGCCGCACCAGCCCGAGGCGCCGGCAGCCTTCGCTCGTTAATCCCCGGGATCCGGCCCAGAACCGGCGAGCAACGCGCATCCCGCGGCCAGCGCGGCCGCTCCGCCGGCCCTCCCCGTCCCCGCTGCTTTTTCGGCTGCGCCCCCGCCCGGCCCGCGGCCCCCGCCCCGATCAGCCCCGACACAGCCGCTGGCGGGAGCAGGCCGGAGCTCCCACCCATCACCCAGACGTACTCCCATCCAAGGAACACCCAGCAACTAAATGTTAACATTGCTTTAATTGAGGAACGACACAAAGCCATTCTTAATTTAGAAGTCAAAAATGTCAAGACACGTTCAGCTATCCCCACCCAAAGATGGCAGCAGCTCCTCGCCGCGCAGAAACAGCTCCATTTACAGCACAGGAAAAATTGACAATTTTTTGTTAGAAAAAGAAATGGTGCCACGTCCAACTTCTGCAATTAATCATTTTATGTACATCAAGCTGCTTCTTCAAAAATCTCAGACCGTTATAATAGATGCCTGCCCCAGATTAATACTTTCTTTGTAATTACATACATGTGTCTTATCACAGCTGTACAGAAATCCCTGCATTTTGAAATGAAATATATAATTGAACATGTGAAGAATGCTTGTTTTTTACTTGAGTCTGGTGCCTTCAGTCTGGAAGAAAGGCAAAGAATCAAGCCCCCGTAACTGTCCCAGCAGCAAAAGCAAAAAATGTAATATTGCTGTAACTGACAACACAGCCCTCCTGAACCTGCTCCACAAAGCTCTGGAAATTAACCCAAGACTTGCGGGGTTTTGTGCCATGTATGGCAGGTTCTGGACAAGGAGTTCCTCAGCTTTGAAATACAGCCCAAAGTTACCGGTGAAACCGTGTGTTGTGGGTAATGAACGTCACACAACCATCATCAGGATTTAAACACGTTATGAGCAGGAAGTCAAATCCCCCAAATTGGCTTTGTTACAGAAATTTTCAGTTACATCAGTAGTCAGGTACCTTCTGTCTTTCCTGATGGGGTACAACCTCCTATAAAAACAGTAAGTTCTGATTTCTTCAGCTGGGCTTCTTGACAGATTTTCTTTCCTTAAAATATGCTCCATTTTGACTACAAAGAGAACAGAAAAGATCCCTAAAAGACATTTAAATATGAACATTCACATTAAACAACAAAATGGAAGTGGTGTGGTGAAGAACTCTGTAAACAAACAGCGGGGAGATGAGTGTCTAAAACTGCTCCTTTGGTTCACTGATCTTTCTCCTTTTTGGTAGCACATCCTGACTAGATGAGAGTTCAAAGCGATGAACCTGCCAAGGGAAAATAAATACTGCATTACAGGTTGCCACACTGCACAGACTGTGGCCTGCTCCATGGCATCAGCAAGTTCAACACGGGAAAAGCCCACCCTGAAGACAACAGCTGTGTGATGCATCGAGAGCTGCGTGTGGAGCATCTGGCTCAACCTCACTGTTACCTGGTCCCTGCCCAGCGCTGCTAAGCCTGAAGTAACATCTGGATAACTATCTTCTGGCAGAATTGACCCTCCCTCCAAATTATCGAAGGAGGGCTGGGATGTGTTTATGCTGTAAGGGCAGGACCTCCAGTGTGTCGCAGCTTCAAGAGAATGTAATGAAGGCTGCTCCCTCCACAGAGGCAACACACCTGGAGTCCAATTCCGTGAGCGGCTGGGAGCCCACGCGGCAGCCCCACCGCAGAGCCGGCCAGCAGCAGGAGGGCTTTGCGCCACAGCAGAGCGCCCCGTACCGACAGGAGAGGGGGCTCAGCACCATACAGGCTCGCCTTTCTGAGTTAAATCCAATTATTTCTCACTTGCACACATGTGAAAAGATGAGAATTTAGCCTTTAGCTCTGCTGTGCTTTTGATTATTTAAAGCAATGTGTTTTGTTTAAATTCTAGTTCATTAACGAAACCTTTTTTTAAAAGACAGATATGGTGATAGTGAGCAAACAGAATGATGTTCTCTTTTTTTTTTTTTTCCTTTATGTTATCAGTGAATAATATAAAAAATACTGCATATGACCCCCGGGTTGGAAGTAAAAAAATTCTACTCTGCAGTAAGCAGTGCTTTACAAAGACTGAATCTACTAGTTCTATATTCTGAATTTAACATCTCCACTTCATGAATTTGTTGCAAACTCTGATAGCCCTCTTCTCATGCAGCTTTCATACATGGATATTTTTAAGACACAGACCAATTTCTCTTCTGGATTTCTTTAGAACATTCAGCTGAGGAATGAATTTTGCATGCTCACAAGTTTGATTTCCATCAGCCTTTACAGAAATAAGGCAACTATTAGCTTAGGAGAAAACTATTAGCAACGATTGAGCTGCACATTAGGAATCCTTACACAACTACTGTTCCCTAACCTGCACTAAAAATTAACAAAGAGCTTTCCAGAGCAGGGACAGGAAGGGTATGATTTTTCTTGGCCCTGACACATAATTTCCCCTCCTGACTGTAAATGAAGAGCACTTACTTATTTACTAAAATGGTAGTATTCACCCCACAGCTTCTTCTGTGAAGAACCTACCAGTAACCCTGAACATTCACAAGTAAGAGGAATGTTGAGGTCTTGTGAAGGCCCTCACAAAGCTGAAGCTACCAAGCTCAGCTGGTGAAGGCAGCAGCAACAGGCAAATGGGGGCCCCCAACACCGTCCCCAAAGGCCAAACTCCACCCTGAAGACAACTTCTGCTCCCCACAGATAGCACCGACTACAAGACTCATCTGCTGCAGTGTGATTAAGCAAAGAAATAATGGATTTTTCTTGGTATGAGTGAGTCATAGGTCTGAGGTTAGAATTCTGGCCTCATGTTTTCCAAGTAAAATCACTAGCAAGCATATGGCACACTGGGCTGGGGATCTCTCCTGGCACACACTCCTATCAACAACGGATTAAACCAGCAGGGAATTTGGCTAAATGCATTCTCAAGAAGATACAAATCAATCCTAATGAATCTTTCTCAACCTGGGTTAACTACATCAACACTCAGCTTTTAACTCCTTGGAACAGACTTTGACACTAAGAATCCAAATGTGTTGAAGTTAATGGGAATTTTAGAAGTGATGAGAATTTCATTCTGGTTACATGAAACGTATTAAAGCTTAGAGTTTTATTCACTGTCTGGAACAGAAAAAGGCTTAAAGAAGAACAGAAATAGAGAGAATAGAACTAGAGAAAAAACGATACTAACAGCGCTGGTTTGAAATATCTTTCCGCTTCTTGTCCTGCTCTCTGACACATTAAGTTCAGATGTCTTACTTGCCAAATGATCAACCTAAAATCATAAAATAGATGTTGCCTTGTGACAGCAGTAAAAAAATATGTATTAGAGGCTACGGCAGGGTTCAGTGCTGTAGCATGCAAAGAGCTCTGCCTCTGCTCACCACAGCGCTCGAGCTGGAATTTAAATACAGGAGTATACCCGTTAAAGTTAACACCACTATTTACAGCTGAATGTGTCAAAGAGCCCTGACAGATCAAAGCATCAGTTATTTTTATACAGTAAGTCACTCACAGTTACCTAGGGCTATTCTGTTTTAAGAAATCTTAAGGACCTGTATTTGAAGTAGTCCTCCACATTTAAATTATACTATTTTGCTATATGCAGGGAATATAGCCTGAGTTTTAAGTCTGAGTAATGAACTTGCATTTTAAGTTTTAATCAACCTTTAATCAAGTTTTGGTCTGTCAGAATTAGCAGAGAAATTTCTGTTAGGCAGAGTGTTTAGTTATGGCAGTTTATAAACACGGAAATTACATTCCCATTTACGTTAATATCAGTCAGACCATCTGTTTGGTTTGAAAACTGTATCAAGAGAAACAGCCTTTTGTTACTGCTTTTGATTGCTTTAGAATATTAATATTTTTTATAAAACATTGGGAAGTAAAATGTAAATGCATTTTATTGCTGAAAATACTGACTGTGGTCACTAGATTACCTATTAATCACTCAAAGCAAAAGTTTAAGACAAGAGTGCAGTTTTCATACCTGAGGATTAGAAACAGGCAGATTCTGATTCCCTCCAGACTTCGTAACTTCATCCTCTTCACAACTTAAATTTGGTTCTATAAAAGAGTTGTTAAATAATAAAGCACACTGTTGACAACACACTAGCAGCCTCTTAACACTGATGTTTTGCCACAAGGAACACGTGCACGTTCTTAATGCAGCAAACTGGGGCTTCAAAAGGGCTCCACCAAGCATTACACTCTCTTACATCTTTAATTCAGCGATTTCGTATCACGACTTCCTATCACAGGCACTTAAGAGATGCTTATGCTAAGTAGTACAGTTTACACACAGGATCTTTGGAAGAGTGGACTTGATCCCCAAACTCGTTTATACACCGTACTGCTAAAGGCTTGTCTACATTGGGATTTGCTTCCAAGTAAAACGCCTCACAAGCCCATTTTGCACTGCAGAATGGGCAAACGGCACTGTGGGGCCACTCTGGCACAGCTTCTGCATATGCTGAACCCACTGCCAGCAGATGGCTCCCATTCTGTAACCCAACCACACGCAACCAAGCAACTTTGGCTGCAGTTCCTGGAGCTACAGTTCCCCTTGTCACTGCCTGCAGCTGCATGAACAGGCCACGACGAATAAGCAGTCAGTTCTGAAGATTTTTTGTTATTGTTGTTTCTAATCCATCCTGTTTTTTTCCTAGGATACAGATATAAGCATGAATTAGTTAAAGATGACTGTGCTTCAGCTGTGGAAATGACTAAAGAATTTCAGGGTGACAAATGCATTTTCCTGTGTCCTGTAGTTCCTGTAAATAAAACATTATACAAACTCCATAAGACAAGCAATTTGCTGCATTTTGCATGGTTTTGGAACTTCTATGAATTTCTACAAGCACCAGATACAGCTTTATGTGGTTATTCCAGTTCTGCAGCCTACTAGCATTGTCAAGATAAAAATGCTAATCTACACGTGCTGTTTCCTGCACAATTCCATGATTATTTTTGAGCAGCATGGAAATGTTAGCTGTTTTTGCAAAGTTGCACATTTTATTTCTGGAAAAAAAAAAACCACATTAACGCCACTATTTAAATACACAGCGCAGCCTGTTCTGTGTTGGGCTTGAATGACAGGACACTCCAACCCATTTAAAAAAAATAAAATCCAGGCTCAACTTGCTTTGTCCAACTGCCTCTGCAAGCACTCAGACACCATGGTAGCCCCAACAAGCTCCTAGTCTTGTTCGGTTTGGGAGGACCAAAAGCCTCAGCACTGACTCAGTTGCCACTTTTATAGTTACGTGGTAAGCAATGTGTCTGGAAGTTTTTATGGAAAATTGGTGTTTCTGAAGTCTGCAGAACCAGAGTCATATTTCAAAGCAGATGCAACTTTTGGGAAATGCATTAAGAAGAGTGAACAGAGCAAGCGGCAGCACTAATGGGCATTTCTTCTAGGAATGCCATATATTCATTATCACTACAGGAACCTCTACCTCTGCTTCAGGAAAAAAAACATTTTACATAAGCTTCTCATCCAAATAAAGGGGTTTTTTTTTCCTCCCAGATTTTGGTCATAAAGCTTGTTTTTTCACTTTACAGTCTTGAGAATGGTGTTCTTTTGGCTATCCTATTTTACACGTGCATATCAGAGCATTTCTGAGCATACTCATCTACATCATCTCTACTTAATCTTCTTCCAAAAAGGGCACTTATTTCCTCTTTTGATCTTTCTTTGCTATGTTTGAAATGCTTTATGTACAGCAAATGCGTACCAGTATTGTCTGGATGCTTCCTATATAGCCTCTCCAAGATGAGCAGATCAACAAGCAGCAATTCATTCTTCAGTTCGTTTGGTAGCAAAGTTCAATCTTTGAGCCCCTGGGCTATCTTGGGGAATCTGAAGATAAATCATCTACTTTTCCTCCTAGTTTCTCTAAAATCTCAAAGGGAAGCTTCTGCTCACAGAGATCCCTGAGGACAGAGTTTGCTGTCTCACATTTTGAACTGGAGACAGTCTGGGTTCACATCTTGGAGCACTGATTAAAAAAAAAGAACAAACCAGTGGAGTGCTTCCAGGGCATGCTTCTGGTAGCAGCTGTCGTCAGGACAGTTATTTTATTGGCACTTCTGCATTAAGAGCTTACAGTGGAGGACATTTATATGATTGCAAGCGAACAGCACAGAAACTATCTATTTATAAAGGCTAAGAAAAACCCAACAAGACAGGTGCGGCTGTTTTTCATCAGAAAGGGTGAGCAGGTACTTCCTGATGTCCTGCATAGCAGGAAGGGCATAATCATTTATTTGATAACAAGGGAGAAGGCAGCTTTGCCTTGCAGTGTTAAGAGTCCTCAGAATGCTTCCAAAACATAAGATTTCATTTACATTCTCTGCAGAATTCTCAGCTCAATTGCTTATTGAAGTTGTTATATGAAACTTTTTTTTTTTAAATAAAACAGAAGTAAATGTTTTTGGTACTTTCTTGAGAAGTGCTGCCTTATAGGCTTCCACCTGGAATTTGCTTTTTGCAGCTACTCACATTGTTTGCATAGTTTTACATTGACAGATTTTACAGTATTAGGATTTTACTTGAGGAAACTCAGTTTGCTGAGATTCATACTAACAAAAATACTTTGCTAGAACTTGTACCTGTTAAAACTACAGTTAAAAAAGTTCACTTGCAATTATCAAAATGCTCCATGTACGCAGTAACAGAAAAGGGCACACAGGTCCAGAGTAAGCTGTGAAACCAAGCAGCTAGAAAAGGCACTAAAATAGCCAGCAGCACAGACATAATCATACAGTCATTCATAAAACAAAACGTATTTTGAGATGAAGTTACTGATTGTACCAGGAATAGCAAACCACAGTAATGAACAACTTCCTTTGTACAGAAGAACGTGCATCGTACGGATAGGTATTTTTACATGGGTATCATTCAGTCTGCCACAACGTAAAAACTCTTCTGTGCACACAAGCCCCAATGGTCTCAATTCCTCCACAACCACACAGACTGAAGCACATATCAATTCCAGAATCAGACTACGGTCCTACTGTAGTCAGTGCTTAAGGAAAAAAGGTGGCTAAAATTGGCATTTCTGCTAAACTTTAGTGGCTGAAGCTGTGAGGATACAGTCCAAACAGCTGTGATTTAAACAAAAATAGACCTGGACCATTTTTTGCAGAGAGAATTCTGGTTCCCAAGCCTGCAATAATGAGCTCAAGAGCACAATACCTCTGTAAGTTTTATGTGGAAATTAAATATATTAGTAAAAAACCCAGTAACAACAACAATAATAATAGAAAAATCAAACAACAAAATTTACTTCTAAATATATAACCCATTAAATTTAGCTTATCTGATAAAATGGAACACAAGATCAGAACAGAAACATGAAAACGTGCATGTGCTAACCAAGTGCTTTACAGAACAAAGCCACGACAGAAAATAAAGGCATAGCGATGTATGTGAAGAAAACAGAATGTAAATTTCAATATAGTAGTCTATGTCAGAAAATTCAGTTTTCGTTTTAGTAACATCAGGAAAAAGGGGCACAAACTGAAGAGACTTGAAAAATATACATAAATGTTACCTTGAGCTTCTGAAATATTTACATTATTCCTATCTTCCACTTTATTATCCAAGACAGGACCTTCCTAGATTAAGAAAAAGATCTATCACTTACTGCAGACAAATAAGGAAGAGGGTTTGTACTCAAATGCTTAGGGCCAGAGCTTATTATATAGATTCAGTGGAACAAACTGTATTGAAATAATTGAATCTGACATGGAATGTACAGGCTAGCTCAGCGTTATTCAATTATTAACACAAGCAGACATTTAATTCAACTACCAAGAAAAACATCTGTACAAAATACTAAAATTGTAACAATAGATATTGAAAGAATACTATCAGTGCATCAATTACCACCTTCCCATTGCCTGTGAAACAGCAATTCAGAGGTATATGCAGATTTAGAGGGCCAAGCTGTTTATTTCCATCGTATCACCTACAAGCCTCCCAAGCAATGCTAATTGAGAGGGAGGGGCAAGAAGCCTTGAAGCTCCACCTCCTTCTCACCCATAGCCAGCCAGTATAGATCAGCACACATATTTGCGCATTCTAGCATGACTAAAGGTATTTGCTGCCTGCCTCAACTTACCCCAGAAATATACGCCTCCAATCGCTGAAGCCTGCACACACACAGTCCCGAGAGCCGTCAGCAGCAGGATGCACGAGTCTGTCATGCACTCGTGCGTTCAGCAAGTTTTGCTTTGTGCTTTTTTCTAGGCAGACTTCCCCAGGGAAAAATCCCAATACAGAATCAAGTTTGTTTTAACTTTAGCCATGGCATCACTAGCCGTATGTATACTGCTGTATATGAGGATCCCTGAGCAATTGACTGGCTGCAGCAGCTCTCTTGGGACTGGTACAGGACAGCTCCAGGGAGGTTTCACCTGCGTCCTGCGATTGGAGCTGAACAAGTGACACCCGCACCCCCAGCACAAAGCTGCTCCTCTGCTTCTCACCCTGCTGCTCCTCTCCAGTCTCTCAGAGAGACGACTACCAACAATGCTGCTGCTGACAGGCATTATCCTGATGCACTTGTTCAACACTGCTTTAACAATGACAGATTGCTAACTGGAGCAGTAAAATTAAAGCAAAAATGTGTTGAAGACATATTGTCTTGCTTAAATATATTTGGAAACACAGAGTTTTTTATTAATGCTATAGTAAGGCATGCAGTAAAACAATTAATGGCCCTTTTCTAGACTATAAATCACAAAAAATTTCAACAAGCTACACAAAACATTTGCACTCTTACATTCATGTCCTGGCTGTCATCTTCTGGATCATCTCTGTCCACTCTGAGCACTTGGAGAGGCACATTAGTCTCTCCGTGCTTTAGGATGCTTTTATCAACATTTTCCATTCGTTGTTTTTCAGTTGTAACTTTAACTTTCAGCATATGAAAAGGCGTTGGCACTTCACCCACATTAAGATACATAGGCTCCCCCTCAAATATCATCCCCTCGCATTCACCCTCCTTAAAACCAGGAGGTTGGTAATCAGATGGTGTAACTGCAGAAAAGAATTAATTAAATGTGTCAGAATGAAACACATTCTTGTAAAATTAATTTTAACTTGTACAGCTAAAAGACTCTTTTCCCCTTTAAATACCAAGAGCTACTCCAAAAAAATTGTGTGTGTGTGGAGGGGAATAATCAATATTCAATTTGTACTAAATGAAGTTCTTTTTCCTCTACACAACAGGCAAAACCCAATGAAAGCTATTTGAAACAGTTTATGTATGCAAAGAGATGAGCTAGAAGCTCTGATTTTTTGCTACAAAGCAGTAACACATTCTGAAAGCAGAGCTAGTGTCAGGCATTTAAACAGTCATCCAAACTAGAACTAGTCTGGCAAACATGTTACATCCTAACATACTCAGGAAAAGTCAATTTGTTTTTAAAACACACTGAAATCCTTGCTCCAATGAAGTCAGTGACGAGATTGTATTCCTACAGTGAGATCAAATCCATTCCCCCGGGATTTTAGAAATTGTCACAAGAAACAGACACAAGCAAAAAAACATCTTTACGAGTTCCAGCAACCGTGAAGATTATACATTAAAACATTTCTTTGAATTGTTTTCCAATGTCTGAACACAATTGATAAATCAAGGCAATACAGAAATACTACCTTCATCATAATAAAACAGCTTCATAGTCAGGCAAACATCATTTGGTAATGGACTCAGGTTTTGCATCAGAACATAAATCTTGCGAATGAGGAGGATACTTGCTTTCTTGGTGTCTGCACAGGTGATTGTGGAATCATTCCTTCTATTGTTACTAAAAATGGACAAAGTATTCAGATTTTTTTTTATACAGAGTAAGCTGTTTCTCGTATTAAGATACATGTCTGTTTAACAGACTCTATGGATGTCAGAAGCAGACATCACATTTATTGCCTAAGGTCCAAGATTACAAGCACTGCAATTTCTAATACTGTCTAAGTGACCTTGGAACACGTGTTCTGTGCCCCTTGGAAGATCAGATCCTCAGTCAGGGACATCATGAAAGCATTATGGTTCAGCAGCTGTGACCAACTACTGTGTTTTACATTACACAGTGCTTAAGAAATACCCAATCTGAAAGAAAGAAAAAAGCAGATACTTTTGGAAGCCCCAAGTCTTACATACTTGCTTTCCCTTAAGCAAAACAAGTAACAGCATTGACTTTGACAAGAATGGTTACTGATCAGAAAACGCACGCCTAAGCGACTCCTGGCATCCAGCTGCGACATTTCCATGCACCTGTTCCACCAGCAGCTGACCCAAAGCCCTACTGCCACTGAGAATGCTTTCCCTCTACTCCCCTGCTCCTCACAGCCACGCAGCTTAGAGAGGCACCTGAGGACCTGAACAGCCAGCGCAAGGCAAGCAACTGTGAGTTATTTGATTGGGTAACCCCGTCTTTTGGAAGCACACCCTTAACTGCAATGGTTTCAAACGTCTCACCCCTCTGCTGATGGTTAGCGCCTTCCCGGCAGGGTAACAGAGAAGCAGGCCCATGCCTTATCTTTTCAAATTAGTCTGGTGTGAATTTATGTTAATACACTAAGGCAACCTGGTATGGCTGAGATAGAGTCACATCCCCTTCCACCAAGGGGTGTTTTTTACACGACTCTTTCAGAGGTAAGTAACTAAACTCAGCACAAAGGACCCAGGTCTGCAGCACTGCAGCCTTTTTTTTTTAATTTTTAAATTTCAAAAGCATTTTATGCAGGAGGAAACCTGGGAGAAGTTTGTTAGGTACGAACTTGCTACATTTCATTTACTTGTCTTAAAATAAGCCATCTCCTTGCAGCTGTGACTGACCAGTAAACCCCTACAATGGAAGAAGGCTCAGTGGAGATGGGCAAGGGCAATGTGCCCATGAAGCTCAGGGAACAATGCAGGGTGTCACTGACCACAGATGTTGCTAGGAAATCTGACTTCAGCTCAACACACAGAGGACCTGAGTGTGACCTTCGTTTCAGATAAATAGCTATGTCAGTTGAGTGGATCAACTGGTGGTGTAAATGTTTCTCCCTGAGTTCACTGAAAGTGTGTGAAGGTCTCCTTGAGTTGGCCAGACCAGTACGGAGGGAGTGAATACGCGGCTCAGCCCAAAGAGTATAAAAACTAAACAACTAACAAAAGAAGAGCAATGGGTTGGAGCTGGCTTCAGCCCACGAATTCCTTCCCCATGACTGGGGATGCCCACCGTCATGACAGTGAGTGTATTATAGAGACCAGTAACGGCAATCACATTGGTATTGTGATTGAACTGGGTATTGCAATAGCTATGCTTTGCTAAGCATAGCTTACACTTGTATTGCATTTTCAGTGTATGTTGTATCACCTCTGCTAAATGAGAAATCCCATGCAACAACAGGTATCTTCAGATAAGTAAATCTGATATTAAACATTTCACCCTCCACACATGGAGTATCTTCAAGAACCTGGTCAGAGTATTAAGACTCTGACACTAAGAATCATCTTTTGAGTGGATATTTAAAAATATGACCACAACCTGACAAAATGATTCATTGTATTTTAAGAATAAGTCTAAGCTAATAGTATATGTTGATAAAATTAGTCTTAAGATCCAGAATTTAAAAAGGAAACACCAAACAGATAAAATCCAAAGTTTCTACATTCAGGTGTATGCAATGGATTGTAAAACCACAGAGCAGAATAAAGTCACAGTGACAGTACCTGCTGAAATCCAGGAGTGGCCCATTGTGGGTGTACTTGAATTTGAAGTGATAACATTCTGTAATTGTCTGCAAACAAATCCAGTAATTATTAAACTATCAGCTGTCAAGCAACCTATTACTGGTGCTGCTTCTATCCAGTAATCTATTAACCTTGCATTTAAAGAAAATAATGATAGCCCAACTCCTGTCTGATGCACTTATATGCATTGAATACAGCTTTCTAATGCTGTAACAATTAGTGGTATTAATGTATATAATTGTCACCAAATAAAAATGAAGATCTATATTATTTTCCAGGAAATCACCGCGATATCTTTTGAAACATCAGCTTAAGTTTTTAGAATGAAATATTCATTCAAATTTTAATCACTATGAAAGTGTTTTCACACACATAACAGAGACATGGTGACACCCAGCGGTTAGTTAAAACATTCTGTGTTTTCCCCAAAGAAGTTCCATACATTCGTTATGCCGAGTTAGGACGATGCATCTTTATGGGCATTTAACTCTGCAAAGACACTTTGGGTTTCTTGTACTGGCCTGAGAATAACCTGACACTAGATATTCAAAGGCAATTCACTATGTGGCAATTCTGATTAGCTCTAGTGATTCTTACGTTTGGTATTTTAAGATTTTTTTTTTTTTAATATGCATTAATGTGAATGTTAAGTACTATTGCTTGTATACACATTTCACTATATCCATACTATCATTAATCATCCAGTAAAATATTCCAGCAGATTTACCTGAGGATCTTCTGGATGGGTATAGACCTGTATTTTTAAAGTTAACAGAGGAAACAGAGTAAGAACTGTACATATCTCTAAGCATCTACCTTAACAAATGTGTACCTTACTTTTCAAAGATACTTACTGCTAGGACAATCATTCTTAGCTGTCAGAAATATAATTAAAGAAAGAAAAAGAACATTAAATTTATTCCATAGCCCATTTCTGCTTACCAAGCTGGTTTGTTTCTCTAGTTCTGGAAACCAACATAGACAACTATGGGCCTGTTTGAAGAGAAACCTCTTCATACGCTTAACTCCTTATCTTTAAGAAAGGACGTACTCAACTGGCAGAAGAAAATTCCTAAGTATTCCTGCCTTTAAGTGTTTCTGTTTACAAATAATATTATCCAGAAATGTCTGTGCATCTGTTAGTACATTGTAGCTGACTGTTTTAACATATTAAGCACAGCTATTCCCTAACCAGAAAGTCCTGTAACTATGCTGGCAACTAATGGACTTACATAAATGAATGTTTAAATAAATTTAAAATAGCTAAATGATACTGGAAGACTTACGTATTTCTTCTGCAAAGCATCATAGCATCCTAACATCCTGCAAAAATCAAATAATATTGTCCATCTACTACTAATTTCCATTTGCTTTGCTTCTTTTATCTATTAAATAAATAAAATAGTCCCAAAAAATGAAATTCTTTGTTTAGCCTTCTTAGTATTAGATTAGAGCAATAAAGAATACTTATTCCATTATTCCGTCTTTTTATTAGTAGTGATACAAGCAATGACTATCTTTGTAACACCCCAAATCATCCTAACCTCTTTGCAGAATAAGTACAAACATAATCTGTAACTAAATAATTTATAAGTAAAAACATCATGCAATTGTATGGCTACCATTTTCAAACACCTTCTAACATGTATTCATTAATCAGTTTATAAATAAGTACTTCAGCTGAACACCGATGTCTCTGAAGCACAAAGGAGTTATGCTTTTATTTGGCTGTCGCGATTTGCTTTTTATATAACATGCAAACAACAGTCAACTAGTGAACCAAAACTTACCCTCATTTTTTTCTAACATTTCTTTTGAATATAATCAACAAGCAAAAATTGGTTTTGGTGTGTACATGATGCTGAGTTAGGAAAGGCTACTCACCTGCAAACTCCAAACAGGTAGCACACACCATTCACTCAAAAACCAGGGAGCTTTTCCTTGTCAGCATCCACAGGCTGCCACACCACTGCCCTCTCTAATGTTTGATGTGTGAGGGTAAGGTGAAATGCACTCGGCGCCACTTGAGTTTCCTCTACCACAAAAGATCAATTAAGAAATTCCAGGTTACAGTAAGGAAGCCTTTTTTCCCCTCCTCTCTTAGTGACAGCACATGGACGAAGAGCAGATGACTAATTACACCTTTAACATCAAAACTCAGACCTACATCTCTGAACACCTCAACACTGACAGCAGCTGCAAAACCCCTCTGCTGAACGCAGCATCATTTCCGATGCCTTACCTTGTACTACAACTGGTGAAAGCATGAAAAGAACAAAGATGGCCTTTATAGAGGTAACAAAAAACAAGGAGAGCAGACATGAACAAATCTCACAGTTATTGTGAACAGAAAGAAAATCAAAATAAATACCTCTAGTCCCAAGTGACATACTTACACTCAACTGCGTGAATGTACAAGTGGACAGACTACCATCTGCAAATACAATTCTGCCTTTGAATATAAAGGCCAACAGTACCACTTTCTTATACAAGTCTGAGAGCAAGACCTTTAAATACAAGATGCAAAATGGTAACACTGCCTCTCCTATTCAACCAGAGAGGAACTACTGGTTAGACTTTTGCATTTATGTGCACCTTGAGCACTCATATACACCATAGAAACTAAATATAAAGTATAATCACTCTGTAAACAAAGATTGTGCTCTATTTAGCACCGAGTTGTAAGCCTTTCTAGAAACACAAATGTAAACTCAATTACATCTTTATCAAAACACACCCAATTTTACTTTCCATTAAAAAAAAAAATTGTCCACAGAGTAAATACCATGCCCTAAAAACACTGCCTGGGCAGTTGTTCACTCACAGCAAGGGAAATTTTTTCTTTGTATTTGCAAACAACCAGAAAGGTATCTTTCAGAATTGATATGCCATGGAAGTGTTATATATGCACTGTAATTAACATACCATTTCACTAGCTGAGTAGAGCCAGGACAGTTTTTGTCTTCCCTCAGAATTTTGACACAGACATCTCAAAAAAAAGAATATATACATTCATATTTACTTAGGACAAAATGCAACTACATTGCTAAGAAAGTGAAGTTCATTCCCTAAAAGTACGTATCAAAAGCAGACTAAAATTAACATCACTGACAGGCATCAGCAAGCTTTTAATTGCTGAGTTAGCATGACCACTATCTTTAACAAAATTCAATGATTGTATTAGTGAAGTTTCTATTACAGTAATTGAAAATGGCTATTAGCTTTAATCAAGAAAACCAAGTGGCTTTAAAAACACTCTAACTTCAGAACAATCCTATGACAATCGATTTTGCAAAGAATCATGAAAACAGCCTGTTACCATCCATGTATCTTGTTCCATAGGCACTTTCAGGGAAGATTCCTCTCAGATATGTAATGCAGGATACTGCTACTGCCAGGAGCCTCTTCACTAGCATCAGGGATTGCTGTTCAGTAGATATTTTGTTAGGAAATACAACTGCACTCTGAAAGTTAGAGAAAGAAAAAAAAATTAATCTCTGTCCACAACAACAAACCTGCTTAATGTTTTAAGGTCCAATGCCTGCTTAACATTTTAATTTAATTGAACAGTATGACTTCTGGCATTTATAAAGTTAAGCATATTCTTAACACTTGGTGTTACTATGTTTTTAGGACATAGCTGATTTCTACCAAATGTATGACCACAAAATTCAGACTCAAACTGTTTTGCTACCACACATCTTTATTCATAGTTAAAAGATTGAATTAGCCTGTAATTTTCAAGTGAAGAAATATTAAAGAGCACCTGGGGGCACTACTTCAGCTAAAATTCACTGTTTTTTCCGATTCAAATAATATACTGTGCTGAAATACACAAGAAAATCATACCACACAATTCCTTTGCTTCTGAGCAGTTGCCATTTTGCAGATACTCTTCTGTCTGTTAATAAAACATCTGCATTAACACATGTATGACCACCATTCACAAGTGCACGCAAGCCCAGACTGCAGCTATTCAGCTTTAACTAGTCAGTACCCAAACCTACAAACACTTCCTACACAATTAATCTGTATCAGTTCAAATAAACCCCATAATTTTAAGGAAACAGGACAGTTCATCTAATAATCACCAATATTAGATTCTTGATTTTTGCACCAGCACAGACCTCCCCCAAGGCTGCAGTACACAGCAATTAAAATATTGTGTGCCTATTTATACAAAACATGAGCCTTTGGAAGTGATGCTCTGACACACTAACTGGCACCCAGCCTAACAGATTTTTAAAGGACCCTAAGAAGAGGCTCTGCACATTTACGTCACCTCCAGCCAAAGTTGAGCCATCACCCTCGGAAAACACCTCCAGGCTTGGCGTAATTCCTCTGTAATTTAAACAAGTGTTGTAGAAAGAGAACCCCCTCCAGCTATTCTTTTTGTTCACCCATGTTCTGATTAAGCCTTTAACCCTCAGCACCGCGAGCCTGCCCCACAAGACAAGCCTTCCCCACCATCTGTAAAAATGAGATGCGTCCACACCTAAGGACATGGAAAACGCTTTTCCTAAGGAGGAGGAGGCTGGCCCTGGACCATGCAGGGAACTGAGCTCCCCCTTAGCTGAGCCTCCACAAACCTGTCCGATCTCGGTACGTGGCAAAGCTCAGCCCTTCTGTGAGAAATGCAGAAACACAGGGGCCCCTTCCCAGCACAATTACCCCTAGAAAAGACAACCTGCCTCGCCAGGGTACAAGGGCCACCCACAACCCGAGGCGGAAGGCAAGAATAGCACGGGCGGGGCGGTGAGGTGGCTGCCCACCCCCGGCAGGCGGTGAGGCCCAGACACAGCCCTCACGCCCGGGACAGCCGGCCCCTCCTCCCCCAGCCCCGCGCGCCACCGGCCCCCTTCCTACGGCAAGGGGCCGTGTGCAAACGGAGGGGCCGTGCTCGCCCTCCCGGCAGGCGCCCAGCGGGCCGTGCGCAGCACCGCCGCGCAAGGCGTCCCCCCCCTCAGCAAAGCGGAGGCGGGCTCAGGGCCGGAGTTGGCTTTTAATTTCACCTGCGCGTGCGGATTCAGGTAACGCGTTGTCACTCTCTTAGCTCTTTAGCCCAACTAAATACAAAAGTGATTCACAGCAGCTGTAGTTCGCTAAAACATTTTTAAGCCAGCGTGTAGGCCTTCTCTCAATGTAATTGATGCTTAAATGTAAAGAAAAGGTTTTAGAGATTGCAGTCTCAACCAACAGTTGATACATGAAGACCTTTTTCCCGCAGAATGGGTTTTACCTCCGTGTTCGATGCAAGCACTGTGCTGATCCTAGGTTGTGCTGTGTGGGTGCAACGGCAGCTGAACGTGCCAGTGACGGCGTCCATTTTCGGTGTCATTATCACAAAAACTTAACCTCAACATGAAACCACTGACAGCAGCTACTTCCCCTCCCCACACTTTTGGCCGCAGTGGGATGGCCCATATCCTCCATTCCCAAATTGTCCCAAATCTGGGTCCTACACCCGGTGTGCAAAGAGCCAAATAACACACAGAGCCGAGATACTTGGTTATTTCATGTCTGCGCAGAGATGGGTGCTAGGTGGTAACTCCACAAATCTAGCACACCCCGGTTAACATAAGGGAAGCATTTTATACATTCCAGGCAACACTTATCAGTATGTTTTGCATTTATGCGTAGTCACCCTTGTTGGTTCTTGCAATGCCTCGTCTTTACTTGAAGTCACAGCATTCTCCCTTTTTACTGCACGTGTTCTGTGGGGAAGGGGCTTTGTTTGGTAGGGGGCTTTCCCTACCCATGGGTGGGGTTTTTTACTATGCTAATTAGGATAGTTCCCTTTGTGACCTCAGCCCATGTCACAGAGCCCCTCCCGCTCCCCAGACCCTCCCTTCACTTCCCTGCGAGGCCTCAGCAAGCTCTTGGATCCAGGGGGATACGAGAAGTCCCTCCTGGTACCTCAGAGACACAGAGGACACAGAGAGGCGGTGGCACAGCTGTTTGGTGAAGCACAGACGAGGGCATCGGGAAGGGGGTGTTTCCCAGTAGGAGACATCAAAATCCTTCCGCTGGCACCCTCACGTGCTGACCCAAAGCAAGAACATGACAAACCTGGAAGCACTGATCACCAACATCGAGCTCTGCAGCAAGGCTGACGGCTACAGCAGAGTCACGTTTCCCACCCTCAAGAAGCTTTCTGTCAATGGTAAGGCCTTTGGGAGCTCTCTGATGAGCATTACTGCAAACAAGATGAACAGCACAAATCATTGTGGGAAGTGGGGTTTGTCCGTGCAGGGGAGGCCACTAGGAACACCCTGAGCCCTGCAGAGTCCAATGCATGCAGCACCCTCCCCTTGGCATAGTGGAAGTCCCATGGATGGGTTTCCCTCAACAGTGGGTCGCACTCGGGGATCTGGCTCTGAAGGGAAAGATGTCCTGTTGGAAGAAGGCTGAGGCTAGTCAAAGATTCGGCCTGTGTCACAGGTGGATTTATCCTGTGAGGCGTGTTGGAGCACACTTGCATCTGCTGTCTCCTAGTCTACATGGGCTGGCTGACTTAGAGCTTGACATGTCTTTCCCTTGCTTTCCAGGTGTCATTAGTATTTGGAGCAGTGTGTCTAAGCATGTTCGGCAACAGCTCCTGCAGGAAAAGGTGGGATCCTACCCTACCCCTCCCCTCGCCCAGATGGCTTCAGGCATCCCAGCAGCCCTGTGCCAGCAAGTGCCATTGTTCTTCCCAGAACTACATTGCGATTTACAGATTTGCCACAAATGTGCCAAAGACCAGCTTCTCCATAAATCAGGAGACATTAAATAAATAAATGCATTTAAAAAAAAAAGTAACATAAAATATATATTTTATATATATGCAATATATAAATACAGAAATAAAAATCTAGTTGAGGTGTGCAAAAGTATTCTGCACCAGGAGTCGGCAGGGCAAAAGGCACGCCCCTTGCAAGCTCTCACAAGTCCTCACTCTGTTTTTCAACCTACAAATGCTTGCCTTTCTCTTCTTTTTCCAGACTGAGGCTGTCAGCATAACAGGACTGGGGATATTTCATATTAAAAAATGGCACTCCTTTGAAAATGGCGAGGTGCTCATGTTTCAGAGACCTCTGTTTTCGCTGTCCAGGACTGTTGCAGAGATCCGTAGGCTGCAACATGCTTCTGTACCTATTCCTGGTAAGAAGAGCAATGAAAGCTTTTGTTTTCCCCTACATCCATATATTTGGGGTTTATGCTGGTTGCTGTTTAGAAGCGATGATGGATGCATCAGAGGCCTTCAGAAGGCCCTGAGAACAATCTTTGTGGGATGACACAAACAGCCCACCAAGTAGCAATGCCTAGAAAGGGGCCATTTCTTTTGGACTGGTTTTTATTAAGGCTGTACAAAGTTTGACCATCTCTCTATGATCTGCTTTAGCAACTGCCTTCGTGCCAGCCACATTTATTGATTTGCGGGATGCCTGCTGGCTGATGGTCGTTTATTGGAACTGTTTACTATAAAGCCAATGAGATGATGCCGATACTTTGTTCTTGCACCGCACCGGACCTTGTTGAGGCAAATGCCCACAGGCCCTTAGAGCTACTTTTATGCAGGGAAGTGGGTCAAAGTCAGCTGTAGAGAGCCTTGAACGAGAGATGGAAATGATAGCTAGCACAGAAACCTGCCGATGGCCAGATTTGCTGCAATTCCTGACTATTGCTGCCGTTGCTGTATCTGCAGTGTGCCATTGATGGGGCCTGTGCAGCACTAAGAGCTTGGTGGTTTATTTGTGTTTATATCCAAGTCTCCCAGATCAGGCGTGCGCTACATGTGGGCTCAGCTCCATGGCCTGGCACCCGGCGCTCTTCCCATGGGAACCAGCCCCATTCTTCCCACCTTGTCCTGCCCTCCCGTGCAGTGTGGACACAGATGGCCGAGGTCCTTGGACACAGATGGCCGAGATCCTTGGTTCCTGTTTCTGTTCAGGGAATCGTGGCTGCGGCTTGGCACATCCGTTAATGGAGTGATTTACCTTAACTTGAGGAGGGACCTACATCAGCTCCTTTAAGGAGCTGTTCCGGGTGGTTAGACCAGACAGTGCTATAGCAATGTATTTTACCTGAGAGCTGCTGGCACTTTATTTGAGTCTGCTCAACTGCTGTCTGAGTTGCCGTCTTCCTCCTCTTTTCCAGGCGAGATTAAGAAAGTGTCAGTGAGCTACAAGAAGATCTGCTCAGATGTCCCCTATTCTGAGGAAGTTGTGCAGAACTGTATGCAGGAGACCCTGAACTTTTTCTACTTCATCCTAAGAAACAGAGAAGACACGGATTTCGTTTTAAAGGATGTTGGCACTCTTGCTATCCGGGGAACAGAAGTGACAATGGCATTTTGCGAAGACTTTTTACTAAGCCTCAACAAGTCTACATATGTGGTAGAGAAGTTGCTCACTGTAAGTTTATTGTTTTTCCAGTGCTACTTAGAGCGGGTTTGACATCCCATCAAAGGACTGGGGAATTGAGCCCTGCTGGCCAGCTGTAACCTGCTGGATCACTTGGGCTAGGCATGGTCTGTAGCAGTGAAAGCTTTCTGTAGTTTCTTTCCTTTATTTGCTGTGGTTCAAGGGTGCTTGGAAGGTACATAGTACTACTTTTGCTGGGCAAGGGAAAGCCCTGGAAGGGCCTTGCCGTAAATAGGAAACAGGCCGAAGCAATGGCAGGGGTGATGATGTTCACCCCATGCTCTGGACATGAGGCTGAGGCACAGAGACACCAAGGCCTTGCTGAGACCAGCCCCTCGTGGCTGCTGGCATGCTATTTCTTCTGGCCTGACGGAAGAGAAGGAGCCGGTGGCTGAGTTCCTCCACGCTGCAGAGGTGTGCAGAGTCTTTGGAAGTCTTTGGAAGGACTTGGGGGATAAAACTAGCTTGGAATCATTTGCTGTCAGTTCAGCAATAGTTAAAGCAAGCCACCTCACTGCAACCAGCACCCGGGAACCCAGGGTCGTAATATGGGCCTTCCCTTGTGTTTGCCTCCATTGACTTCTTCCCTGCTAAACAAGGAGTCTCCTGCCTGACACCGTCAACACCTTGCAAAAAGGCTGGCGACGTTCCTTGCCCTGGCAGATGATATGCTGTGCAGCTTGTTTTAGCAAGGGACTGAAGCACTTGGCCAGAAGTTTGCTAAGAAGCCGCTAATTCTTGGAGCTATGGAAAGGCTGTTGTGAGCATTGAGTTCATTTCCCTGGTGTCACGTCAGATGTTTCTGTCCCTGTTGCAGAAGAAATGGGTCATATCAGACAAAGAAGTCTCTCTCTTGCCGAGCTGTTTTGGCCGTGTCTTCCGGATTCCACAGTGAGTATATTTGTTTCTGCAGCCCTTGTCTGACCAAGCGCGGATGTGCTCGGCTCGTGTTTGGTAGCACTCTGTCAAATTACTGGTTTGCAATTGATTTCATCCTTGCTTTTCCTTAATTTGGAGTTATGTATCCTCCGTACTGATTGTGGTTTGCATTTTACCATTACTGCCATCAGAGGGAACTGGTTTGCTAGGCAGAGGAATTTAGGCAACCCTCCTAACATTTCATTTGCTCATGCTCTTTCCATTGATAGAGACTGCCCAGACATTTAACACAAGTAAGATCCTAATATCTCCATGGTTTTGAATATACCATGGAAAGCTTCTCTTAGAGGGTAGATCAAAGACCAGATGCATGCAAGTCCTCTGTTTCCGTGCCTTCTGTGAGACTCACGTGAATCAAAGTGTCTCTGAAACGCCTTCTTGGGTCAAGATGGCACAGGAAGACTGAGGCAAAAAACCAAAACCTCTGTCTAGCGTGGGGCTGCTGAGCCGTTCCTGAGGCCAGCATTGCTCGGTGGTTCCTTTAATGGCCTAGGACGTGGGGTTGACTCTATAGAGATACCTTGATGTTCATCTGGCAAAGAAGCCCTTTTCTCAGAATGGTTCTTCCTATTTCCAGGTTTGAGATTAGAGCGGTGCCTCGAAGAGCTTCTGTCACAGACAAAGAGATACTTACAGAATTTGAGAGTGCTTTGAGCAGCATGGGAATAAAAGGTAATGTTAGTGACTGATTCCTGGCAGAGGTTTGTGCCTTTGCCTGTCTTCATTACTGGTGGGTGTTTAGGGCCCAGGCTACAACAGATGCCTGGGATGGTAGAGGCACCCTGTGTGCCTCTATTTACCCTTCCTGGTAAATCTCAAGGGACTCGTTTTGGAGCAAGATCCCAGGAGGACTCAGCACCACCAGCTGCAATTAACAGTGCTGAAGTATGTTTTGCCCCTGCACTCCATGCCCTGGAGCATATCTCTTCCATTTTAGGAGTGTGTTTGTGCAGGAGGGAGTGAATGTTTGGGGATTCCCATCGGCACTGTGAATCACAAACTCTGCCTTGAGTTGTGGTAGTCTGCAGGGGTTGGCGTCTATTGGAATCACCGTGGCATGATTCGATGAGAAAAATCATGTGCAAAGGTTGCTAAGCTGTGCCAAGACCTCACTTCTCTTTTAAAGCTGGGAAGTCTACTCCTCGACCTAAACTCCTCAGGAACAGAGCTACAACGTGTTTGAGTTGAATACGCGATGATAGCAAATTTTTGTATACCAAACACGTATGCAACACCAAGAAATTGTTCCCCCAAAACAGACTGTTAAGCGCCAAGTTCTGTCTCCCCCGGGAAAGCTGCTGTGCAGAGGAAGGACTAGCCGCAGCAGCAGCAAACTCACACCGAAGAGAATAATGTGGCTATTGATGGTTGAACAGGATCAAGGGTTGGTGTCAGGAAGGGCTCGAGATCTCCCTCCGAGAAAACAGGTCTCAGAAGGAAACCCAGTGAGGCCTCAAACAGCTTCTAACATTGCAGAGCAGATCTGTGCCTCCTCCTGCCTGTCCTGAGAGGTTTTCTCCTTTCATGCTTGCAGCGGCTGTTCGTCACACATTACGCCTTCTGCGAAGGGGCATTTCTTTAGACCACTTAGCCAGAGCTAAGATGGAGGAAGAAGCAGAGGAGAAAACGGAACGAAAAGGACCTCATGGCAGGTGAGACTCTGAAAGGACTCAATTAGAGTGGCCTTGTACTCTGGTGCTTCTACGGGATGTTTTGTAGGCTCAAACAGTGATGGAGGTTGGAAGGGCTTGGGGCGGTCCTAGTCCAACCAGCTGCTCCAAGCAGAGTCAGCTATGAGCTGAGGTCAGACCAGGTTGCTCAGGACTTTTTCCAGTCTTGTCTTCAAAGCCTTCACGGACAGAGACTACCCAAGCTCTCTGAGAAATGTGTTCCCTTGTTTCCTTTGCACCCAGTGTTTGTATTAACTCAGAAGGGCTGTTAACACATGTCACCACACAGTGCGTTTCCTTGCTGGATGGGAATTCCCACAGTATTTGGAACTGCTTTGCAGTGGTCGGTGTAATGGCCAGGAGAGGGATACCAGTATCTCCAGGTGCCTGTCACTGCACAGGATGCAAATCCTGTTGTTGTTCCATCAAAAGTGCCATCAGGCTGCGTGTCCTGGAGCCTTCCTTCTTACGGAAGAAGCTCATCTCCTTGATTTCCTTGGTGGCACATCTGAGCATTACAGGTCAGGGTCATCCCCTTCTCTGTGGAGGGGAAGACAATTGGGTGAAGAGAGCTCGCTCTGCTGCTGAAGCAGATGAGCAGTGTGAGCACAGGATGGAGAAGAAACTCTTCCTGCACTTGAACCGACTCATCCCAATGTGTATTTTCAGACTGTTGCCACAATGTGCAGGCACAGAAGGAAGGCAGCACGAAGAAACTCCTTTCGAGAGCCCTGAATTGCCATTGCCTACTTCTGAAGAACACAGGCAGAGAGGACAGGTACATAATATGGATTGAGGCAATTGTGTCACGTGATTGTAGAAAATCAAGTGGGCATATCTTAGGAGAAATAGGTACATGAAAAAATATACAGATGCCGATTCTGAGTAGATCTCTTACTGTGGCTCATTTTCCTATTCAATTACCTATTTTGGATATTGTTCATCTCAGAAAAGGAACTGTAGCCCTTTTCAAAAAGTAGCTCTTTGATGACTTAGTTCATTGGTCATAACAGAAGGGCTTTCTGGTTGCATCTGTAAGAACTGTCTGTCAACAGAAACTGGAAAAAAAGGGAAGATAAGAGAAGAGCATTATTTAAAAAAAAAAAAAAAGACAACAGATGAGACTAAGCGCTGCTATTGCATTTCTGGGTTCCTGTAGAAAAGACAGTCTGTATTTGGGCTGAACAGTAGAAGAAAACTGGAGACACTCATGGCCAAAAAGGAGGAAGAAGAGAACAGAAAAGCAGGAAGGGTCACCTTGCCAAAATTGCCTCAACAGCAAGCTGGGAGAGAAAGCGACAAGATGCGGAGGGGCCAGGTACGGGAGTATCAACAGAGCAGCCTTCTTCTGCTTGGGGTGGCACTGAGTTGGGAAGGTCTCCAAGTCCCAGCAGCATCGCTCCCTCCAAAGAGCAGGGCGGGTGGCTGTGGTTTTCATTCTCGCCTGCTTGCTGCTGTGAGGGAGGAATTGCCAGTGGAGGCCAAGGGCAAAACGAGCAGCCGGCCAGGGTGAGGGCATCAGTGGGCTGCTCCATCCCTGGAAAGGCGGCGACCTCTGCCCAGGTGCCAGCTCTGGAGCTTGAGCAGGAGCTCTCCCAGTCACATGGCTTGAGCCAGCTCCAGCTGGCGGCGTGGAGGGGGAGATCTGTCTTCCAAGTAGCATGGAGAGCACTCCGGCCATTATTCATAAGCAAAATGGCCGACATGTTATTTCAGCTGCTCCTTGGTGGCAGGGAGCCAGCATTTTGTGAAATGGCCCGACCCACCTGTTTTCGTGCTGCTCTGTGGTTTGCTGATGGCCCTGTCCCCACCCCGCCCCACCCCACCCCTCTCGGTTCAGCATGTCAGAACCGGAGGCCCCTGCCCACCACACACACGGAGGCCGCCGCTTTTGACCACGTCCTACCATGCGCGTTTCCGTACTGTTCTGTGATGGGCTTGCTGCCGGTTTTGGAAACCACCATACCCACATGACCCCAACTCTTGATTCTGCAAGACACGCATCTTGTTGTTGCGTAAAGTACCAGCGTGAGCAGCGAGGATGTGATCGAGGGTTTGACTAACGTCAAGCCAGAAGGTGTCTTGGAACATGGTTTCCAATGATGCCGCTGGAGAAATATGTATCCAACTTTTGCCTTTAGACTGAAAGCAAGTAGGTGTGGGCCATGCAAATCCAGACGCCGTGTTATTTTTGCTCCACCTGTGGCAAGACCAGCGTCTCCCTTTTTGAAACCAACTCGGGCCACAGATTCCTGTCATTTGTCTGTCTTGCAGCTGCCCCAGGAGGAAGAAGATAGCCTCAGCTCCCCAGAGACCACCTCCGATACAGAAGAGGGTCTACAAACGGCAGAGGCTTGGGTTCAGGCGAGGAGGCAGGCTCGAACCCAGCTGGAAAGCTTAGGGGACATTGAAAAATGGCTGACTCAAAAGCCTTCCCTCAGCCATCAGGAAGAAAGATGCTGGCAAAGAATACAGGCACGCAGAGCAGACAGGAGGGCTGCTGTCAAACCAGTCGTGACCGACAGCCTGGACGTAAGTACGGAAGTGCGTGGGAAAGAGCGTCTGCTGTGAAATCAGCAGAGTGTCGCTGCTTTAGCCCAGCTGATGCCACGTTGATGGGCATGGTGATCCTGGATAATGGTGATCTCAGGGTATTTTCTGATCCTTTTCAGCACTCACCATCAAAGAGCAGCCAGCCCCGGAAGAAGGGTAGCATTCCCCTTGTTTGTGCACCATACCCCCAGGCTCTTGTCACCCTGCATAACCTCCTGCACAAAGAGAAGCTGAGGATGGTGGACGTATTCAGGAAGGCTGGTATGGACGGGAGGAAGATCAAGAGAGCAGACTTCATCAAAGTCATCAAGGAGGTACGTAGGGAACAGAAAAATAATGAACAGCTGCAACTCTGCCCTGTTTTCCTGCATGCCAACCCAGAGCAAATGGAGGAGCTTCAGCAAGGGGCGTTTTCGCTTGCCTTACTCTCAGAGAATGGCTCCCACAACCTGTGAAAAGCTGAAGGGCAAAGGGAAGGGAAGCCTGCAGAAATGCACCTAGAGCAAGTCCCAGCAGGGAGTGAAGAAACCAACTGCCTCACAGACTTGGAAGACAGTCACTGCTCAGTAATGTGGCTGTCAGGATCCTGCTGTACACCCTGAACTGGCATCGAGTTTCCCAGTGTTGACACGTGGTCTTTCCCCCACCAGGCTCCTACATCTCCCCACTGCACTGCCTTTCAGTACATGTTTGCACAGCACGGCTCACACAGGGCCTCGCTTTCCATAGGCCGCAGCATTACAGAGCTGTGAAGAGCACGTTCAGGTTTATTAGGGTTTAGCAGTTCAGATGTTAACTGATATTCTAGTCCGAGCCAAAATATCTTCCTGAAACCCAGAGGGCTGGGAAGTTTGGCACAGTAAAAGCCGACAGCTCTGCAGGGGTCAGCAGAGCTGACTGGTGTCAAGTTGTGAATGCTTAATAAACCCAAGGAAACCTCATCAGGTTGCCTTTGTGCCATGCTTCCCTGCAAAAGCCCCTCCCACTCTGGAGCAAGCCTTGATCTTTTGGTGATCCCACTGTCATTTTCTGTTTTGGTTGCCAGACTGAAGTTCCCATCAGCGACAAGGATCTGGAGGACGTGGTCATCTTCTTGACTTCCTCAAAACCGGGGAATTTTATAAGCCCCAAAGATCTGATTGACTGTCAAAAGCAGTGGCTGGAAATGAGGAAAGGACAATCCCAAGAGACCAAAACAGGTGAGAGGACAGCACTGGGTTGGGAAAGCATCTCTATACAGACTGGAAATGCCAAAGTGGGTCCAGAATATGGCTTCTTGAGACCGTTGTCCTAGAGCAGAGCGGCTAGAAGGAGACTTCTAGGGAAACACTGAAGGATCCGGGGGATGTGCAATACCATAGTCAGCCCAATTGCAGGAGACGGGTTATCCAATCTTTCGGGTTGGGATCAAAGTCTGAACCCTGCGGTTTAACATCCTGTACTGGATTTTTTTTGTTAGCATTCATCACCCTTTCTCCAGCTGTTGGCGGCAGCTGGAAAACACAAGTTCAGAAGAGCTTATTCTTTAGTAAGCTCTGTTGGGAGTTCCAATCAGCACAACGTGCCAAACCCCTTTGCCTTAAACGTGGATCAGATGTTCCTTTCTGCTATGCTCTAAAGTGGCTTCTCTGGGCTTTTTGTTGGTTTGTTTTTTAATCGGTCGTAGGTGTAGAAGCTCGGTTCCAGAGAGCCACCTGCAAAACTGCCACTTCTGCTGGGGGCACGGCCAAAGAGATGAAGCCTCGTGCTCCTACCAAGCCCGAAAGAAAGTTAATACACTTGGAAGTTCCACCAGCCAACACTGAGCCAGAACGACGATGTCTGAGCTATGATGAAATGGAGGAGGTTGGAAAACTCTCAAGAGACAGGAGACGGTGGGAGAAGGTACTGTGTATGTGGCAGGAGAACAAGCGCACCTGCATGCCTTGGCGAATGTGGGGTGGTTTAGAGGACAGTGCAGCTGTAAAGGAAAGGGCAAGGGGTTATTGTGCGTATTAGCTTCTCAGTAGTCCCTTGACCACGTGGTGCCTTGCAGCTGAGGTGCTACAAGCCATCTCAAACAATTCCTTTGGCTTCTGAACACTCTGGTGAGATAAACACTTTTTCTGGGTAAGTGGCAAGAAGAAGAAGAAGGAGAAGGAGAAGTTGAAGCAGTTTCTGTGTCTGGGGACGGAGTCGTCTTGTGATCATCTAGTTGACCTATCCACCAGACTGTGATATGTCCCTTAAGGTGCTGATAAGCACTTTGTCCTGTTCAGTTGTGAGGCTCAGTGCAAGATGGTCCAATGGAAATATAACAGTGACTCACTCATTCACTTACTCCCAAATGTTTTCTTTGGAGCATCTTGGGTTGGATGAACTCTGGCAGAATCCAGGGCTACCTCCTCCTGCGAACGTGCTGCCCCGCAGTCACTGGCGATGGGGAGAGCCTCTGGCTCCCTGACACAATCAGGAATGAGAAGGTGACTGCAAGACATTTTTCGCCTGAGGCACCTGTGCCCGGTGTGCTGCTTTTCTGCTAAGCCCTCCAGGGCTCCTGTCTGAGGACCCAGCTCTGGATGGGAATTGCACTCCCAGAGGAGTGCCTGTCCCTGTGATCCCATTGCAAGGTGCCACCTCCTGTTTGCACACACTTTTGAGATGAATCCCTGCCTGTAGCTTCTCTGAAGGGAATGCAGCAACTCCAGGGCCTCACTGAATGCTAATCGGGACCTGCCCTTTACTTGCAGAACAAAGACAGCCCGATAGAACAGAAAGAAAAGTGCCGGATGGTGAGGTCTGGGGATGGCCCCGTTGATGAGCACTGCCTGCCGTCAACTGTAGAGACTGACTTGGGAGAACTGGTTGACCGATATCGCAGGAATGCCCTCATGAGCTATCTGAAGAGCTCCAAGCTGTGCAAAGAGCGCGATGTTCACATCACCGAGCCAGCGCTGCAGAAAGGTAAAGCACAGACCAAAGGCCTGATGCGAATCTGGCTTGTCAATCTGACAAGCTCACGTCTCTTCCCAAGCCCGGAAGCATGACTAATGTCAGGGGGCGCTGCCGATGGAGCATGTTTGTAGCCCTCGGAGAGCCGTGGCAGATGTTGCCCGTTAGGATCAGCAGTATCATCAGCAGGGCCAGAGCAGGGCTGAGATACCAAAGGGTGCTGCAGATCAGCCAGGGCCCTGTCCCGTTGCCCCTGGGGTGGTAGTCAGGTTCAACCAAGAGTGCAGCTCACGAGGCAAGTTCGTGGTGATGCGGCAGGTCCAAAGTCAAGCCAGGAAGTCAGACCGTAGTCAGGATCAGCGGGTCCATAGCCAGGAACAGACATGGCTGTGGCTCAGCTGAGGACTGCTACGCCTACAGCGTCTGAGCTGAAACCGGGGCTCCTCATCCCAGGGCGAGGCATGACTGTTTCCTCTGTGCACTTTGCCAACAGCCCTGCTGCATCCAGGAGACAAGATCATCAAGGAGGGAGCAGACATAAGGAGGATCAGGCAGCCCGGAGGATACTACAGCACAGGACGTGCTGATGCTCCGTCACTTGGGAGCACCTCCAGATCAGGAACGGCATCTGGAAGCCAGGCCAAGGAGGCGGAAAACAGGTTTGTTCGAAGAGGGCTTAAGATCAGTCCCCTCCTGCTACCCCGCTGTGTATCACCCCTCTGTGCTCAGTCCCCACGGTGTCAGAGGCAGTACCAAGGTGTGGAGTGAACCATTGGGATGCTGCAAGGGAGCAGCGAGCGACAGCGAAGAGGCAGATCCTCTTCTCAGCCTCACGGCCGCTGCTGTGTTTTAGCTAAGTCACTGGGTTGCAGTGGTGCCGGTGAACAGTTTGTGGTGCCTGGCAGGAGCCTTGCAGACGAGTTGGGACTAGCTCTGTGCTCTGAGCTACAGAGGTGACAAAACTTCTCCTCAGACTGACACAATGCTTGTCTGAAATGCCCTCAGAGAATGCTTATTCTTGTGGAAGAAAGACAATTCTGAAGAGCCGAGCTTTGGATGGCTGGAGAAGCTTTTGGAAAGAAAAAAACCTTGCAAACCAGAGCACAATCTTCCTTGTTTATCTCAGTTAAAGTGTTCAGATACTACAGTGATGGGCAACATACCAGCTCTTCAGATAGGTAGCTCACAAGCTGGCATTTCCAGTGTCAGTCACGTCTGCACAGGTCTGGCACAGCTGGAAGCCCAGGTAGCTGGTTCTTGTCAGGCTCACTTTTGCCCTTACTAAGAGAAGCAGTGAAACTGCCCAGAATTTTATTGCTGTAAAGCATGCTATTCTCTCTTATATATTTTTTTTTCTTCCCTTTTTCCCACCCTTTTTTTCAAAGGCATCTTCGGAGGAATAAGATGCAAAAGTCAAGCGACAATAACTTCTGGCCAGGTCATCTCCTGGACAAGCTATGCCTTTACTTTCCTGAAAAGCAGCATGACAGGGCACATGCCTTGTTCAGCTATGTTCCTCCAACCAAGCCCGCCTACTGTGGCATCTAAAGCCCTGACTGCAGCTAGCTCCTCAGCGAGCCAGGACACTTGGCCTCCGGAGACACTGCCTTCCAGAAGACCCATTCCACCTGAAGCTCTTCTCCAAGCAGCAGGAGATGCGTGCACAGCTTTGTGATCCCTCAGTCAGCTCATGGGATCTGGGCCCCGCTTCTGGATAAAATAAATGTATTAAATAAAGAGCGTATTCTCAAGCTGAAGGTGTGGGAGCTGGACAGACCACAAAATACACTTTTCTACTGGGAGCTTTTCTGCCCGCCTGGTAACAAAAGGCCTCGGCATTTTGTGATGGGTAACGAACACCTTGCTTCCCAAGCCCAAGAGCTGTAGCTGAAGTGTGTGTGTGGGTGGTGGAGGCACACCCTGCTCGACATGCAGCTGCCAGGATCCGACCCTTCCCCAGGCGGCAGCTGGCCCTGCCAGTTCCCGAGGTCTGAGCCTGTCTGGTGACAGGGGGATGCTGGGGGCTCCGTGGAGCAGCCGTCTGCAAAACACGTGTGGTAGGGCTGAGATGGCTGCCAAGTCGCTGAGCCTCTAGTTCAGTCCGAGGAGAGAAGATCAGACTGGTGGATTCTGGAGAAGGATCGCAGGAACCCCATTACGAGTGCAAAGAACAAAGCAATTGTTAATTAGTTAATGCAAATAAATGACTTGTCACAGCACTTGGTGCCACAATGGTCCCCTTCCTTTGTGACACCTGAAGAGTCATTACTGGGCCAGCATTCATCGGTCCCGTCATGGGGCAGGGCCAGCTCCTGCTGCCGCCCTTGACATGGCAAGTCCCCAACTGACTTCTTCCCTGCTTTCTCCTTCAGGAATAGGATAATAATTTGGAGGGGAACATGGCTCGTGAGGTTTCCCTCCTGGAGGAGCCCTTGAAATGCTATCCTTCTCCCAAGGAAATGTTGCTGTCCTACTCCGTACTGAACTGGAGGGAGGAAAATGGGATGTCCTTTATGACAGGAAATCAGTTTTGCTCGGAAACAAAGAGCCCAGAGATGCTCCAGGTGCCCCCAAATACCCTCCAAAAGCCTCTCGGTCCAGCCCAGAAAGTCCGAAACAGATCTGCTCCTAGTGACTCATGGTGACCCCTACTGTGGAAGTGAAGCCGAACAGAGAGGGAGAGACCAGGCACCCGTGCAGCCCCTCCAGCACCCCTTCCTCTCCACCTGGACACCGGCCCTGGGGCAGAGCTAGAGCAGAGTTTAGAGAGGAGTCCACGGCCCTCGGGCTCAACATGGCGCGAGCTTCCCCCGCCCGGCCGCGGCCTAGAGGCGAGAGCAGGGCAGGGGCAGCGCGGAGTGTGCCTCGCGCCAAGGCGGCGGGGGCAGCGCGCATGCGTCAACCGCCCGGCTGCAGTAGCGGTGTGCGAGCGGCGGACGGCGGCAGCATGTGACAGGCAGCGGTGCGCATGCGTCAGCCGCCCGGCTGGGGTACCGGCGGGCAGCCCGCTAGGGGCAACAGTGCGCATGCGTGAAGTCCCTGCCCGCAGTGACCCGAGCGCGCGTGCTCGACTGCAGCCGCCGTCTTCCGTGGCGTCACGCGGGCAGCCCCGCGGTGCGGGCGCTCCCCGGCCTGTCCCGCCCCGCCTTTGCCGCGGTGCTGCGCGGTCGGTGGGCGGTTTCCCGCGGTCAGCCGCAGAGCGGGCCGTCCGCTGGGAGAGCGGGGGCAGGTACCGCGCCCCGGCCCGGCCCTCCTCGCCTGGCCGGTGCCGGTCCCCGGCCCCCCCGCCTGTGGGGACGCTGCCCGCGAGCCGCGCCGTCTCTTTGGCAACGCCCGGAAGGGGCGTTTCGAGGCGGCCTCGAGGCCGGAAATGACGCTGCGGCTGGCGCGGAGGCGGTGGAGCCGGGCCGGAGCCATGTCAGCGGGTGGTGGAGGGCAGCGCGACGCTGGGACCGCTGGCGGGTGAGGCAGGGCCGCGGGCGCGGCGGGTCCTCGGGCGCCCCTGGCGAAGGGCCTCGATGTGGCGGTTCCGCGGCGCGGCAGGTCCTGGAGCTCCAGGCAGCGGGCCGGGACTGAGGCCTCTCTCTTTTCCAGGCGCCGCAGTAAGTGGGACCAGCCCGGCCCGTCCCCCGCCTTCCTTCTCCCTGGCACGACGCCGCTGCCCGGGCGCCCCTTTCCTGGTGGCGGAGATGGCGGCTCCGCTGTGGCGGGCTCCGAGAGCTCCGCAGCCCCCTCGGGAGCGCTGGATGCGGCCGCGGCCGTGGCCGCGAAAATCAACGCGATGTTAATGGCCAAAGGGAAACTGAAGCCGGCGCCCAGCACGGCGGACAAGGTGGGTGCCCGGAGGGGCGGTGGGAGCCGAGCCGTGCCGGTGGGACAGCCAGGCCCCGGGGCGATGGGCGAGGGTGGGTGTCACGTCTGTTTTCTGGAGACCTGCGACCGTTATTTTTCGGAATAGCTCTCAATGAGACGGGAAATGATGGAGGTTTGCTTTGTAAAGTAGGATATAGCAAAAAACAACCGGAAAACCTTTTCAAAAATTTTTTTCAGAATAACAGAAAATAGTGACATAGCTGTAAGATCAGTCCTGCCACTCTTCTATGAGGCTTAACAAAGGGATCTGTAGGAAGGTGATAAACTTTTTTCTGAAGTATTCTCTAAGTTGTACTGCTGATGTAAAAACTGCTGTATAAAACAGCCAGTTTAAAATATGACACCAAATTATTTTCATGCTTAAACAAGTTATCAGTAGGAGCCGTATGTCCAAGTTCTAAACAACTTGGTCAGCTTCTGGTCAGCCCTGACCTGAGCCTTGGTCAGCCCTGAAGTGGTCAGGCAGTTGGACTAGATCATTGTAGGTCCCTTCCAACTGAACTTTTCTATTCTAAAACAAGTATAACTTAAAGCCTGTTTTCCAATTTCAGTAACAGGAACAGTCTTGCTTTTCTGCATGTTATTAGCCTATGCTAGAGCCCAGTTTAGAAGGCTGTTTCAAGTTTCCTTCCAAACTTGTGCAAGTATAAAGTTAACAAGAAGAGTATGTTTTCACAGCGTATTGTATCTTCTTTTTCACATGCATAGTATTAGTGGGACTGCCAGTTATGTTCTGAGGGTTTGCCTTGTGAGGCAGCATCAAAATGAGTACTCATTTTGTCATTGGATTTATTCATAGATAATGTGAGAAAGAGTGACAAATGTGCCCTGCCACCTATTCACCGTAATTGGTTCTCTGTAGGTTCTGTATCTGAAATGATCATTACAGCCTTTTTAATATGTGAGGTTTGGTAGCGAGTGTTTCTTTGATCGTTGCTATCAGCAGTCCTAGGTGGCTTTACACATTGTTTGCTGCATGGTGATGTCTGCTTCTTGACACTTAATATCCACCTGAGGATGTGAAATTTTCAGCGTTGAAGTACACGTGGCTTGGTTTCAGGTAGCCTCCCTAGTCATACCAGATGGAAGTGAAGTCTGTTTGCTAACTGGCACTTTGAGACATGTACAAACTGGAAGATACTGACATGTCTCGTTCTTCCATCTATGTTTTTTCCATAAGCTCTGGTGGCATTCTGGCATCCTGTGACAAATTTTATTGCTGTGGGAACCACTTAACCAATTAATTAATTTGCTAATGGGATTATTTTTTTATTGCATACGTTGCTTTTGTTAGGAAATGTTCAATGATGCCATTTCCAGACTAATTAACTCTGACAGCACTTCAGATTGTGAGCAAATGGAAATTAAGAAGCCTGCACGTTAGTGAATGTACTTTTTTTTTTTTAAAGTGTGGAAGGAATGGAGAAATAGAATGCATGTACAATGCATTAGACGTATGTCCCTCCATAGCTGCCTTCTGGCTCTCACGCAAGTGCCATGCTTCATGTGGTATTTGTGAGAGTGGATAGATACGTTTTGGATGTTACGGGAAGGTTCTCTTTTTATAGAGTCTTGTTTTATGTTTATGTCCCCAAAAGCATTTCAGAATTTTTAGGAGGATGTGCTGTCTAACTCTCTATACGTGGAAAAAGCTATAAGGTCTTTGTCGTAACTCCAACTCTTCTGCCATATCTTCTGAATCTGTTTGTGAATCCATGGCGTTTTCTTTCTTAGCCTTTAGATACTGACACAAAATATTATGCCCTTGGTTTAAAAAAAGGAGGGGGGAGGGAAGTGCAGTCATAGTGTGGATGAGTTTAGATCTTGAACAGAAATTCTAAATTCTATGCCTATGTAAGGGGAGTTGAGAGAAGTATGATGTTTGGCTAATAATATGCTTTATTAGTCTCACAGTTTCTGTCAGAGATGCCAATTCAAGTGTAAGATGCCTTGATTTCCATTTGAGCAACTTTACTGCTTAGTTCTACATCTGTTTCTCCACTTACAGTAACTACTTACTATATTAAAATGTGCTGAAGATAAAACTAGTGTTTTTATTTGGGCTCAAGGTTGTGAAGAGGTAGATTATTAAGTAGTAGATATAATGTGCTTTCCGCTAATATTTGTAAAGCTTTTGGGTTCAACAGCTGAAAGCAGAGAATGAAAAGGATACTCACCTCTAGAGTACTAGGGTCAATTTGTTTGTTACATCATTTGTCTCTGCTTTCCAATTGCTGGTCTTTTGCAACGGTTGTCTTTGAAGCTGCAGGCTCTGGGAAAAGGTCCGTCTACAAGTAAAAGCAAAGATGACCTTGTGGTGGCAGAGGTAGAAATCAATGATGTCCCCCTCACGTGCAGAAACCTTCTGACGAGAGGACAGACTCAGGATGAGGTACGTTCAGGATCTACGTCTGATTTGTTAGTTTGGCAGGACATTTGTACCTGCTTGTAAGGTTAAGAGAGCTTGCAATAAACTATATACAGTGGTTATTTCCTCTTTTTACAAAACTCATGTTTTCTAAGACACTTTGTTTAGCAGTTTATTGGTTTGTTTTTATACAACAAAATAGCTTAAACCACTTTGGGTTTTTTGTGTGTGGTTTGTTTATTATTGGTAAACTTGTCACTGGGTTTTTCAAATTGTTTGTAGATAAGTCGACTGAGTGGAGCAGCTGTCTCTACTCGAGGGAGATTCATGACTGCAGAAGAGAAAGCAAAAGTGGGACCCGGGTTTGTATTTCTTTTTGGAGTTTCTGGGTTTTTTTCTCATTGGGTGGCGAAGTGATGGGGGTTTTGTTTGGTTTGTTTCTCATGAGCAGTGTCACATTTGGGTGCCAGAGTGAATTGACTATTGAGTGTTTCGAATATGTTTACCTTTATGATAGTCCTGACTGCATAGCTGCTTTCCTACCTTGTTAATGTTGATAGGGTGAAATTAAAAAAACAAACCAACAACAACAACAAAAAACACCAAAAAAAAAACCCCAACAACAAACCAAACACAAATGTGACAGATCAGACTGTGCTGAACTTCTTCCGACTGAACACTCTACTGGATCTCTTGTGCATTTTGCCGAGAATGGTCAACTTTCCAATTACAAAGAGAGCTAATACTTCATAGACTCAGTGCTTTTAGTTAGTTAACCTTTCATGTGGACAAGCAAATTAAAGTTTTCAGTGATACAACTTTAATAAGTCGTCATGTAAATAATTTCTGAATCTTTTTAGTTTTCAGTGCAAAGCTTTACTTACTGAGCACTGTGATATTCAATGAATATGTATTTACTTCCTTATTTGAAGAGTACTTCAAATCTTTATGGAAGACTTCGTCTAGTTGACTGTAATATAATTAGATTGAATCCATTATTTTATGTTCTCTGAGGGTTTAATGGAATTTTTGACATTTCCTTTCCAGAGATCGTCCTTTGTATCTTCATGTCCAGGGTCAGACACGGGAATTGGTTGACAGTAAGTGTACAAAGCATGCTGCTTTTTCTCTCGTTATTTGTGATAAAGGGGTTTTACTAAGGGGCTTTGTTATGACCAGTATGGATTTGTACTATAAACATCTCAGTGTTGATAACAGACCCAAAACTCAAAAACTACCTAAGCTGCTGTGTAGTGCATCCTGTAAGTCACAAAACCAAAACTTTTGGTAGACTACAAGGAAAGTGGGCGGAGTGGGTAGGGTTCTTAGACAGGTACAGCTCTTACACATCAGTTTATTCACTGATAATACGCTGAGATCTTGTTACAATAGGTGTGTGACAGGGAGACCTTCCCTTTAATATACAAATATGAACATTTCTTGTGAAATATCTACATTTCCATTAGAAGAACAAAGAACTCCTCTCTTGCCTCTGCCTGCTGGAAAAGAAGGAAAACTATGAACTGTTAGGTGTTTGTTTGTTCTGTGTATCAGTTCACGGGCTTGCCCTCAGATGTCTCTTGAAACTTGAAGCTGCCCACTTGTATCTACCTTGATTTCCACAGCCAGTAAACAATTTTTCACGTGTTAGTTTGCTCATTCTTGCAAATGTAAATTCTATATAGGGTTAATATAAATGTTTCTAGCATTTGCTAAGATGTGTGGGCTAAAACCTCCCACCTGCATATATTAGCCTAAGCTTTATCAGAGTGGGAGTGTAGAAAGAACCCTGATGCTTGTGGCCATCCTTTGTGATCCAGTCCCAGAATGCTAATATTGGACCCCACCATCAGATGCAATCTTTTTGCCTGTAGATCTATGGGAAAGTAATCTAGTCACTTCACAATTTGGTTAATCTGGGCAGTTGACAAGGGCTGAAATATAAATGAATTTCGTATTCTGTCAACTAGGAGCTGTTAACCGAATTAAAGAGATAATTACTAATGGAGTAGTGAAAGCAGCCACAGGTTCTAGTCCAACGTTCAATGGAGCTACAGTTACAGTCTATCACCAGCCAGCCCCTATTACTCAGTTGTCTCCAGCAGTTGGCCAAAAACCTCCATTCCAGTCAGGGGTGAGTAATTCATTTATGTGACTTTCATTGAATATCACTGATTACAAGATCTGCCTGTTACAAAGTATACATGTAATGGGCTATTTATTAAAAAACAAAACAAAACACCAAACACAAAAAAAAACTAAACCAAAAAAACACCCAAAAAAGTCAAGAAACACCTTGCGTCTTGTGAAAACTGGAGGACTAATCAGACTGAGTCTGAAGAGTGAGACTCAGATGACAGCAGCCTCCTAAAAGAAAAGGGATGGAGAGAGCAGCCCTACTTACAGAAAAGCAAAGGACTGACTGTGCCATCCAACACAACTATTGAGACCGTCATAGAAATAAGATTTCTGGCCTTCAGTGAAATGAGCATCCTAATTCTTAGAGTGAAATAATAACCTTTTATGGTTACATTTACAGATGCATTATGTTCAGGACAAGTTATTTGTTGGTCTGGAACATGCTGTACCTACTTTTAATGTGAAGGAGAAGGTGGAAGGGCCTGGTTGCTCCTACTTGCAGCACATCCAGATTGAAACGGGTGCCAAAGTCTTTCTTCGTGGGAAAGGCTCGGGTTGCATAGAACCAGCATCGGGCAGAGAAGCTTTTGAACCCATGTACATCTACATCAGGTATGAGGGGGGTTTTAAAAAAAAAAAAATAAAAATCCCAGAGACCAGTCATGAATGTAGCTTAATGTTTAATTAAGAATTTGGGGAATTCTTAATTCTGACTGACTTAAAATGCAAATCAGGTTCTCAATTGAACCTGACTTTTATTTTAATAGAGATGTCTCTAAAGCGATAAAGATACCAACCATATGACGATATGGTATAAAGTGATATTCAACCATAAGATTCTGCTTTTATTGGGAACACAGTAAAGCTGCGTTCTTTTTGGGCTTGGGCTATGATGTTGAGCTTTAAAGGAAGAATGAAATGGAAGGAGGAATACAAAATGCACTGACCAATCAAGTCAGTGTTCTGTGCTTGTTTCTTGCAGTATTTAGACTAACCTGAATTTTCACGTAGAAGATAAATACTCATCAAAGCGATGTTCACAATTGTGCTAAATAACTGCAGAGCTGCTAGAGTCCTGTTGAGGTGACTGATCGCTCATTAAAGGGATAAGATCTGACAGCAGGTTGCTGATGAAAGAAGTAGCTCCCAAATTTGGCAGAAACATTTGTGCTTACGAGGTATTTTTTTTGTATATGTTTTCAGTCACCCAAAGCCAGAAGGTTTGGCAGCTGCTAAAAAGCTGTGTGAGAATCTATTGCAAACCGTGAGTAGCTCTTAAAAATAGGAGATTTCAGAGCCTGTCGTAGCTTTAGCGTGTGCCTGGCTAATGATTTTTTTTTTTTTAATCTCTCAGCAAAACTGTCGATGTGTTCTGACTTGCTAATAGGTTTTTCCTTCTAAGTACCACTGTCTGATTTTGTACAGTGAATAAACATTTCTCAGGATGGAGCTGTAGTAGTGGAATTTTGGGGGAAAAAATGCAAATGCTTCCTGAGCAGAACGGGGGGTGGAAATTGTCTGACTGTATGCAAACATAAAGAAATCCTGCTTTTTTCTGGTTGCTGTAGCTTTCCTTGCTTTAGCTTTAAAAGTTATCCAGAGCCACGCTGTCTGCTTTATCTTTCCTAAAGTGATTTTTGTACCAAAAAAATTTTAGAAAATCTCTGGCATGTACACATAGAAAATGAATGTCTTAGCTTTTCTTATATGAATGCAAATAGAGTAAAATCCTGTGAGACGGTCTTTTTGTTAGTATCGATAATTGAGTATGGGCTACAAAGTCTCTTTTGAAAAATGTATGGAAGCTTTTAGATTCTTTGACTTTGAGTATTTTTGTCTCTACCAGAGTAATTAGTTTGCCACTCTCTATTTCCTGTGAAAGATTATCCTGTATTTTACACAAATCTGTCACAGAGACCAGCAGGATTAGTGGGATATTTAGCGGGATTTTGGTGGTGGTTTTGGTCTGTGGGTTTATGTTTTCAGTTTTTATGTTTGGATTATTGCTGTCTTTGTGCATAGTATGTTCTGTAATCAAAGTCCCCTTACAGTTCTATGGGGATGCACGGTAAGATGCCTTTTGCCTGCAAAAGATTAATATAGTAAATAGATGTTTGTTGTCTAATCTTCTAAAATCCTTTGTAGGTTCATGCTGAATACTCCCGATTTGTGAATCAGATAACCACTGCGGTACCCTTAGCAGGTAAACATTAGAAATAATGAAGTCTTTGAAGTTGTATTCTGCAGAGCTGTACTTACAGTTAGTTTTGTGGAATTTATTTACCTGTGGAGGTCTTTGTGTTAAGTCCTTCAGTTGAAAAGGAGTCCAGCTTCTTTTACATTTGGTAATTAAATTCACTGTTTTTGTGACTCTAACTGAATTGAAGATGACCCTTTTTCCCCCTTTCTCTCACCAGGCTTCACACAGCCTGCCGCTATAAATAGCGTACCTTCCCAGCCATCGTATTACCCTTCCAATGGGTATCAGTCTGGTTATCCTGTTGTTCCCCCTCCTCAACAACCAGTTCAGCCACCATATGGTGTACCAGGCATAGTACCGCCTGCAGTGCCATTGGCACCTGGCGTCTTAACAACGCTACCTACAGGAGTTCCGCCTGTGCCGACACAGTATCCAATCTCTCAAGTACAGCCTCCAGCCAGCACTGGCCAGGTACTGCCACAGATTAATTACTTGCCCTATAGTTGTCAACTTACTAAGCTGTTTGCTAACAATAAAATACTTAAAGTAGTTCCAGATGGATAATTCTTATTTAGGGCATTTTTTTGATTATTGCTTTGCTGATGCTTCTGTCTAAGCAATTAAATTGTTGGTACGGTTGCTTCATACTGCGTTTGTCATATCATAGCCACCTCATAGAATCAGAGAATCATAGAATCATAGAATCATACAGGTTGGAAAAGACCTCTAAGATCATCGTGTCCAACCGTCAACCCAACACCACCATGCCCACTACACCATGTCCCTAAGGGCCTCATCTACACGTCTTTTAAATACCTCCAGGGATGGTGACTCCACCACTTCCCTGGGCAGCCTGTTCCAAGGCCTGACCACTCTTTCAGTAAAGAAATTTTTCCTAATGTTCAATCTAAACCTCCCTTGGCACAACTTGAGGCCATTTCCTCTTGTCCTATCGCTAGTTACTTGGGAGAAGAGACCAACACCCACCTCGCTACACCCTCCTTTCAGGTAGTTGTAGAGTGCGATGAGGTCTCCCCTCAGCCTCCTCTTCTCCAGGCTAAACAACCCCAGTTCCCTCAGCCGCTCCTCATAAGACTTGTGCTCCAGGCCCTTCACCAGCTTCGTTGCCCTCCTCCACCTGTTAACATAAAGGATATTTGCAGGGGTGGTCACTTGTTTATGGAAAGTGTTGTCACAGGCTGTGATACAGCTATGTAGGTACAATGAGTTTGAGTTACAGATAGTGATTATTTTGAGGTGGGAGCATTCTATAAATGAAATACTTGTCTTATCTTTAATCTTTTGGTTTCTCTTAGGTTCTGCAAAGAGAAACTAGTTGTGTGTTCTGCTCCTATGTATGAAACTGTACATTGAATTAATACTTTATAAGCATATTATCAAATTTTCTTGTGTTTTGTTTTCAACTTCTGCATGCCAGAGTCCACTGAGTGGTCCTTTTCTTCCTGCTGCCCCAGTAAAAACAACCGTGCCGACTGGTACACAGCCACAAGTCCAACCCCATCCCCAAGGTCAAAAGAGACGCTTCACTGAGGAACTACCAGATGAGAGAGAGTCAGGACTGCTGGGATATCAGGTGGAATAAAATCGGCAATTTTACTTCATTCACCAAAATGGAACTTGGCTGGAGAGGGATTGTTATTAGCACAGTTTATTTGACAACAGTCATGCAAGACCGTTGGCAGATGGCAGCAATTGTTACAAAACATCGAGACCACGCTTTGGTTTCTTTGAGTGGATGCACTGTTCTTAAACTGTGGCTGACTTGATTCATTGGCAGCTTGCCTTCCATACCCTCAATCTTTTGTGAAAAATAGCAGTGCGTTCAGGTCAAAGAGATGACAAGAGCGTGTTACTGGTTAGTGTAAAGGGAGATTGATTGGGGTTTTCTGGGTCTTTTGAGTGGGCTTGTTTGAGGGGTGGGAGGGAAATGTGGTAATAACTTCCAGATTTTCCCATTTACCTTTCTTGCAGGTTACACTTGAGAGGATTTCAAGAAGCCTAGTTTTAAGAGATTGATTTTTTTTTTTAAGATAGCAAATGTTAAACAGTTGATTTTAATAAAAATAATTTTTGATGAGTTCTTCAGACTTGTATGTGAGAAAAGGAAGTTTCTGCAAATGCTTCTGTGATGATACACCCCTGCTCACAGGCAGAAACCCTTAATAAAAGCTTTGCCTAGAGAAAATAAGGAACTACCTATATGTTAGACCTAATATTAGTATCCTGAGCAGAGTTTACTGTGGCATGAGGTCTATACAGTTTTCAGAATTACCTTACTGAGGAGCTAATAAGTCGATCTGTGAACTAAGCAGCTATCTTTACTGTCCTGAACTACTGGAAAGGTGGAGTAGGTGGTGAGGTGTCTTCCATATTGGTGCTCAGGCGTCTTTCTTACTACATTACCCTCAGTATTTTTAGGAGAAAGCATTTTGTTTGTCAATGGCAATTAGTGGTTTCTTCTACTAGTTGGCAATATGCTCTGAAAAGTTGGGTTTCCTATCGTTATCATTAAGGAGCTATAGCTTATGTTGTAGTTGTAGATTTGCTAATGCCGTGTGTTTTTCTGCTCATAGCATGGACCCATTCATATGACTAATTTAGGTACAGGCTTCTCCAGTCAGAGTGAAATCGATGGAGCCGGATCGAAGCCAGCAAGTTCCTCAGGAAAGGAGAGAGAGAGGGACAGGTGAGTGATGAAAGAATTATGTTCAGTCTTTTCTGATGGAAAACTTATTTCAGATCTGTGTTTCATGTTCTCTTCTGTAACTTAGGGGCTGGAGGGGGTTGTTTGTTTTGTTGTGGGTGGTTTTCTGTGTTGGGTGGTTTTTTGTTGGGTTTTGGGTGTTTGTTTGTTTGTTTTTAAGGAGAAGGGATGCAAGGGTTACTTTTTGACGCTACATAAAGAAAATAGCTTAATTTCTACTCCTCCCTAAGTCTGTATGCTCTTACTTTGTCTGGGTGTGGTATTTTGCCAACTTCTTGAGATGACAGGGTATTCTTGTGAAATAGGTTAGCACTTACACTTTAAATTATTCCAATTTTAAACATATCTGGAAAAGTTGAAAACTTGAAATTTTGCAGCCTGAAATTTCAGCGAAAGATTTACTTGATAGTCCCTTTTATTTTCGCATCATTATGAAATATGTCATCAAGGGTTTTGGTAAAGTTTTCTGTGTTCTACATCTTGTATGTAGTCCTAAACTCAGCCTAGCTATTTGAAGTCATAAGGCATCACTGCTCTTCCATATGCACTCCAGTGTATTGAGCCACAAAACTGTCAGGCTTGCTCTTTATTTCATAGCATGGTTTGGGTTGGAAGGGACCTTTAAAGATCATCTAGTCCGCCCCCTCTGTCATGGGGAGGGACATCTTCTACTAGATCATCTACTAGGTTGCTCAAAGCCTTGTCCAACCTGTCCTTGAACACTTCCAGGGACAGGGCATCTACCACTTCTCTGGGCAACCTGTTCCAGTGTCTCATCACCATTCAGAAAAGAGTTTCTTCCTTACATCTAATCTACGTCTGCCCTCTTCTTTTTTAAAACCATTACGCCTTGTCCTGTCACTATAGGCCTTGGTAAAGAGTCTCTCTCCATCTTTCTTATAAGCTTCCTTCAGGTACTGAAAGGCCATAATAAGGTCTCCCCGAAGCCTGCTCTTCTCCAGACTGGGCAACTCCAACTCTCTGAGCCTTTCTTCGTAGGAGAGGTGTTCCAGCCCTCGGATCATTTTTGTGGCCTCCTCCGGACCTGCTCCAACAGGTCCGTGTCTTGTGCTGGGGTCCCCAGAGCTGGATGCAGTGCTCCAGGTGGGGTCTCAAGAGAGCAGAGTAGAGGGGGAGAATCACTTCCCTCAACCTGCTGGCCACGCTGCTTTTGATGCAGCCCAGGACATGATTGGCTTTCTGGGCTGCAAGCACGTGTTAGCAGCTTGTGTCCAATTTCTCATCCACCAGTATCCCCAAGTCCTTCTCCGCAGCGCTGCTCTCAATCTCTTCATCTCCCAGACAGTGTTGATACTGGGGATTGCTCTGACCCAAGTGCAGGACCTAGCACTTGGCCTTGTTGAACTTCATGAGATTTGCATGGGCCCACTCCTCAAGCCTGTCAGGGTCCCTCTGGGTGGCATCCCTTCCTTCTAGAGTATCGACCGCACCACTCAGCTTGGTGTCATCTGCAAACTTGCGGAGGGTGCACTCGATGCCACTGTGTATGTCATTGATGAAGACATTAAATAGTATTGGTCCCAGTATGGGCCCTTGAGGGACACCACTTGTTACTGGTTGCCACTTGAACATTGAGCCATTGACTCTAACTCTTTGGATGTGGCCATCCAGCCAATTCCTTAGCCATCTAATAGTCCATCCATCAAATCTATTTCCCTCTGATTTAGAGGTAAGAATGTTGGAGGGGACCGAATTGAAGGCCTTACAGAAGTCCAGGTAGGTGACATCAGCTGCTCTTCCCTTGTCCACTGATGCAATCACTCCATCATAGAAGGCCACTAGATTAGTCAGGCAATTAGAAGTTAAACTCCTCAGGTCAAGGACTGAGTTATGAATTTGTTTGCTATTACCTTTGACTCTTTGCTTGTTTTTAAAAAAAAAAAAAAAGAAAAAAGAAAAAATAAGGGCTTGCATTGGTTTAAATAGGCAGTTGATGCCTCCGCCAGCTTTTCCTGTCACTGGGATGAAATCAGAATCTGAAGAAAGAAATGGTGCGGGGTCTTTACCAGGCAACCATGGTGAGTGTAATGAATAAAATACACTTCTAAGTCAAGTTTCCTTTCCCAAATGAGTTTGTGCTGGTCTTAGCACTCATTTAAATCGGTGATTTTTCTTGGCTGTTCTTTACACCGCATTGTTTAAGTGAAAAGCAGGTCGTATTGCACTGCTCTAAAATCACTTATGTTCGCTGCTTCTCTTAAAACTTTAATAAATACCTGTATGAATGAGGAGAGTGTAATTAAGGGCAGGACCACAGATGGGTATTTTTGAGCCATCAGCCAGCTGAGGCACAGAATCTCACGGGATTGTTTTGTAACACAGATATGTGGCTTTACATTGTGAACAGCTATCTCTAGAGGCACTGAGGAGTATCAGTGGGAGTTATGGTTCAGGTGTGTATTTACAGACATGAGTTATGTCCACCTTGTCTGCAAACAACAGAAGTGCTGTCAGATTTCATCGTTTTGTAGGGCTTTCATACATCAAGTATTTGCAACTTGGTAAAACGTAATCATTTTAATTCTCCTGGTAGTTCAGTGCCTTTCAGGTCTGCAGGTACATCACGTTAGTCTGTTTAACCTTAGTTTTTCTGCAGTATTGGTCCCAGAGATTGCTCTTCTGTTAGCTTTCTTTTGAACAAAATTTCTACTTTTCTTTACATATTTATCTCTTTAACGGTGAAATTGCCATCACTTAGACCCATTTGCTAACTTTACCTTTTTTGTGTGTTTGTTTCTTCTTTCTCTGTTCTCTTACATGGTTCTGATGGATCACATGTGCTGTTGCTGGTGCTGTTTCGTGTGGCCTTCGACCTTGGATGACCATTGGCCTTGTGACCTCAAAATGGTGTCCAACTAACGATTTACAATTAACATCTTTTTTTATTAACTCATTTTGGGGCATTTTATCTCTTTATTTTTATTTTTTCCTTCTTGGGGGTTGGGGGGATTGTTTTGTTTTCCCCTCCTAGATCATCAAGCTAAGAAGATGAAAACTGCAGAAAAGGGCTTTGGATTAGTGGCGTATGCTGGAGATTCATCAGATGAAGAGGAGGAACATGGTGGCCATAAAAACGCAAGTACTTTTTCACAGGGATGGAGTTTGGGATACCAGTACCCTTCCTCACAACAGCGAGCTAAACAACAGATGCCATTTTGGATGGCACCATAAAAGCTGCAGAAGAGTTTTCATTCATCTTTTTTTTTTTTTTTCCCCTCTAGCAATAATGCATGTATATTAAAGAATGAACTTTGCAAATATGCATTGTTTTTACATTTGCAGAAGCTAAAAGTTCAGTATTCCCCCTTGAAAGGGCTCCATTACTTTTAAAATCCTTCTTTCTGCAGTGAATTTGTCAATTAAAAAAAAATATTTGAAATAATACCCTGACAGGGCTAGTCCCTTATACAATGGGGGAAGTACTGTAAAGAGAAACTAGGGAAGCCTGTCGGTCCGCGTTTCCCATTTTTCCAGGATAACTTAAAAATGGAAAGAGTCAGTCATGCTGACTTCATTCTGCGCCTGGTGTTCATATTTTATTGAGTGTTCCTGCTGTCAGCCTGTGCCTGCAGTCCTGTTGAGCTAATGGTGACCCCGGCTTCAATGTTCGGACTTTCAGCAAAGGAAAGGAATATACAGTAGTTCTGAAAAACTGAGGATCGCATTTCCTAAAACTCGTAATTTGTTTTTATTTTAAGCATCTCCTGTAACTCAGCACTGTTTTTTCTTTAAAATGTGGTTTTACTAACCCCACAACTTCTCGTTCTAGCCAAATGTCGGGGCGGGGGGAATGCTTAGTTTTTGGATGGGTTCATCTTGCCGCTGATCGCCAGGTGGACTTGGCGCTGCAGCACTGGTACTTAATGTTCTCCAGTCACCCCTGTGCATTTCGTTCCCATTCAGCGGTTCGGACGGAACTCCTTCTCGCGAGGTTCGCCCCGTCTCTTAACTCGTTCACTTACTTGATTCTACCCCTTCTGTTTCACGGTGGTTTAACAAAGAAAAGGCAGGCAGCAGCCGGGTCCACGCAGCGCCAGGACCCCAGCACTGGCCTTGCTCTTGCCCTGAAGTGCAGAAGTGGAACCTGGGAATAAGTTGTTGGATGTTTATGGAGATGAACTGCGACACAGGCTTTCTTGGCGGGGAGGGCTGCTGCAGAACGAACTCTTTTGTATGGAGAGTGGGGCTGCGACAAGGTGCTGGTCAGCTTTCCCAAGGGGAGAAATAGTTTTAAAAATGGGGACGTGTGTCGCTGCTGCACACTGAAAGACCTTGCTGGCTCACTTGTACAAACATTGTCTTTACTATGTGTTGTAAATAATTAGAACCATACTTTCATTATAAATAAATGTATAAATACTCTGCTTCTTGCTGCTTTTGTGGGTGAGGTTTGACTTCAGCCACCAGCCGCGGTAGGGAGTTCTTCGGTGCCCTCGGCCCGGGGCGCTGCAGGGGCACGCGCCCTCCCGCCGCCCCGCGGCGCGGAGGGGAGCGGCGGGCGGCGCTGGCTCCGCCCAGCCCTAGCCCTGGCCCCGCCCCTCCGCTCAGCGCCCGAGCCCCCCCTCCCTCCGCGCGGGGCGGGCGGGGCGCCGGGCGCTCGCTGGCTGTGGAGGGCGCGCCGCCATTTTGGTGCCTCTGCCTCGGCTCGGAGCGCGGCCGGAGCGGCGGCCGGTCGGATGCGGTGCGGAGGAGCCTGACGGTGAGGAGGAAGGGGGTGGCGGCGGGGCAGCGCGGGCGAGGGGCTGCCGCTGCTCACGCTCTTTTCTCTCCTTCAGCGGCGGCGGCGGCTTCTTCGGCGCTGCGGAGATGGATTCTGGAGCCCGCCCGGGCGGCGGCGGCGGCGCTTCGGGGCAGTCCCGCGAGTACAAGCTAGTGATGCTGGGCGCCGGTGGCGTCGGCAAGAGCGGTGCGTACGGCTCCTCCGGACGGGGCCGCGGGGCCGATCTGCCGTCGGAGGGGGAACCGCGGGGGGCGGCCCTGAAGACCCTCTCTCCTGCCGCGGGCGGACCCGCCGCTTTCCCCTCAGCTGCGCGGCGCGGCGCGGGGGCTCCGCAGGTAGCGCTGGTGGCAGGAGCGCCGGAGGGCTCTGCTCGGCAGCTGCGGGAGGACGTGTTTCTTGAACAAAACAGCCGGGTTTGGGCGCTATTCCGTCGCCCCCCCCCCCCCCCCCCCCCCCGGGTGTCTCGGGAGCGCCTGTGTCATCGTCTTCCGCGTTTTGGCCGTGTCCAGCTTTGTTTCTGAAACTGGTAACGGAGCGCTTTGTTGAGGACAAGGGCGTAGTTCTCAGTGTTTATTTAACTTATTTCGTTTACCATGTTTCTTTCGAGTCTTGCACCGGGTATAGTTTTACGTTTTAGCTGTTACTGAAATAATGTGCTCAAGCACATTGTGAACCGAATGCTTAAGTGGCAGATGTTTACCGAGACTTGTGCAATTGTGTCTCCGATTTTTGTTTCCAGCCATGACCATGCAGTTCATCAGTCACCGGTTTCCAGAGGATCATGATCCCACAATTGGTAAGAAAAATCTTTCTTTTCGTTTTGCTGTTCACTCCCTCTCTTAGCAGGTTAAGCTGTTGTGGGGTCCATTGCTTTAAAGTACTCAATTCAAAGAAAGCTATAAATTTGGCTGTACATTGAGGACTTAACTCCCTTAGATTAGTCATTTAAAGGTATTAAGTGTTCTGAGACTGCTGTGAGGACGGGGTTACATATCCTGAGTTTTAGATCTTTAATGGTTTTTCTATCACATATGTTCAGGCCATGCGCTATCTGAATTTGTCTGTATGTTGGCCGACAAGGATGAAAAACTGCTGATAAGTGATTATTAGTTGTCTATTCAAAAAATCTAGTCTCCGTGCTGTAGATCAGCTCTCTGCTATTAATTTATCAGGCCAAATTGTGCTCTGTGTTTTAGAAATTTGGAGGGGTGAAAGTGCTTAACACCTTACTGTATTGCTACATAACTTTTGCAGCATCTCTTAAGAGAAACCTTAACCAACAGTTACACTGTCAAAAGAAAAGTGGCAAAAACAGCCAGCTTCTTGTTGAAAGTGGACTGTTGCAGTGTGGGAGTGCTGACTTAGAGGGACAGAATATTTATTGTCTTACTTTTAAGAAAATGGCAGTTGGTGGTGGCCAGTTCTTCTCTTGAATCATGGGTATTTTCTGGCTTTGAGAAAAATGTAATGCTCTTACTCTGTGCTGTCCACCAAGGTGTCCAGAATTGAATTTATAGGATGTGGTCACATGTCTGTCAGAAATAGCATGTACAATAGCATGATTTTAGCAAACAGCTGGGAGGATACTAAATCACACCAGAACAATTAAAGATTTAATTTGTTGTTAAACAAAGTTCAGACTAATTTAATATAGTAATATTACCAGATTAGGTTCTTCTAGCGTAACATTCTCTTTGTGAATTGATGACTAATGAATCTAGCAATTGTATTCCAATCTTGTCCTTTCCGACGTGCCGTGAATTCATAGAGGACGCTTATAAAATACGAATACGCATTGATGACGAACCTGCCAATCTGGATATCTTGGACACAGCAGGACAGGTATGTGAGCAATAATAAGTGAATTGGGAGGACGTTAAGAAGTCTGTAACAGTCAGGTGTAGAGACAGAAATCCTGAAAAAGTATGCCTGTCTTTTCTTCCGAATTGTTTTTGAGCTCTCTTACTTCTAAACATCATGTTGCTTATAGCTTCTGTATCATACTGTCTATATTTAGGCAGCTCAGAAGGGACTCTGGTTTCATGCGCTGTTTTCTCCATTGCACCTTGCTGTTCATGATCCACAAGCAATACGTATTGGCTGATAAATGATATGTTGGTATGATTTCTATAGCGAGGGAAGCTTGGTGTTAATCCCAAACACATGCAATATCTTGTCCTATATGTAACGGGACAAGAAGATAGATGACCAGCTTATTTACAGAGTTCCTATGCAGCTGTTGTTGGAATGCATATTGTGTTTCCCATTCTAGGCAAATTAGAAAGTCATTGTATTTGTGCAATTGAAATTTAATTGTCTGTTTCTAGGCAGAGTTTACGGCCATGAGAGACCAGTACATGAGGGCTGGCGAGGGATTTATCATCTGTTATTCAATCACAGACCGGCGCAGTTTCCATGAAGTGCGTGAGTTCAAACAGCTAATCTATCGTGTTCGACGCACTGATGACACTCCCGTGGTCCTGGTGGGAAATAAATCTGATCTGACACAGTTACGGCAGGTAAATGGCACAAAAGAGGCCCACAATTACAAGCTATTTCTGTTGTAAAATCAGTAATACAAGAGGTTATACTCCCTTTCTTAATTTTTTTGCATGTTTACTATATAGTAAGTTTAACATTAGAGAAGTACTTGTTTAACCCACAATGCGTTGAATAACCAAATGCATATAGCAATCACAAAAGTAAAGTCTTCAAGTTAATGCTTTGAGTTTCAGCTGCTCTTGGGCTTTTCCTTTTTTTTAATTCTTAAAAGGAGATACTGTTAATAGAGATTTAGCATTCCATAAACCACTTGCAGATACTAGTACAAATTGCAGATGCTAGTGTGCTAAGAATGGATGCGTAATAATGGAGAACATGGGTAAGAATGGACAGAAAAGAAAATTAATTTCAGCTTAAGGAAACAGTAACTACCGTCTGTGGGAAAACAGTTTGAAGCAGAGCTTCACCCGAAGGACACGTACTTTGGAAAACACGTTCCAGAGGTGCTGTTTGTATACGTGGAATTAGATGAATTTTCAGTGTGCATTGCAGCAGGAAAATTATGGTAGCTCTGGTAGAACACCCGTGCTAAGAGATATAAAGTAGAGGATAAAGGATGGGTGTTGCTTTTCTATGGCCTCGGCAAGGCTAGGTTTTTTTTTGTTTTATTTTTTCTTTTTGAAAGGTTTTGCTTGGTTCTGGGAAGCTTTACAAACACACTAATTTTCAGCAGGAGAAGGAAGTACCCTTAGCTTATCAAACTGACAAATGCTTGTGTTAGGGCTGACGACTGCTCATGTTAGGCAACTTCTAGATTAAGCTCCAAGAAAAGAATAGTTTTTCAAAGGACTTTGTTGTTTCGTGAATGCCCAGAGAGTCTCTTGCAGATGATTACATTGCTAGAGGAGCAATGAGTGAAAGAGAAGGAAAAACAGGTTTGTAGAGAAAGATTTAGAGATCAGTGGAAATGAGCTGTTCTGGAACTGGGAGGGTGCATGCACAATTACAAAGCAAGCAGAACAAGAAATGGTAAAGAAAGAAACTTTTGGGTTTGGCTTTCTTGACAAGTGTGAACTTTTTTTTCCAGGTCTCCAAAGAAGAAGGCTCTGCTTTAGCACGAGAATTCAACTGCCCTTTTTTTGAAACATCAGCTGCATACCGTTATTATATTGATGATGTATTTCATGCTCTTGTGCGAGAAATCCGCAGGAAAGAAAAAGAAGCAGTAATGGCAATGGAAAAAAAATCAAAACCTAAAAACAGCGTGTGGAAAAGACTGAAGTCACCGTTTAGAAGGAAGAAGGATTCAGTCACCTGAACAGAGAGAATTCCTCTGCAAAATAAAACAAAACCTGTGAACAGCCATTTGTAACCAAAGCGGTTTAGTGACAACGTTTTGACAGCATGTTTTAAACCTGATGGGACTTTTATGAGGGAATGCATAACTTTTACCAATTATTTTTATTTAGAATGATATTCCCTTAATTTTGGATATTTAACTTAAGACACAGTAACAGTTGTACTTTTGTTTGTTGTCATTTTTTTACTGGATCCAGCAAATGTTGCTTGTATATTGTTGGTTACAAATGCTGATAGGTTTATGTCCCTGCACTTTCGAATGTTTGTCTTCGGTCACTGCGTACTGGAAGCTGAATTGTGTAAAATATTACTGAAGTTCTACCCAACCTAACTTAATTTTTTTTTTCCTAGTCGTTTGCACAAGAAAATTTTGCTGCTCAGTAATATTTTGCTGAACAGTAACCCAGATCATGAGAGGTGGCTTGTCGAGGTCGTGCTGAAAAGTAGTTTACAAAGTGTATGTCATGACTAGCAGCCTTGGCTGTGTATAGATTTCATTGAACAGAGCTGTGCTAGAGTCCTTGTGTTCTCATTGAATAGATTTTTTCCTGCAAAAGTAATGTGGAATACTTGTACAAGTTTGTCTAAATTATCAGTGAATCAGCGTGTTAATCAGGTGGGATTCTAAACAAGTCAGAAAAAGCAAATTATGGTTCCTATGGCAGCTGTAACTTGGCAACAGTGCATGAATATGTAGCATTTTCCTACTGTATATAGCATTTACTGTGTTGCCATAGCATGTGTAATATAATGATGCTGTAGAAACCACAGCTTTGAATTTTCTGACTTGCTTGGTAAAAATCATAGCTGTAGTGGTGCGCTGGCTTATTTATTTACATTCGTTTATGTTCTTGTCTTAAAGGAGCCAGTATCTTTGTTAAGTTTCTAACATAGTCATTTCAAATTATTCTATGGTAACTACTTTGTAGAGAAAATTATGGATACTGAGGTGTCTGGGCCCAGATTTAATATCCCTAATACTGGTAAGATTCTTCCAATGCAATCTTAAAAGTAGAATTGCCGGCGCAGTGGAAGGAAGCAATGAGCTGGGCACAGTGACAGTCCTGACAGATACTCACAGCCCTGGCCTTGCATATGCAGGCGGTCCAGGCAGTGCAGGTACAGTTTTCTTATGCTCAGTAAAGAATGATTTGGTTAAAAAAGTGCTTCTGAGGCAGACCCTCCATACAATTTAAGTCCAGCAGAGAGACAGATGTCTGGTGTTCCTCTTGATTTTGTTTTTTAATAATAGAACAAATCATAGGTAGGTAACTCAGACGTGGTTAAAACAAGTTTCTCAGAGAACTAAGTGCCTAGAATCTTTCAGTTTAAGAGTGAAAGAGCTTAGTAGACTAAGTGTAGTATAGCTTCTGTTATTCTTCGGTCATCGGTGTCAGTAATTATGTTAATCTTACTGATCAAAAATCGGATCTGTAATGTCAGTCTTAGTGTGCTGCATGTGATAGTGCAGTCAAAACTGAAAATTCATATGTAAAAGGATTAGGACAAGAAGCGAGGATAGCAAATATATAAACTTAAGCTTTTTCTCTTGCTAAACTCCTTATTGCTTAAGATACGACTGGAAATTCTGTGCCTTTTGGTTTTAAGAGTATTTTCTTTGTGTAAGATTTAAAAAAACTTATAACAAGAAATTTGAGGGAGGAGTGTACATTTTTTTATTTTGTTTGTGGCCAAGCTTAAACATGTAAATTGGTTTCTGTTTCTCGCTTCCTTCCCATGCTCCAGTGTTATGCTACGCTGGTAGTAATCACACGTACGTGGTTTGAAAAAGAGGCTGGGAATAATTCGAACTCTTTAGAATTTAAGACCTCTTTTACCTTAACTGTGTGAGCAGTTGTGTGCATCTTTTCAGTAGTTACTGGTTTAGGACTGTAAGCCCTACTAATCGTTCATTGTTGGATTAAATGCTGTCTATAACTCAGATAAAAATCCTAGGAAAACCATCTAGCAGAAAACTTGAAAAGAAGGAGGAGGCAATAGCTGAGAAGTTACTCTAAAAGCAGTCGCTGATCCTGTCATCTTAAAAATTATTTCAGACCAGCCTTCTGGAAATGCTGAACAGGGGCCTGATTGCGATTACAAGTTTTCCTTGTGCTTTTCCTTGATACAGTAAGTTAACATAAAATATTAGTTGGCTTCCTACATTCAGAGTTTCTGGATAATATGTAAAGGTAATCTGTCAGCAGTATTGAAAGCTGTATGGGACTCTTTTCACCTTTAAATAACTGATGTCTGTGCCTTATGTGATTCCTTCAATGCAATTTAAGTGTTTACTAATGCCTTTTGTGAGCCTGTTGCTTATAGAATTATTACATCAGAACAGCAGCAAGCACTTTTTTTACAGTGTTATTCAAGAAGAGTTTTATTTTTGTCATGTATAAATTTGTACACAGAATTATTGTTTTATTTGACACAATATATAATTTTTAATACAAACATTTGCATTTGATGTTTTAATTTGTGGTGTCTAGCATGATGGGTAGAAGGCCGTTCCGCCCGAGAGCGCTGATGGAGGAAAGCTCATGGTGTGTTTGTAAATTATTTTAGAAAATGCTTATCTTGCTCGAAAAAAAGGAGTTGGTATGTTATGTTTAAGTGGGGCAAAGCTTAAAAATTCTGTGATGCGAGTCTGGTGCTAACTCATTTAAACATGGTCTGGACATTATGCAACTGTATTACTTTACCTTTGTATGTTCTGCGTAAGGCCTGTTGACTTTCCAGGTTAGTTATGAGTGGGGCCATAGCAGCTGCATGAGGAAAGTGTCCAAATCTTTGCCCAGATACTTGAGTATCGGGGCACTGGCCAAAGTGATCCCTTGTGTTTGCCACTGCCTCCGTTTCTCTGGGCATTGGTTGTTTGCATTTTACTATTTTGTACTAGTAGGAGGCAGCTGGGTTTAGACTCCTTCGGGGCTTTGGTATAGTTGTTTTTTCTTTCCTTAAGGTTTTTATACAGTAGCCAAACTTGCAATATAGCTCTTGCTTTGTGACTAACGAAAGGCTACTGTCATCACTTGTGTGGGGTTAGAGAGGGTCTCGTGTAGTGGTAGAGGTGCAGCATGGTTTGGCTTCTGCACACAGCGTAAATGTCTCGTAGCGCACCCGCTAGGCAGGAGGCAGCTTCTCCAGCTACCATCTCTTGTAACCGGGTCTGCTGAGAATCGTCTCATTGCTGGCGGCAGTAACTCGGGTGTGCGTGTCCTGGAGAGACGTGCTGGAATTGCAGCGGTTGTGGCAGTAAGGTCCCTCAGCGGGCTTACAACTGCATCTGTTTTGCCAGATGAGTCGGCAGATAAATCTTCCCCTGGTTGGTAGCCTGATAGATGTTACCCACTTCTGCTGTTGTGAGAAAGCCTCTTGGACTATAACTTTGGACTAAATGCAAGATTCTTAGAAGGTTAACTCTCATGTATTTTTGTTCAACACGATGTCCAGCTGACAGCCGTGAATCACGTAAGTGTCAGGCAGATGTTGTTGTGGTTCTTCCGTTATTATCCTCCACTTAAGGGTATCTTTGTCCATCACCACCTAGCTGATGATTTGGAGTGAGTTTAAAGCACACCTTAGGAACTTCTTATCCAAGAAACTTTGAAAAACTAGAAATTAATGAAAGCTTGGTAGACCTGCAAGATGTTTTTAGCAACATCAAATGACTTCAGGATATATCCTAAGTAGTAGTAAGTAATATAATAGTGATAGCTTTGGTAGTGTTACTTTCTTCCTGCGTGCGCTTTCATCCCGTGTGCAGTTTCATCCAGTCATTAATAACTCCTTTCTAAGCCTCCTGGGAAATATTCCAGGTCTCTCTACCTTTTAATGCCTCAAAAGCCATGACACATCACGGCTTGGCCATTTTGCAGACTACTTAAGAAGATGTTGAACAACATCGACTCTGTCGGGTGTTCTCAGAGCTTCCCAGTAACTCTTCTGCTGTGAACGCTGTCACCTTGCTCATGCCCCTTTTGGGTTTTATCCTTTTGCAGAGTTGACGACATTCCTTCTTATTCCAAGATAGCTTTGCTTAAGAGTCACAGATACCTAAGATACAAAATACCCCAATCAGTTCACCAACTATTTCACCACCTACCTACTAAATCCTTCGGTATATCCTGAGTAAAGGTCTGAAACACAAGTACCTTTTTCTAATGCTATGTTGTCGTTGATCATACTGTTGCTTGTGTTATTTACTGTGGATTGGGCCGATTTATCCAAAGTCAGCATGTTAAAGTGTTAAATTCAGTGATCGGTAGGTAGCAGTTCTTCAATAATTTTGCTACCTCTCTGTTGTGTTCTCCATAAATACAGGAAACGTAATTTAGACAAAAAAAAAAAGGCTGTTCATGCATCTTTTTGGGCTATGTGGCTTTCAAAGCTAGACCGAAACAAATTACTTTGCAGACATTCATACTAAAAATTTGTAAGTATGTAGGTACTGCATCTAGAGATGAATTAGGGGAAAACCTCTAATTACGTGTTAGACAGAGATGACTAAGAGCTTAGTTTTCAGGCTTCTCCCTTGAAATTTAGAAGCTGTTTCAGCTGTTCCAGTGGTGACCCCTTTCTTAAAGGGCATGAACAAATGTGTGGAATGAAAACATTCCTACCGCTGCATTCTTACAATTCTTTCTCAAACATGTTTGTCAAGTGCCATTTATCTGTCGTCTAAATAGTTACAGCAGTGGGGTTTTTTATATAAAAGCTTACCATAATGGTACCTTCTGGGTCAGAGAAGTCAGTACTGTTGCATACTGGTTGCCTGGGTCTCTGAGAGTTCACATGGGTGTCAATGTAGGGGAGGAGAGAGCTTTTCAGTATTTCATCTCCCCGAGGCCAGGCTTGAAGGTGTTTAAGGTTGTAATTACCAAGATCTGCTCACAAACAGCGTATCCATCGCCAGGAACGAAAAAATCTCGGCTAGGAAGGGTCTAACACTGTCGTAGTCAGCGTGAGTGTGTAGTTGAGCAAATTTTGCTGCTTACTGTCCGCTTCGAGCGTACTAAGAAAATCTTTCATATATTCTGTGGTGCTGATACAGATTTACTTTGCGTGATTTTACACGAATGCAAAACTATAATGCCTCCTTTCTTTTGCTGAGATAACAAGAAGTTGTTTACAAAAGCGCAAAACTGGTAAAATCAAGATACATGGAGGTTAATTACATGTAACTGAGAACTTAAAAAAACTGCCAAAATTGCTGCTGAATTAAAGCAGCAACAGTGGTGTCACACGACTGGAGGAGTGAAGCAAAATACTACACGGAAACCAGATGATTCAGTCAAGTATCTGGGTCATGGGCAGCTTGCGGACACGCTGCCTATTTTACACCTGTATAAATCTGGTATCGAGTAAGTTTACAAGACTTAAGATGAACGCTCCTGCGCTGTTCTTTGTTCTCCAGTGCCAGCTCTCTTCTAGTTTGTGCTTTGCCGCAGCAAATGAGTGAAACTGGAACGTTTCACTTGGCATAGGCTGAGGTCATTTCTTCCAGTGAGTCTGTGCATTAAATTGACAGAAGATGGACAAAAAGCGCCTGACTTGAATTTGCGCCCCAACAGCCAGGCCACCAGAGGGCCGGCGGTGGGAGAACTGACCACGGCTGACTGGGGTGGAAAGGTGAATTCTGACAAGCTCGTTCTTTCCTAATAATCAGCTTTAAATCCTGCATGTAATTTGAATGCTATATGAAGAAATAAACCCTAGAAATACAGAAAAAGCTCCTCTGAAAACATTACCACAACTCAGGATTGAGAAATATTACCTCAGGATGAGTAGGAAAGGATGAAAAGGAAAAAACGGAGAGCTTTTTTAAAGCTTCACAACTTGAACATCTTTTTTAATAATGCAGAAAGAGAAATGGGAATGAGGGTGGGTTTTGTAACTTTTGTGTATGACCCTATTCCTGATCCCGCTCTCGAATAAAGAACAAAAACGAAACACAAACACAAAACAAAAAGGAAGTAACTCAACAGTGCAACGTAACAAAACAAATAGCATTCCAACAGTTTGGCAAGTGATGAGTTCACCTGAGATTAAGTGATTTTTAGGCAGTCTGTTACAAAATGCTGCTTTGCAATAATAGTAGAAAGGCAACAAATTCTTAAAAGAAATCAAGAAGGTATACAATCTTGATGAAGTCTATTAGTTTCTTTCTATTAACTCTCCACCCCCGATGCCTGAAGATAAGCATCTGCGTAAGCATGGTCTCACTGACATGCATGAACCAGTAAAACCAACATTGCTGTGAGGTCTCAAGGAACACTTGGATGAACTTGCTTTAATCTTTTTATCTTGTTTGCGTTTTGGTTTTGGTTTTTTGGGGGTTTTCCCCTGTTCTGTATGACAGATAATAGAGTGCAGCACTTTGAAGACAGGATAAGAAAAGGTGGAATAGCTCTCCTTTAGAGTCATCGTGTGACCACGATGTTGGAATTATTTGGATATACAGGTATTCTCTGCAGAGAATATTGGTAATAATAATTTAAAAAAAAAAAGATTGGTGATGGCCAAGACATTGATTCAATCTGACAGCATCCGATATGATTAGATGATACTCTATACAGGCTTACTATTGGATTTTTCTGTCTGGGCTGCGCAGCTCTTGTGTAAGGGCATCTTTCCTATTTAATCCCTTTATTTTTTTTTTCCCCACCATTCCAAACTTTTTTTTTCCCCACCAGACCTGTTACTGCTGTATTATTGTAAGAAAAAAAGTTACTTGAGAGCATCAGCTCAGGCTTTGTGCTGTAATGTGTGGTAACACATGTTGATTTTTCTCCTGTCTACACTCCTGGTGTTCCTTTCAGAGGCCTAAATGTATACCCTAAGGTCTGACATACATATTTCTTTTAATTATAATAAGATTTTAGTATATAGATCTCAGTGTTGTAATTCATTCTTTTAACAGTGTAATACTGTGAGACACTTGGTATTTTGCTGAACTCCTGTTCGTCTTGTTACATTCATTAGCAGGAAGGAATCAGATGAGCTTTTACGTTTTGGCTTTCTGGATGTAACCTGAAGTCTGAATTTTTAAGTACGTGTATTAACATGCTGGTCAGGACCAAAAATCAGGATGGTGAGCTCCCTGTGATAAGTTGCATCGCTTGTTCAAATTTTTAAAAAGTCAAGGTTATGTAACTGAATGTCTCCCATATAATTTTGCCTGTGTTTTTTATTCTTTTCTGGGTGCAGATGAGTCCAACCCTTCCCCTGTCCCAGCTGAAATTAATATGTCCTGAGTGTGTTGTGACTTAGCACACCCTGCCCTTCTCAGACCAAAGGTGCTCAGCATTCCTGAGCCTCCCTACAGCTTCCCTTCGGGAGTGTGGGGAGGGGTAACGTGCTCCCCATGCTCTCAATTATTCTGGGTACACTTTTAGTATTTTTTTTCCCAACAGCTGGCTGCTTTTCTTCAGTGATAATGGGATGTCCGTAAGTGGCTATGGAGTCCTTTGAGATGACTGATTTCAGGACCAGATGAATTAATATACTGGTGTATGCCCTGCAAGAGGTGCTGTGTTGATGCAGAGTCTAAAAATTGTCTCTACCGGCCCTTCCATGTTAGGAAGAAGGGTAGAACTGCTGTGCAATATCGTAAAGGTAAAGGGGGAGTCATTCTGGTTTTTTGGGGGATTGGGGGTTTTTTGAGTGTGTGGGGTTTTGTTGTTTTTTTTTTTTCCCTTGGCATTGCCTTTTCTGCCACTTCCTTATGTTCTACTTATTTCTTGGTATGTTTTTCCTTTCCTGTCCCGTTTCCTGTTTGGCCCGATAGAGAAGGTATCTCCCAAGAATCGCCTACTTTCTGTAGCACAGAATTGAAACCAGGACAGCGCTTGCAGGCGTCCAGGCAGGTGCTACCTTACAGACCTGCGGTGTGCAGGCTCGGTGGGCTCTCGGAGGGACTGGCTCCCTTTTAAATAGTTACTGGAGAAGACTTTTCACATTTTGACAGTAACGGTGTTAACGCTGGGGCCCTGTGATCTGTCTGACGTGTGGAATGGCTCGTTGAATGCTCGAGACCCAGTTGTTGCGTTTTCATGAGGGTGCAATGAGGGTGCTCTGAAGCCCTTCAGAGGGACCCGTCTGCTGGCAGCTGCTTCCCTCAGTGCAATCCTGTGGATCTGGGGCTCGGAAAGGAGACGGAGCTGTTCCTGACTCTGCCTGCTCAGAGGAAATACAGAAGGAGCCTGACCCAGCGTCTGCCATCAAAAGTGAATCGCATTGCTGTGGCAACACGACTCCTCCTACGGGGAATTAGGTGAGGCAGAAGCTGTTGGAGGAGGAAAGACCCAATTGTGCTGGAAGCAACGCAGAATCCTGCTGATTTACATGGCACCAGCATCCGGACCCAAGGAAGGTGGGAAGAGAGTGAGAGCTGAGCTTCCATGCTCTCCACAAAACCATTTCTCTTTTCATGGTTTGTCAAACCCATTCTGTTTGCTTTTTTTCTTTTTCTTATGCAAATTCTTTTGTTTCTGTTTCAGCTGAATGGTGTAAGAACCTGAAACGGGACGTTTTATTAAAGGCATGCAGTATTAGAGGCAGAAGCCAAGCAGAGAAGGATGAAGAGAGATTTTCTTTCACATCTTACACAATGAGTAGAAAATAATCAGTGACTGTGCGCTTTGGCTGAGCAGTTTTAGCCAACTGCTCTAATAACTGTGGTTATTACCATGATAAATAACTGAAAGTGGTTAAACACTGCGATCAATCGCAGTGCAGAGAACAATGTAATTAATGGTAAGCATAGGTGCCAAATAAACCACTGTGTCCTGAGTCATTGGACACTGAATTCAAATGCGCAAGTCATGTGGATCACTACGGCACCATCTCAGCGGCTTCTGATATTTTTGTGTGTTCAGCGCTTTGTCTGACGGCCACTGTTGAGCGATGTGGTGGAACTGAATCACCAGAGCAGGAGTCAGGTCAAGCTAATTAAACTTCTTGAGTGCTTCGGTAACTCCTTCCTCAGTATCGCTAAAATAGCTGAGGACGTCCCTGGTGAACCTGGTGATGGGAACAGCATCTGTTGCAGTTTGATCGTTTTCATCTTTGCCCCGGAGCGAAGTTGGAGAGAGTTGGTTTTTAATGTTAATTAAAATGTATTAGGAGAGGCATTCAAAGGCACGCCAAGGAGCGCGCGCTACTCAGTGTGGAAGGCAGGAAAGCTTGTGCATCACCCACAGAATTGTGTGCGAAGAGCTGCAGCACTGGCCACGTTCCTTGTTCTGGGACATGAGACGATCTTTTTGTAAAGGTTGGACTGAAACGGTCAGGTTCCTCGAAGACGAGACCTGAAGCTCACATGAAGTTCATTTTAAGTATTGAGACACCTCAAACGCCTCTGGAGATTGGCCCTTTGCTACACGGGAAGCTATCAAAAAGAGCGCAGTACGGCATTGAAGTGCTGCTGTAGTCTGTGTTGCTGGGGAAACACGGCTCGCTGCTCTCTACTATTTGGCATTTTCTAAGGACGCGGCTCTGTGCCAAGCGATGTTGTTCTGTGCAGAGCTGACGGGGAGTGCAGGAACACAAGTCACGGAAGCCCGATCACTACTGCAGGAGAGACTCTCGCATCTTGCGCAGAGCGAGGTGGACAAAAGTGTTCCCGGAGAATTCCGTTTTGACTAGGAATCCAGGAATGACTCTAAATTACAAATGCTTCTTTTTCTGCCCGTCTAACGTCCTCTTTTTTCACTTAGATTCAACTTAGCTAATAAATATCCATTTATGCCAAATTGTACCCACGTACTAGGCTGTGTAGATTATTGAGAGTTTTTGTATGTGCTGATGTTTAAGTAATAGTGTTACACTTAATTTGCCAGGATTCCGTTATGTCGCTTTATTTCTTTGAGATTTACTTTGTGTGTGCTTTTCCTGTGAATTGCCGTAGCAGAAATGCATGTTTTTAGAAACAAATTCTTGAAGTATTCAGTGTACTCATGTATATATTGCCTACGGTCAAACATGGCACAGTCAGCAGCTAAAGTGATTTAATTTTTATTTGCACGCTCAATGTGCGTTAACAAATTCAACATACAAGATAGCATTACATAATGTAGATTAGCTTATAGCATTATGCAGTTTCACACATGTTGAGTTAGGTTTTTTGCCTTTTTTCTTTTTTCACACAAAGTTGTAACTGTCCAAGTTAATTTTACAATAGAAGACACAAGGTAAAGAATAACCACACCTGGGAGATTTTACAGTGAGTCCGCTGTCACTTACTGTCTCTTCTACGTTTTAAAAAATATATATCTGCACATCTTCAGTTTCCATTTATTCCAGAAGAGTGTTGGAGCTACTCCTATCTGCCTGATAGCCTAAGTCTATTTACCCTGAGCATGTTTCCTTGACAAGAAGTTCATCTTTCCTTTTCAACTAAAGGAATCATAAGGAGATCATCTAGGCTTAAGCATGCTTTTCACACCAAAGGGAAAAAGGGGAACTTTGTTGTTGTTGTTCGTACGCCCTATTCAGATGTTCGGAGCGGTGTTGGAAAGCATGTTCTGAGGAAAAGTCGCGACAGTTGCTAAACTTCAGCAACACAATTGCTTAGTGCAAAAACTAGGATTGAAATAGATCTACACCAATTTCCGAGGGAGAACTTGTTCTCTGGTTTGTGGCTGTGAGCCACTAATAGAGCAGGAGCTAGAAAGCATTTAAGACAACGATAAAATCTACTATAACCTCAGGCAGAAACCTCGTAATCAGGATCGATAAAGCACGAACCCAAGTCCACGCTTCTGTCTGCCATGCAAGGCCGAGAAATAGAGCGCTTCAGCTTCAGTGCGACTTCTGGTGCTAAAAAGACGCTCTGCCTGGAAGGAAGTTCAATGACTGAAAAAGCTACGAGTGAGAAAATTCAGCTTTCCAAAAATAATTTCTTAGGAAGAGATGCCAAAGTATTGCCAGCTAACAAAGTGCTGACTGTTCGCACGAAGAGCCCTCCTAGCAGCTGTTGCTTTACGTGGTGGCTGGAGAGGAAACCGAGTAAGACTTGCTCAATTATTCTACTTTCATTACTATGAAGGTGGAAAGGATCATTTTTCCAACAGGGCTTTAAAATTCAGCAGTCAAGTCCTGTAAGTAGTTAAACAACCTTAATTTTTTTTTTTAATTACAATACGTTATTTACATTCCACAGGGCACAGAACAGGGCTGCCTGGAAGCAACTAAACATTTACTGAAAATTCACGGCCTCTTTGCAAGCTCAGTTCTGCTTCATATTTGCCTTGGAGAGTTCAGAAATAATTTTAATTTCTACAGCCTGTCGTAACTATTTCCGCTCAGTTTACCAACAATGTTTACAATCAATTATTTGCTGCCAATTATCATCCTTATATCTTTCCTGGCTTGAATGTAATAAGAAGCCAAATCAAGTTACTTGCCAGCATGCTACTGTCTTGTACAAAACCAGTTCGTAGGCTGGTGTGTTTACCATGAGATCTAACGCGGCTGCTTCCAAACTTCACTTCTATTTGTGGAACTTTATGAACTTCTGTTCAAAACTACTGACTATTCAGGGTTAATAGCCTGAAGTGCTACAGGTCACATTTGTCAAGTAACATTTTTACACTTCAGAGGTGATGGTAAGCATGTCCTAAGCCTCAGAAGTCATTCACAATTTAAGAACTAACTCAAGCTGCCTTGGAACTCTGAAAATTAACTTTTTGAAGCATTTGACACGTTTTGTACTGACAGGCTTTGCCCTATGTTTAGGCTCTCCTTTTTTGAGAGCTGGCTTTTAGGTAACTACAAGATCCTATACAATGCAAATTGAGTCAAGTATGAATGAAGAGAAGCTCTGTAATTTTTTCACTGAAAAACTCTTCCCCCAAGATATTTTCCTATCTCAGATATGTTATGCCATTATAACAGAACTTATCAGTCATGTAGAATTTCACATCTAATGTTCAAAAGAATCAGCAAGAGTTTCCTTACCACTCAATGACACGTCAGTTTTTGGTTTTTTTCTTGGGCCCTTCATGCACAGACAGGGTTAAATAAAATGAAATAGAGCAGAGTTTCCCCAATTCTGATAGTTTGTGAGATCATGCCTGTGCTAACTTCTGTGTGGCAAAAGCACCGTGATCAGTTTGTTGGCGTTGGAATTTTAGATGCAAATCTTTGATGTTGTGACCTTACAGCTCCACAACAAGTACATCGCAACGGCAAGTATTTCAGTACCTGACAAGAGAATTATTTCTTCTCTGAAGGAAAGTGCCATTTTCCCCTGTATTTTCCTTTTGCGCTAGTGCAGAATTCTAAACCACCTTTGTATGGAAATGCGGTTGGTACTCCCAAACCAGCAAAGAACAGAACTGCAAGAACCAATGGGCAGGCAAACTAACAAGAAACTAGAGGTTAAACAGCAGAATTCAGAAACTTTGGGAGAAGCCTAATAAAGACAGGCCAATCTTGGTGAATACCAGCAAAGACAGTTCGGCACAAACACAACTTCCATAGTGACAGATAATTGTATTAAAATCTGCAACTTGATATTGGTAGTTATACTAATTTCAGTTTGTATTAGGCATGCAATAGCGTGATTACACTGTTATATATATTTGTGGTATCTTTTTTTTTTTTTCACTTAATGCTCTTTAGAATTTTAGTGCCCTGCAAAATCACATCACTAGAGAACCAATCAGCTGCTGCTTCTTACGAAAGTTTAGTTCTACAGCTAAAACAAGGTTTAAGTCTGTTCTACGAGTCAGCTCTCGCTGCCGCAACCTCTGCTAGTATTCGCTCAGGCTGTGCCATTTGGCAACTGGCTTTCTAGGATTCTCACACACCTCTCGCCAGTGTTCCACGCCACCTGCAGTGATGCTGTGCGCTCCCAAAATCAGCCGTCCCACCACTTCGTTTTTTGTGGTACGGTCGAAATCGATAACTAGAAATTCAATGCTGATGTCAGGAAGGAGATCGACAGGGATATCGTAAATGAAGGATTCGTTGAAGACTGGATTCAAAGTGCACTTCTTCACGTGAGTCTTCTTTTTTGCTATGCGCTTTCTTCCGTAATAAACATTCACCTTCACGTACGGATCTGCCGGAGGAGAGAGAGAAATAAACCAATAACACAGCCCAGTAATGCCCCTGGAAGGAACAGACAGGGTTTGGCTGGCCGAGCTTGAGCCCGCTCACGTAAGTGGTGTGAATCCAGGCTGCTCGCTACAGCCCCCCCGGGAGGAGGGAGGGATTGTTGGCGTATTTTCTCATTGCAGAGCAACCAGCTGATGTGAGGAGCGCAAGTTCTTTACGAGTTTCAACATCGCGTGGGGATTGGAGGGAAGCAATTCGCACGTAAATTGCGGTAATTCATCCTAGAAACACCAAACGGGTAGCTTTTTGGTGAGGTCAGTGCCCGACTGGCCAAAACTTTCACTTTTCACTGTCACCTATAACACGAAATACTTTTTACCCTATTTCAGGAAATAGCCCAACAAAGTGTCAAAATTATTTTAATAATTTGCAGATGGAAAACATTTATAGTGGAAGCTACTGAAAAGAAGAAAGTTTAATACAAAGCCTTCATTTTTCCATCAGCCTCACTTTGTTATTTTATCGGTCAGCTTGCCCTTTATGCGGATTGTTTAGGATTAAAATTAAGATACCAGGCACACAGTGCTTTTTTTTCACATAACTCAAGTTTTGAAGCTGAAAGTCACCTGCCCCGCTGACACTGGCTAATTTTCACCTTTTTTATCCAACTGAAATGCATAATATAAAGAGCATATAAAGAAATGACGTTAGCCTTGTGAGATTCAACAGGTAGAAGAACAGTTACTAAAAATTTATCCTGGAGTTGGAGATCACACATGGAAAGCTTTTTTTTTTTTTTTTTTTTAAGAAAGAGTAAAATTTAAGGCCTACAATAGAGAATTAAGTCTGCATTCTTTCTGAGGTGTACAGGAGAAAGCTGCAAAAACAGGCTATTATTGAATCTCAAGTTGATTCCAACCATTTTCCCATAATCCTGAAGGAAACTGCTAAGGGGATTCAGGAGTCTGAGAACCTGTGACTGCAAACTAGGAAAGCCAAAACAGCAGCTCTTCTCTTTTCTTCAAATGGCAGAACAACGAAAACAGCAAAAACAACAAAAAAGAAAAAAAAAAGAATTGTTTCTAATGTCATCTGAATTTACTCCTCTCTATGGTGAGTCCATCCCTCCTCTTTTTTGCGCTCGCTCTCTTCTACCCTCTCCAAGGAGCAGGGTTTGGGGTAGGCGCAGTAAGCAGCGGTCGTGCTGTAGAAAAAACGCTGCTAAGGGCGATGATGAGTGACAGCAGCACGGAGGCACAGAGCCTGCACGGTCTGGCCAAAAACAACACGGAGATCTGCTGAATTTGGAAAATGCTGTCTTCGTAAACAAACCAGGTGATGGCAGGAAGATGCAACTGTTGGTCTCGCTGTAGGAGGGATCTGGTCTTGTTTGTATAACCATCTGTTGGTGAGTGATGGATCCCTCCTAGTGATCCATCGCCCTTAGAAAGAGTTTGAGGAAAAGTGTGCAAACAAAGACAATGTTCAGATAAGACAGGTGAAAAGATCAGAAAGTTAAATTGGAGGTTTTTTAATACACAGTTAGAGCTGGAGAAAATAGCTTCTACCTGAGAGGCCGGTGATATCCATCTTTGGCAAATGTCTGGCTTTCAGCACCACAACAGTCATTCTCTGCGCGACAGGCTGGTAAGACAAGGAGACTTGCAGCTCCCCTCTGCTAATGCATTTCTGTGAAAAAGAAACAGAAAGAACTTATCAGGACAAGATCGTCTTATAAATAGGGGCAAATACTGGAGGTCACCAGAATTTCCTTTCCCTGTGCTAAATGCCTAAAAAGTTGGAAAATTAGATGCAGGCCATTTTAAGTGCCTCAGGCAGATGGAGCCTCTGGGAGAAGGAGCGAGTGGCGTAACGTAAATCCTCTGCGCTGTGCACCCTACGCCTGCTGAGCACGGTAAGCATCACCACAGCCTCACCCCTCGATTCTGTTTCCATGAGGGCAAACCTGGTGGGCACCTTCTGAGAGAACAGTGGCTCTGGCTGCCTTTTGAGGTCTGCTACTAGAGGCATCTGTGGTTTTTAGGAGCTTAAGTTTCATTGGCTTTTGGTGGAGCTTCGATGGCTGAGCACCTCAAGTTCTTTAGGTATGCTTTGACAGCTTCACCATCGGTTTGGTCTGCAAAGGTAAAGGATGAAGAAAAAAGATAAACCCAAATCTACCCTGTTAAACTTGCTGTACATCCTTTCGAAGAGTAATATAATATTAAGATAATTAGGTTTGGTTTCCAGATGGCGTTCATTAACTTTCATTGAGATGGCACTAATTTAGATTAAGTTTATTTGCTATCAAGGCAAACAGTATTAGCAATGGGTATGAAATCGTGTGGTGTCAGTAAAGCACCGAGAGCAGAGCTACTGCAACAACTCCAACAGCTGCCTGCTGAAAGTTTTGACCGGTAGCACCTTGCCCTCCTCCTGCCCCCATCGGTGTCTGGTACTGTTAACTCTGCAGAGCAAAGGGTGCGCGGGGGTCCCCAAATGAAGGCATTTTTCTTACTTAAACCAGTAAAGCACTACAGTAAATGTCACATTAAATGCTCTGGTGCTCACCCAAGAGGTGAAGCTGTTCTTTCAGCTGCTGTTATTCAGCTTAGCGGGGAAAAATTGTGCATGTAAACTTAAACACGGAAAACGTTCATTATAATTTTGGTGGTTTCTTTTTATTTGAGCAGTTCCTGGGTGTTTCATGTTAAGAAAAGTTTCCCAAATGCAAGGAACGAAGCCTATTGCTGCTCACGCAAAATTTTGGGAGGAGAGTAAATATATGAGCAAGTTCCTGGCCCCGGAAGGGAAGTGTTGAGAACTCTGGCTCCTTGGATACCAGAATACAACGGCCAGAGAGAGTATTGGGGGGAGTGTGGGGTGTGTGTATGTTGTTAAGAGTTCTGGGGTTCTTTTGGTCTGAAGTAATTTAATGCAGTTACTTCAAAGTAATTTGCATTGTTAGATCGTCTGTTAGAAAGTATTGGGAATGTTCATTAGGATGGGATGTACGCCTTTGCTGGCTTGGATCAGTGCAATAATTTACTGGGTTTTAAACGCAATTCTGTATTCCAGATTTTCAAACTCCCTGACATTGAAAACTTTGTTCAGTAACGGCTGTTTTGACATTGCGGAACTACGCAGATTTTCAGGAATGCACACCTGACACTAAGGTAAATCTATTTTTGATTACTAATAAATGTTAAATAATTTGCATCCTTGATTAAATCTATTTTTATTTAGCGTGACCTTTTTCCTCTATTTTTAATCTATTATTTCTAAGAGATACGGTCAATGCACTGAAAAGAATACTATTAAAAGAACCTAAACCGGTCACTTGTTTTATTGTAATGTAAAGCATCCCAAGAACCTAAAAGCAAAGTAATCACAAAACTCTGGTTTTGTTGGGATTCTTTCGGTTTGTTTTGGGTTGTTGACAGAGTCTCCTTTAAATAACTTTAAAAAAAAAAAAAGAAATGCCCATATAGTAGAAAAAACTTTTCAAGTAAAATACTGCCACTCTAGGATGTAATGAAGGATTTTAGAGCCCAGCAACAATTTCCAATACGTTAAGGCAATAAGTGAGACCAAATGCCATTTTCTACTGAACCTGGAGGATGGGTAGCAAAAATAAACTAAGCAAGAAAATAAAAATCTTAAGTACCGCCTCATTCTCCTACTTGAGCATAGTGTATTTTCTGAGGACAGAAGACATCTTCCCCAATGTAAGCCTTAGTATCTTATATGGATTGCTCATCTTTCTAGTTTACAGCTGTAGACACTAAGAGTGGGATTAACTTCACCTAAATTTTAGATGTCTCTACTTGACAAAACCATCTTAGACACACTTTGCTCTCAAGTGAGAAAAAAATAGAGTCATCTAGGGTGGGATTCATCTGAGCTGATTTAGATACCTGCTCCAGGACAAGAGGAATCCTGTCAGACTCCTGTTGATGTATTCCCACTTACTTGCGGCTTACAGTAACAAATTCAGATGTAGGTAATTACAAGCATAGGTGTCTAAAATGGTCAGAGCAGACAAACCTCCCTCCCTCTAAGTGAGGTTTGTCTTTGCAGAACAGAAGACGTCGTTCCTCAGAATCCGTATCAAACTTATTCAGAGCACCCTTACCTCTAGCTCTCCCCCGCCGCCATACGGTCGAGAAGGCTGGGCACTGGTGAATGTCCCGTTACCACATCAGCTCTTTTACTTGGAGATGGGGACTTGCCCTTTTCTTGGCATCCCCAGTTATAGCACTCATCATTTCCATGCCTTATCAAATCGCCATAACCACACAGCAAAGAACGGTCAAACTAAAAGAGCACAGCCATACAATACCAATAATGTATCTGTGGAAAAATGGGTCTCATGGCTAAGGATTTGCAGTATTCCAGCTTATCAGACCATGAAGGCTCCCGAGTCAAATACAATGCAAGGAGTCTTGTGTCACACTACATGAAGTGACTTACTTGTATGTTCCTTTTGAGGATCTCCCTGGTCAGCTGAACCTTTCCAGTGCTTGGATCCACCCCTGCAAGGGGCACCATGACCTCTCCAATAACATCATCTCGAGAAAAGCGATCAAAGCTCAACACGAGGAAGTGAAGCACCAAATCCTGGAGCTGGCTGTATGGGATCCCATAGAAAGTGAAGGTTTCGTCAAAGACCGGATCTAGCGTCTTGCGAAGTACACGAGTCTTCACTCGATGCCTTTTATCTGGAAGAATTGTCATCTTGATATAAGGGTCAGAGCTCTGAGTGTGCTCATCCATCACTGGCAGCCCATGAGCCTCCTGAATGGTAACTACCAGCGCTTTTTTAGGGAAGTTGTAGTCCACGGAGAAAGTCAGTTCACCCAACATGACATCATCCCCTGGAGAAGATGGGGAGGAGGTTTTACTTCCTCCTGGAGTGAGGCTTTGATCTGGACTTAGTTCATCTCCATAATCTACTTTTATTGGGAGCTGGTCGACATGGGGGGCTGCATTTGGCCCATCTGGAGCCTTATCGGAACCTATTAAACCGGATTCAGCAGCATCCACCAAGAGATTTCCCCTTCCAGTCTCCTTAGGAGTGCCGTTCTTGTCTCTCCGGATTCGGTTAATTTTCTTCTTGTTACTCAAGGTCTCCGGATAGATACTGATGCCTTTCAACATGTGAATGAATTTATATGGTGGGGTTTTGTGCTTCTTTTCTGCTTGCTGGTGACAGCATGTCCACACAAAAACTGTTACTGAGACAGAAACCACAAGGACAGTAGCACCAATGAGGCCTGCCACAACTGGAGAGACATCTGCGGAGAAAACAAGGCAGTCAGGAATGAGCTTGTACCTTCGCGGTGGCCGTGCCCCCACGGGACCAAGCACATCGGGATGGAGACCTATACGGTACTATTATGTTGTTCTTAATTCAATAATCCTGGTATCAAAGCTTCCCCAGATTAAAAAATCACTTCCTTTAATTTATATTTTCTTACGTGGGAAACATTTTACACCAACGCATGCCTGACCTATGTTTCATGTGCCAACGATTTCAAATGGTTGATTGCCTTATCTCAGCAAATCAAGCTCTCGCATTACCAGCGTCACCACAGCTCCACAGGAATACGGTTTCTTGATTTGCAGGAGGCACTCTTTTTTTTTTTTTTTAATGCCGTGTTCAATTACACAATTCTATTTTAACAACAGGAAGGGAGTAATAAATATGGCCATAACACTGGATCTGGAGTTATCCTTTATTAGCAATTTTTAAAAAATCACTTTGGCCCCAAATGCCTTTGTCCTAGTCCCTTACGACAGATACAGGGCCAATGGTATACACAGAAAAGACAAAGAGGTGTCATTGGGATAGATGACATTTATTTTTTTCTGCTGGGGTGAATATGGCCCTGACCCAAGAGTCCAAGGGAAAGAAGGGCAGTCGCATGTCCATATAACATGAAAACGATCTGTATCACTCTGGTGGACTGCTTCTCCCCCAGTGATCGTTCTGACCATTCCCACAACCTCCTCTGGGAAAGTATGCTGAGCACTAATGAAACGATCGTGCGAGTCCCTCTCTGTGTCTCACCCAAAAGCTGAGGTTGCTCTCTGTAACTGTTGCTCTGCTTTTTCATCCCAGTACTGCTACTGATGTTCTTACAGGTTTTGATGAGCTGGGAGCTACGGACAAAAGTTTGTCCACCCGACAGTTACCACCAAGACTCCTTTTCATGCGCAAATCCAACGTCCAAAAACAACAGACAGAAAATCCTGTATTGGGATTTAGGGATTATTTGATATTTTCTAGAGCTTATGTCGACTGTGTTCTTCAGTAACGACAAGCCAGAACAAAAAAGGCACCATGTTCATTTTCAGCAACCATGCTAGTTATTTTCTATTTGTAACAGTTGACTTTGGAGAATTATTACCATGACAGAGAATGAAACCAGTACTGTTGAGCTCCCCAGTATATTGTATCAACATACTCAGGCAATTCCAGTCAAGGGCCACCAAGACGATTAAAAAGTTGGAGCGGATGGAGAATGGAGAGCAGATGGAAGATGAGGAGAGACTGAAAGAGTGGGGTTTGTTCAGTCTTGAAAGGGAAGGAAAAGGGAGAGACCTTTTTGCTGTCTTCAATTTCTTAGAGGGAGGTTAGAGGGAAGATAGAGCCAGGTTCTTCTTAGAGCTTATTATTGTATTACTGGTTTGATCATCATTAAAGCAATTTTTTCTTTTTTGGAAGCAAGCAAACAAAAAAGCCCTCTAGCCCTACATCTCTTTCTTTACAAATTGCACAAACTGCTTCCACAGTAAAAGGGAAAACCAAAAATCATTGTCATGACAATCACGGCAATAGCTAAATGGAACAGCTAGTACAAAAGATAAGCTTGTCTGGCTTTCATATCTTCATTCTGTACCATAAAGAGGAGAAAATAATCTTCCAACCTCATACTTGAAGCTATAGAGAGCACCTTAATTTTGTATTTTCTCTGTTCGTTCCACATTATTATTTATTGAGGTTAACAGGCAAGAGGACAAGACTGCCAGACTATAATCTGAATGTCTGATAGGCTCAGGGAAAACTATGATTTTCAAGAGAATACATCTCCTTTTTTGCAGAAATAGCAAAATCACTTTTGGTTAGACAGAAGTCTTCCCAGACTGAAGCTGGAAGTCTTTTGCAATGATGACCGACTCCACAGATAAACCTGTCTCAGGCCCCACTGCAAGGATAGCCTTGGACTGAATTAACTAAAGCAAGAGGAATTCATAATATTAACAAAACACCCCCAAAAAACCAACTTTATTTTGTTATTTAATGTTCTCTCTTTGAAATGAGGCAAGTGGTCTTTAACACTTAATTTGAATACAATTCAGCCACATACAGATATTAAAAGCCTCAGTGGATGTGCAAAAAAGGACAAATGCTGAAACTCCTTTCTTATTCTGATTTCATTTTTTTGGTGTGTGTTTTGTTTCTGTTGTGTCTTCATAGAATCAGCTCTTGTACCTTCATTTCCCGCAGATCTGATGGACAATTTTAGAAGAAGCAACCAGCAGTCACACTAGAAAGCATCAAACAAGTCTTTGTGATCCTTCTTCAGTTGAAGTATCTTAACTCTTAAATTTGGCTCCCATAATATTCTGTGGCAAAGAGTTCCTCAGCTTAATTACCTGGCATGACAAAACAAGGGCTTTTATTTTGAGCCCGCCCCACCTTGTTTCATTTGATGCCTGTTCTTGCATTAGAAGAAACAGGGAGCAATTGTTCCCTGCTCTGCGCTGCTCGTGACACCTCTCTTTTCCTGGCTGAAGCCTCCTACTTAGGTAATCAATCCATACATTCATTAATCCTGTCTCCGTAATTCCTTAGAGTTGTAAACTACACTGATGTAAAGCTGCCTAAAAACAATTTTAGTTAAGCTTTTTCAACTCCGTGCATAGCAAAGTGCTTTGAATGTCCATTTTAAATGGCACTGCAGCCTGCCTCCTCTCTCAAAAAGAGCAAACCATGCTTTTTTATTCAAACTTCGCAGAAGAAATCTTTGTTCTGATGTGATGCTGAGATTTAAATGAAACAGAATCAACTTTTGGGGATATGGAATTATTTTTCAATTAATGAAGAAATCATTGAAAACTTCCTTTTAAAACTGATGTTTGCTAATTATACCCTAATACCTAATAGTGGCCAATGGTTAAATTATGACAGCGTGTGGCTCTTGGATTCCAGGCAACACAGAACGTAAAAGGTAATTAGATACATTGTACATTAGATAAATTATATAGTATGGACAATTATTACTAAGTGCTTCAGAATTTTAAGGGAATGTAGTAACTGTGCTTTAACTATGGGGTCTTATGGTCCGAGGGGAAGGTCAGTCCACCTGCAGTGCTGCGTCCAGCTCTGGAGCCCTCAGCACAGGACAGACCTGGACCTGTTGGAGCGGGTCCAAAGGAGGCCACAAAAACGATCAGGGGGATGGAACAGCTCTGCTATGGAGAAAGGCTGAGAGAGTTGGGGTTGTTCAGCCTGAAGAAGAGCAGGCTTTGGGGAGACCTTATTGCGGCCTTTCAGTACTTAAAGGGGGCTTATAAGAAAGATGGCGGCAAACTTTTTAGCAGGGCCTGTTGCAACAGGACAAGCGGGAATGGTTTTAAACTAAAAGAGGGTAGATTTAGACTAGATCTAAGGAAGAAATTTTTTACACTGAGGGTGGTGAAACACTGGCACAGGTTGCCCAAAGAGGTGGTCGATGCTCCATCCCTGGGAACACTCAAGGTCAGGTTGGATGGGGCTCTGAGCAACCTGATCTAGTGGAAGCTGTCCCTGCCCACGGCAGGGGGACTGGATTAGGTGACCTTTAAAGGTCCCTTCCAACCCAAATTATTCTATTCTATTCTATTCTATTCTAGTTGCTGGAGGACAGAAAGAGACAGTGATTTGGATCTTCAGGAGTGGAGAAACCCAACAGACACAGACACCCAGCGCTGCGGTACCAGCCTTTGTCACCCGCTGGACTACAAAAAAAAGCACCTTAAAAATTAGCGAGTACCAACTCAGGAGAATTATTTCGCTGGCAACCCACGGCAGCCGCGCCATGCCCGTGGCTGGACCCCGGCCACACGGGCACGGCTTCGGGCCGCTTCACCTCTGATGATTTAGCAGGGTTTGTAGTTTCGCCATCGCCACCGAGGCGCCCCCGACTCCACCGGGGCCCGGCCAGCGCCGCGGCCCGGGCCGGCTGTCCCCCCCGCCCCGGAGAACGGCGTAACACCCCCGCCGCCCCGCACCCCCGGCCCGGAGACCCGCGCCGCCCCCCACCGCCGCCGCCCCCGCTCGGGGGCTCCCGCCGCCGCCCGCAGACCCCTTCTCCCGGCTGCCAGGCCGCAGCCGCGGGCCCCGCCTTGGCGGGCCGCCGGTGCCGGTGCCGCAGCCTCCCCGTCCCCCGGGGAGGCGCGAACAAAGGCCGGGGCGCGGCGCGGCCCGGCACAGACATCACGTCATGCGGCGGGGGCCGCCTGGCCCGGCCGCGCACCTGCTCCCCGCGGGCCCGGGCCCCGCTGCCGTCGGCCGGGCCGGGCCGGGCCGCAGCCCCTGTCCCGCGGCGGCTCCGGGGGCGAGCGCTGGCACCGCCCCAGCTGCCGGCGGCGAGCGGTGGGTGTTGGCTGCCGCCGGGGGGAGGACGACCGGCCCGCGGGGGCGGGGGGGGACGGTGCCGGCGCGGCTCGTCCCCGCGCGGCGAGCGGGGCCCGGCCTCGGGGGCGGCGGGCGCCTCGCGGGGCCTCGCTTAGGCGCCGCCGGCGCGGAGGAAGGGGCCCTCCGCGCGGCCCGGCCGCACTCACCGAAGCCGGGGTGGACACTGGTGATCTCCGCCATGGCCCAGCTTAGGCCGGGGCAGCTGGGATGCGGAGCCCGGTGCGGAGGCGCCGCGGTGCCGGCCCCCGCCCGGAGGATGCTGGCAGCCCGGGATGCAGGAGCTGCCGACTGGTCCCGATGCGGCGCAGGCCCCGCCCGGCAGCCCGGCCCGCCCCTCCCGCGCCAGCCGGCGGCCGGCCCCGCCCCGCAGCCGCCCGGCGGTGACTCGGCAAGTGTCGGGGCTCCGGCCGCGCCTCCCGGGCCAGGAGCCGAGTGGCACCGGAGCGGCGGCGCGGGGCGTGTGCGTGGGCTCGCGGGGCCGGTGACCCCGCTCCCGCCGCGAGGGGACGGCACCGGGGCCGGCGGGCTCCGCCGGGGAGCCGCGGGGAGCGCGGGCAGCAGTACCGGGCAGGCCCTCCCTCCCCCACGGGAAGACCCTCCGAGGCGGCGGGGGGGGCCGGAGCTAGGCAGCGGGCGCGGCGCCCGGCGGCGTCGCCCAGCAAAGATGGCGGCGGTCGCGCTCGCCGCCCCCGCCGCCCCGCGTCGTCACGGCGGGGCTGGCGGCCTCCGCGCCGCCAACATGGCGGCGGCTCGCCCCGCGCCCGACCAACATGGCGGCGCGGCGCCTGCGCGGCGGGCGGGCCCCGCGGCGCTTCCGCTTCCTGCGGAGCGAGCGGGACGGGGCGGCGGGGCCCGGGCCCGGGCGGCGGTGCCCCGCGGCCAGCCGCTTTCCTGTCTTCCAGGTGGGCGCCGGGATGTCGCTCTCGCTGAAGATGCTGCCCTGCAAGAAGAGGAGAGCGGCGGCGGCGGGGCCGCACAGCCCGCGGGAGCGCGGCGGCGCCGGGGAGGACGGGGAGCCGCCCGGCGCCGGCGGCTCGTCCTCGGCGGGCGCTGCCGATGGCGGCTCCTCCGCCAAACTCGCGCCGGCGGCCCGAGCCGGCGGGCCGCCCTCCTCCGGCCCGGGCGGGTGGAGGGGGCCCGGGGAGGCCTCGCTGAAAGGCGGGAAGAGGCCCCCCGGCAGGGCGGCCCCGGGCTCCGCTCAGGAGGCGCCGGGCGCGAAGGAGGCCTGCGCTGCCGCCCAGCGCCCCGAGGGCCTCGGGAGCCCCGAAGCGGTGGCGGAAGGTAAACGTGTGCGCTGCCCGTCCCGGTGCGTGTTACCGGGCGTTCGTGGTTCTCCGCGCGCCGTCCCCCCGGCTGCCGGCCCAGCTCCTGGCCCTGCTGGTCTGGCCTCGGTCCTGCGGGCTCTGCTCGTCGCCAGGGTCGGCGGAGGGAGAGCTTCATAGGCGTGTTGGTAGCAGGCTGCTCCTTTGGGTGATGAGTTTTTGTGGCGGTTTTTTTTTCTCTGAAGTATTACGGGTTAGCAGGCATCCCGTTTTCAAAGTTTGGGGCTTTTCCTCCCTTAAAACCTTAGAAAACTAATGGAGAACTTAAGCCGCTTGCCTCTAGCGCTGCCAAACACTAAGCGCTCTAGAAGTTGGGGTTTTCAAATTTTTTCAAATTTTTTTTTTTTCAAATTTTTCAAACCTAGAATACCTAGTTTTATAAACTTGCACGCATTTTCCTGGTCTTGCCGCTGTGTTTAATCTTTTATGGATTATAACAGCGATCAGTCCTAACAGTAACTTTCAAAGACATATTTCACAGGTTTTGCATGGTGCAGGATATGTTACTTTCAGCTAGTCTTTAGACGAGTCTTTGTAAATCCAGGCTTTGATTTGAAACAGTCACCTTGCGTTTAGTTTTTAAAAACAAATGTTTGGCTAGTGAGTTGTGAGGCTGGGAAAAGTGCAAGCTGCTGCTTCCAAAAATACTAGTTTTCAGAGTTTTTTTGACCACGTTTGCTTTCATTTTCAGAAGGTAATTCTTTCAAGTGTTTGGAAAAGTAGTCTAGAGGGGCATTTGTATGGGGCTCCACTGTGATCCTTTACAAGAGCCAATGCGGCAGAGCTTGTGTTAATATAAAGTTACAAACTTGTTGTGGAACGTAGCTATTTTGGAAGTTTGTGTAAAAAGCTCAAGTGAACTTTGCTTGCTCTGAGGTTCACTCAGTGAAAGCGTGATGTGTGAGCTTGTGAGGTAGACGAGATATTCACCGGTAAAGTAATGCTCATTTTCTATCTCCGGTCGTCTTTAAGTCTACTGAAATAAGTGGTTGTTTCCTCTTTCCCCGTATTGCCCATCCTAGTCTTTTTCTCCTTTCCTGGCACACATCTTTGTCTCTGAGCTCAATGAGATTGGAGACTTGATCTGGAAAAAAAGTGGAGTGTGGGAAGTGTGGGGGTGGTGTTGTTTTTCCTTTCCATCTGGTTCAACTCCCTGATCTGATTTTCTGCGCAGCTACACAAGTAGTTGTGCCAGCCCAGAGCAGCAACTGCTGCAGTGTCGGGAGCTGGTTTTATCAGGTGACAATGTGTTTTCATACTTCACCCTAAGCTTAAGGTGTTCATGAAACCTGAGGTTTCAGCTGGTTTTTAATAATCATTGTAAGCCCATCTAACTACAGGCAGCAGCAGAAAGGGACAGTGCTTCCTCATTTTCTTGTGAAAAGTGGCGTCTCTGGTTCTCGTGCTGGTGTGATTAGTTCACTGATTGGACTGAAAGCTGATTTTGTGTTGGGAGGAAGGGGGTGGAACAGAGGTCAGTTCACCGTAGGACTGTGCAGAACAGGGGCGGGAAGGGTATGCAGCCACCCCTGTCAGCAGTAGTGTCGTTTTAAATTGGCTTGAGGTGGCTGTGAAGCTGCATCCTAAAGTTGCGGTCAGCTGTGCTGTTCCGGCTGTGAGTAACCTGTCTGGGTGAAGAAGTGCCTGCCCCTGCCTGCTGGTTTCTCTTGTTGCAGTTGCATTTATACAACAGGGACTACAACCATGTTTTAAATGTATCATCACTTTTTTGTAACTGGATCATTTGACAGGAACACTTTTGAGCATAGCTGTGCAAAACTGATAGTGGAGGGAGCAAGACTGAAATAGCTGGAGGTGGGGATCTCTTCTCCTGGATTTGTTTCCAGCAGGATGGGACTGCTGCTGCAGTGTTCAGTGTATCTGGATCACTTTCACGGGCTAGGTTAGATCTGTGCTGTTGATTTAACAGATTTGAATAGGTCACAATAAGCTTTTGTAATTGCAGCACCCTCTTAACCTTGCTCAGCTGTGTCCGTGTGACTACAACTTAGTGTATACTGTTTACAGGGAAAACGCCTAAGCTGTATACAGAGGTGGAAGTGAATTCACAGAGAGATCCGTATCTGACTGAAAACCAATCTGCAGTGCAGGAGTCTCCAGTGAGAAGTTCTTTGCAGCTGGCTGTCAGAAATCCTACCGTGATGAAGCCGCTGAAGAACACCAGAGCTGGTGAGTGGCCCCAGCAGACTGATAAGGAAAATGAGGATTTGGGGCTGTTTATTCCATTGGGTAAGCTTTGTGCGAGGAACAGACCTGTGACTTGGTACAGTAGACGCAGAACTCCGGAATTGTGTACACCACAGCAGGGGCTGTTTAGGTGCAACATTTTTTTAAGTTTTCATCCTGTGCTCCGTAATTCCGTGGCTAAATAAACTACAGGTATCCAAGTGAAACTTGCTAGAGCTCTGCAATTTTCAGTTACTAAAAACACTGCTTTCATTCAGAGGAAGTTAGGATTCTTTTGCTTCCCCGAGTCAGCAAAACAGTGCCACTTGGGAAACACTTTAAGTCCAGGAAGCTGTAATCTGCTCTTGCTGTATGGTGCCTAGAGTTTTGCAACTGTTTTAATCTTGATGGCATACTTATGCCTTTTCCAGAAGGAGGTGTTGTAAAAAGGCTGCTGAGACCATTCTGTAAAATCAGTCTGGTAGAGATGGCAAATACATAACCCTTATTTGCTTGACTCACTCAGGTCCTGCAGAATTTGAATCCATTATTCAGACGACTGTTTCTAGTTCTTATGGCCGTTTCCATTTGGGTGATCTCCTTATCAGCTGTTGGAAAACTGCTGCCACTTCAGTATCTGCAGAATTCTAGCTTTTTTTTTTAAAATTCATACTATCAGAATGTGCTGGATGTGAAGTATCGGAATTTTTAGATTCCATTTTTATTAATTTTCAGAGGAGCAAGATGGAGAGGATATTGAGAGAAGGAAGAGGAGGAGGAAGGCAACCAAACGGAAAAGAGAAGGGAAAAGTCAAGAAGAGGAGGGATCTTTGTCTTGTGACATCAAGCTGGATGATACGCTTGATCGCACCTTAGAGGATGGAGCTAAACAACATAACCTGACAGTTGTCAACGTGCGAAACATCCTGCATGTGAGTGCGGTGGGATTATGACAGGGAACAGAGAAGTGCCCAGCTTTTTAAGAAGGTGCAGTCTAGACTTGAGTATACTACTAATGGTAGCACTTGATTTCATGAACAAGGAAGACTTGGTAGGCACCCACGTCCTAATCTCTCCTGTAAAAAGCTATAAAGAGAGAATGATGTGGTGTACGAATAAGTTACCTGGACCTGGCTTTGTTAGTAGGTATTGATCCCTGACTTCCATTTGTTTTACTGTACTGTAATAGCAGTAACAGGAGTAACTGAACTAAAATGCATGCTTCTGGTTCCAGGTGAGGAGATGTAGACTGTGAACTCACTGTTTCTTGTTTTGAGTGAACTGTTTCATGATAGAGTCCTGATGGAATTGTAGTGGTGCTGACAAAAATGCATTACTCTTAGTTAATGACCCCAACCAACCTTTTAGTCCATCACACAACTTCCAGTTAGAAAGGAACTGCAAGAAGAATATCTGTGCTGTCGCGGCTGTGTAGTGAAACTCTGATTCTACACCTATATAAGGTGTAGATTTCAGTTTATCCCGTGAGCAGGGTCTGGAGAGCAATAGTATTTATTTTCTCACAGGACCAAAAATTGTGCTTTTTTTTCTTTTTGTCTGCAGCTAGTTTTGTTCTAATCCAGGTGATCTCAGATATTTTCCCTTTTTGCCATCCCTGTGTCAAACAAACTGGAGATTGCCATGATTCTTTTGGGCAGATTCACCAGCTGATTTTGTGCAAGTGCCATAAATTAATGTCTTTCTCTGTCACATGGCACTGTGGAAGGGCTGTAAATATCTCGCAGTCGCCTACCTTCCCTGGAACCTTATGGTGGCATTCAGAAAATGTAGTCACGGATACTGGGTCTCCTCTGCCTCCCCTTATTTCTTTTAAATATATACAATGTTTTCTGAAATGATGTAGCACAATGCTTCAAGGAGTAGATTATTACATACTTTCTTTAGAGAATTAGACCCTTACTGTTTTGGAAGCCTGTGAGTGCTTAGGGATTTAAGTTTTCTGTTGCAGCTTCACACCAGCATTTCTCATGTGGCTGGGATCGGCACATTTTACTGATTATGTGACACAAGGGAAGGGAAACTGGTGTGGGCTTTTGTTTCGACTATTTTCTTTTCCTCTGCTGGAAATTTATTCCATAGAGCATTCACAGAGAATGTGGTACAAATGTTTTTATCACTGCTGTGCTTACTTTATATTTTCTTGTCCGATCACTGAACAATCTTTTTTTACTGTAGTATAATTACAAAGTATATGGTACACTGAATATTTCTCCAACTAGTTTATTTTAACCGTAAGTCTGTTTCTATTTAACAAATGGAATGTAAAGGATACTTTTGTGTGTGTTCCTATAGGAAGTGATCACAAATGAGCATGTGGTTGCCATGATGAAAGCAGCCATCAGTGAGACAGAAGATATACCTTTGTTTGTAAGTAAAAAGCTTTTTCAGTTGTTCCAAATGCATGGTACCTTCACCAGTCTAGCTTCTTGGTCCATGATGTGGTATGGAGAGAATAGGTAGTACCGTAATTTACGTTTCATTAACAGATTTGCTACCTGGATGAAGTGAGTAGTGTCTGTGTATGAGAGTAAATTATGAAACAGAATTATGAGGGGTTATTTCTGATGTCACTCTGATCATGTGTAAAAGATAATGAATTTAAAAAAAGAAAAGTCTTGTAGTAAACAGTTGCTGGGGAAAAGTTTGCAGTTAAGGAAAATAGTTGAATAGGTTGCTGTTGTTTTGTTTTAAACTCTCAGGAGCCCAAAATGACTCGTTCCAAACTGAAAGAAGTTGTGGAGAAAGGAGTGGTAAGTACATCATCTGCTTTTACCTTTGCACCTTCCCCCTACCTGAATGCTTTTGATTGTTGGGTCTTCTAAAAGAAGTGTAAAGTGTGCTTTTATGTGATTTATTCTTAACATGAAAAAAATAAGTTAAAACAATGTAAAAAAGAATTCATTTTAGATGAGCAGAGTAAGAACCAGGTCAGAGTTAGAAAATGCGGTGAATTGACAGTATCCATTATACTAAAGTTTTTGCCTGTAGAGATCACATGGGCAGTTTAGAAAGCATTTGTTTGAAATCTGTTGTTACTTGGCTACTTTGGAGAACAAGGCCTCAAGCTCAGGTACTCATTTGATTTAATAGATTGTCTAAGCTGTGCAACACCATGCTTTTCAGAGACAGTTAAAGTGTTTTTGCTGTCTTTAGGTGATTCCGACATGGAATATTTCTCCAATTAAGAAGGCGAATGAGGTGAAGGTAAGTGAATTGCTGCTGGGAAATCGGAGACCATACTAGAGGCACCCTGCTGAGCAAGGAATCTTTTGGAGGGGTGGAGCAGACTCGTGCCTAGCGTGTTGGGAGTATTGGTGACCAGGAGCGTTGCAAACAGGGTATGCAAGGCAGGACAAGGCAGTTAACATAGCAGCAGGTGCACAGAGGGCCCGAAAGAGCTGCCTGCAGGGGAGGACAGAACATGAGGTGACGACATGCCATAGAGAGTGGTCTTCTCTTCTGGGTGGTCCAGCTTCCCATGTTGGTACTGCAGCAGCCCCTACCTGGATTGAAACTCCTGAAAGCGAATGCCACTGCCCAGGCCTCGTGCTGCGAGGTGCTCCTCCCTGGGACTGTTTTATATGTTTTAGGGCTGCCTGGAAATATGGCCTGAATCTCAATTTTTTTTTTCTGAGCTCTGCCTCCTCCAAAAGATTTGTTATCTAGGGGTAGGCAGGACTCGGCAGTATAGCAGGAGCGAATGGCCATTCAAGTACTAGAAACATGTCTTTGAGATAGAGTCTGCTCATGCAGTTTCCATCATATAAATGCTAAATCATTTGTGCCTGTTCTTGCACCTTTTCAAACCACTTACTTAGCTTTACCAATCTTACTTCAGTAATTTCTTTGGTTTCTTCAGCCTTTTTCAGTAGTTTCCTTCCTTTCTGAGCTTCAGGGTATTTCCTCAGTTAGAAATCTTTGATCTGATAGTGCACCACTAGAGTGCAACTCTTTATCTTGCCTGTAAAAAGTTGTCACCTTTCTTCTGTTCTGTTGCAGCCTCCTCAGTTTGTGGACATTCCTCTTGAGGAAGATGATTCATCTGATGAAGAATACCAGCCTGATGATGAGGATGAGGATGAGACTGCGGAAGAGGTAAATGCAACTTGTACAAAGATCTGTTCTGTTCAGCGTGGAGTTGTCTGCATGTTTGAGGCAGTAGAATGCTCTCTTTATTTTAACACATGAAAACTTGTAAGTCGTCCTGGACCTTCTAGTAATCTTTCTTCAGTGCTATATTATTCATTTGGCTAAAAAAGAGTCTTTGGAATATTAGTTGAAGCAGTGTTCGATTGCGGCATGATTGTTTGATTGCATTCTACATCTTTTGCACTATAGAGCTTACTGGAAAGTGATGTAGAGAGCACTGCTTCTTCTCCTCGGGGAGCAAAACGATCTAGGACAAGGCGATCATCTGATGAAGAGGGAGGGATGCTCTGCGAGGTAAACTTGCAAGAGAGTTTTTGCTTTCTTTAGAAACAGCTTTCAGTCATTGTTCCTAAATTATTAACGCAAAAGCAAAAATACGTATTATTGCTTAAAGTTGTGGTGACATTACAGGTGCTATGTGGGTTTGGCATCCCACTGCAATGGTTCCTGCATAAGTAGTGAAGTGCAAGCCTTGCAGAAGGAGCTTAGTCTAAAATAAACACAAGTACTTAAAAAAGCACTGGCAATGGAAACAATCGGCTCTTCTTCAGATAATGATTATTTTTCTGATTATTTTTGAGAGGAGTGCAGGAGAATTTGCTTTCTGTGCTTGGCTTAGGAGGAGAAAGTGATTTTGATAAAAGCTTAAAGGTATTTGTGGTGACTGTGTGCACTGTCAAATCACGTAGAAGGAGTATGTGCAGTGTCATAAGAGCTGAGTATCAGCAGAGAAGAATGAGAAAGCGATTGTGAGAACTGACCACTGACACTGGAATCGGAGAAAGAGCAATAATTAATATTGATATTTCCATGTTCTACTCAACCATGGGTTTGTTTTTGGGAGGGTTGGGGGTGTACCACAATTACTAGTGGTCAGGTTTATCAGCTCTAGTAATGCTGAGACTGATACTCAAATCTTCCAAATGTCTCCTTTCCTGCAAGTCTTTTGAATAGTAAATTTATTTGTACTTTCTGAAAATCAAAGTGAGTGTAATACAAAGAATCCATTTCCTTCTGTGGAGCGTTTCTCTCATTTCTATTGTACTAGACTCTGGTCAAACAGAAAGAGAGACTTACTCTGTCCTTGGAAATTTATGTTCTAAATAAAACCTTTTAACACAAAGGCCTTTTTAATTAGATGGAGAAGGTTACTACACCTGTTGTTAGACATATTAGTGCTGAAGTAGTTCCCATGGGACCTCCACCACCTCCTAAACCAAAGCAAAACAAAGACAGCACGTTCATGGAGAAGCTGCATGCAGTGGATGAAGAATTGGCTTCAAGCCCAGTATGCATGGATTCTTACCAGGTACCATTTTGGGGGATGCTATAATAGTGTGGTTTTAGTTTGAGTAAAATGTGTTAGAAAGGAGGTAGCTTTCTGATGTTCTCTGCTATTACTTCTACTGCATTCTGCTCTCCTTTTGTAACTTTATTAAGCTGAATCTCCATAGTGTGTAGGACGCTAGCTCTGTGAGAGAATAGAGGTAGCTGTTAGTAAAGCGTTGTTAGTGACGTATATTTTTGGTTTCTTGTATCATAACTACACTTTCTATTTATGCTCCTAAGTCTTTCACTGCCATTGTTTTGACCGTTAAATGTAATTCTATGACATTTACATAAATAATGAAAATAGTTTTCCTTTTGAAAAATATCCTGTCAGCTTAGTTGTGTTTTGCAGGCAAGTGTGCTATTAACACCTGAGGAAGCTTGGTTGTAAAGAGAACCACTATTTCATATTAATAATGAGAAAAATATTATTGATCTGTGTTACTGTGCAAGGGTGAGGAGTCACGAAGAAACAGTCCTGTGCTGCCGCTCTAGATTAATTTCAGATAGTGAAGAGGGCAAACAGAGTAAAACATATGTGAAAGAATCAAATATTGCAAGTGGAGATTGCTTCCTTGGTAGCAGATAAGAGTTTAGCATGAGATAAATGAACAATAACATATTTATAAACAATAACAGTTTAATACCAAGAAAGTTTAGTTTTCTCAGATTACCAAAGTAAGTGATTCTTTGTGGCAGGAATCTAACATTTTTGGTATTGGACTTTTTTGGCTGGCTGAAAACGCCGCTGCCAGAGAAACTGAGAAAAGCAGAGACATTGTAACTCCGTTGTGCTTTTCCTTCACCTTCCAGTCTCTGGAAGACAGCCTCATTGCCTTCCGAACCCGATCTAAGAGACCGCTGAAGGATGTTCCTCTTGGTCAGCTGGAGGCTGAGCTCCGAGCCCCAGATATCACGCCTGATATGTACGATCCCAATACTGCAGATGATGAAGAATGGAAAAGGTGGCTTGGAGGACTCATGAATGACGATGTGGAGAATGAAGGTATATGGCAGATGTCTTGTTGTTGTGGTTGTTCACTGGAATTGGGGGTTACATTGAAAGCCTGGAGCTTTTTCTTTCTATTTATACATGATGTTTTTGGCTGCAGCCATTATCTTCTTTAGTAAATATGCATGTGTTTTGCATGCCATCAGCCTTCCTCATCTTCTCCATTGTCACTTGTGAGGGTTTTTTTTAAACTTCAGATGTCTCACTTGTAAATATTTACTAGCCAGCACATGCAGTAACTGGCAACCATAAATGAAAGTTACATGTTTCAGCCCTCAATCCATCGTGCTGTGTCATGAAGCTGGCAGCATTGATATACCTGAATCTGTCTGAGTGTGTCATGCTCCTTGTTAGGGACGTGTTTTGTTCTTCGAAGAGAAACAAGAACAAGCTTTGGGGCTTAACTTCCTTTTGTCCTGAATTTCCCGGTTGCTTATAGTTCTGCAAATTGAATATAAAATGCAAATTGAAATAATACTACTTCACTCTTTCTAAATTTAGCTGAAACTCAGGTCACAGAGAATAAATCCAGCTTTTCTAAATGGGAATAGCTACAAATAAGGATGCTAGTAGCTCAGTTTGAAAAGAGGATGGGCTTGATATTGCTTCCGTAAAAAGGAACATACAGTTAATTTCAAGTAGTAATCCTAGTGGTCTTTGTGTCAGGTCAGGCAGTAAATGAAGTGTTTCTGCTCTTGGCTACTGATGGGTCTCGGGGCAGGGTAATGATGTTTCAAAACATGCTTCTTATTAGATGAAGCAGATGATGATGATGACCCTGAGTACAACTTCCTGGAAGATCTGGATGAACCAGACACAGAAGACTTCAGAAATGATCGTGCTGTGAGAATTACCAGTAAGTCCTTTGGGAATCCCACCTCCTTTCTTGTTAGGATTAGTAATTCATTTTGAAAAGTGAGTGTTTTGTTGCAAAGATTTTGCAGTGTAGGCTAATTAAACAAAAGCTGCATACTGACTTGAATAGCTTTTCTGTGCAAAGCTGGCTTTCTGTGAATACATGAAAGGATCTAGCCAGAGCTGCTGTGCTATCAGATGCAACTTTACTCCATAGCAAAGACTGAAGAATAATACTTATGTGATAGTACAGTCTTTCATAAAGCTTCAGCCAATTCAGAATTGAATGCTTGCCTTATGACTTGAGTGTAATTAAATTTTCTCCAAGTCCTTACAATCCTCAAGTTAGTTTTATAAACATACCACTTCTCATCTTCTCAATAAAGCACACTTGGTTTAGGTCTTATTACAGGTTAACATAACTTCAGATTTAATTCTGAGAATCAGTTTTTATGTGATATTTTTGAATCAAAACAGTCTCAGCTGAAGTTTTTTGGGGCCAGCATTAAAAAGGGATATAGTATCAGGGGCCTTTCCTTCTTAGTCCTCTCTTTGCAAGAGGAGGGTTTCCCTTTGCAAGAGAGATTCCTTAAATGACTTGATATTATGACAGTGTTTCTTGGAAAAGGAATCTTCATATTTCTTTTTATTTGCAGAAAAGGAAGTGAATGAACTGATGGAGGAGCTGTTTGAGACAGTAAGTGATAGACCTGTTCTTCAGTGCTATATCCAATTTTTCTCAGACCCGACATGAAATCTCTAAAGCCATAAAGGGGTGGTCTCTGTAAGATGCTTAGTGCCGACTATGTGCAAAGGGCCCTACCACAAAATTGTAATTTTTAGCCTTAGGAAGGAATGTATATAGGAACTTCCATAAGTCCCTGCAGAGATGAATGTCTATGCTAAGAGGATCATCATGAGCTTTATTAGCGGAAGACAGTTGTTGAGCTTTCTGTTCCTGACTGTTGCTACACATTTGCTGTCAGTTTCAGGATGAGATGGGTTTCTCGAACATGGAAGATGAAGGTCCAGAAGATGAAGATAATGTTACAGAATCACGGCCAAATTTTAATACACCACAAGCGCTTAGGTAGGATCATTTGGTTATGGTCGTAAAATTAAAAAAATAATAGCAACTCTGTTATGATAAAAAGCCTATGGTTACCTGCAGCTGTACTATGCCGTCCACCAAAGAGATAATGTAATGCCTTTTCAGCACAGGCCACTGTTTTGAAAGCTCTGAGCCGTTTTTATTAGAGTTTGAACACTTAACTTGACCCTCTTTTTTTCTGTCTGTCACCTTTGACTTTACTGATTGTGATGTCGTCATCTTCTTCAGATACAACAGTCAAAATGTAACTGTTCAGAAAGAGACAGCAAGAATGCCTGCACTAAAAGATTGGTGCTGGCTGTTCTGTATCATAGCTGAAAACAGCCGAGGTCTTTCAGAATGGTGATCTGTTCCAACAAGCCGTCATCTCTAGTGGAGGATTCTGTTCCGGCTTCTGTAGTCTCCATGTTATATATACTGTCCCTGTGTATTGAAATTGTGTTCATTTCTCAAGTCCCTCCAAATATCCCCCCCTTTATTAGACTAATTCTTCTGAAAAAATTGCTTCACTATATGCTAAGTCACTTACTTCAGCTGTTAAACTAACCATAGTTAGTGGAGCAGCATATTGCGTGACTGGCGATGGTACTTCAAAGCAACGGGTACAGAAACAGTGGATACTGGTGTGGTGCTGCGTATGTGATCAAAGCTATGTAGGTCCCAACCTCAAAGTGATAGCCACTCTAGCTCTCTTAATTCTTGTGCTTTACACTGTGGTGGTGGCTGTAGTGTTCTGAAATAATTTCAGAAAAACGATAGTTTTCTTGCCTTTTTTTAATTTGTTTTTAAATTTTTTATTGTTAAGGGAGGGGTAAAGTTCACTTCCTGCCCTTAACGTTTTTCTGATGACAAGAAATGCTTGAGGAGCTGGTTTGACCAAGTGTGTCACCTTGTCTTTTAAGTAAATAGCTTGGATGTAATGGTGGGCTTTTCTAAGAAAAAAGACTGCATAAGACAGCTGAGGCCTAGGTCTGCAACGACTATAAAGTTTGGAAATCGGCTTTTGATGATTTTTGGTACGGGCTATATTTGAAACAGTGCCTTGAAGAGGAAAGGGTCTAAAGCGTTTCTTTCTAGGTAATAATACCACTCTAACCAATTACAGAAATTGCGGTATGAATGGTGTCTCCTTGTTTATGGGGCAGATCAGCTCAAGATCAAGCCGTATCTGTTTGGGAAAGGAGCTAAAATGAAGGCTGGAGTTTCGTGATACTCTCTCTGGGATGAGCAGTACCAGAGGGGAGTGCAGCAATTCTTAACCAGCTACAGACTAAAAGCAGGGAAACTTTATGCTCTCTCTTATTGTTTGTATGCATTTGTCTTCGATAATGGCTAATTGTATTCATTTTTCTTTGGTGGGCAGTTCTCCCGGTTGTTTCTTCCCCAGTTTTATCTGTATACAGGATTCTTAAAGTTGTTTTGTGGCAAAATATCTATTTACTAGGTTTATTGTTGTTTTTATGATACCTTGCATTAGAAGCATTGTGGAACAACTTTACTTATAACTGACTTCAGGCCTGTTACAGAAGTGAAGCTGATAACAAGCAGAAATTGTAATATTAACTGGTGTAGCTAAAATAAATAAAAATCTATCATAAGGCAGGGGATAGTTGAAGCTGGTTTTGAAAGGATGGTAATATGTATATCCTCTTTTCTGCTACAGGAGTAGCTCATACTATAGTATCAGCAGATGTCTAGTAGAGTACTCTGCATAAAGCTAGATAATACTTAATGTTTTTTTTTTTTTAAAGTAACAGCATTTCAGTCAGTGTGTGATCTTTCTGGAGACCCTCGTGGTAAAATGCCACCTGTAATACCTTGGGTTCAGACCTTGCCTGATGATACAAGTTAAATAGGATTGATTCTAATGTATTCTGGATTATCTTAGATCCTGACTGTTGTTGAGACTATCTGAGCAGTTGAGTGGAACACACATGGGATATGATTGGGAACGGTGGACAAGACTGTTAACTGTCCTCGGAATAAACAGTTGAAGCATTGCATCCCAGAACTACAACAGTGCTGTGGTAGCTTAAAAGATTTATGTATAAGCCAACTGTATAAATAACTCTGTTTTTCAAGTTGAAGTATACTGTCAGAGTGTTGAGTAGTACGGGGATGATAGTTCTTAAACTGTGCATCCCAGGTACGGAGTAAAATGTTCTAAATGAATATGAATGGTTATTAAATCATATGCTTAATATATTTTGGTCTGCCTGATCTCAAACAGATTTGAAGAGCCTCTGGCCAATTTACTGAATGAACAACACCGGACAGTGAAGGAACAACTTGAGCAGCTGAGAATGAAAAAGTCCTCAATCAAGCCACCACAAGAGACAGAAAAATCAAAACCTCAAAATGAGAAGCCTCTCCAGAGCCTTGTTCTGGACAGTATGCAAAGAAAGAGGCTCCAGCAGCAAATGCAGCAGGTAATGAAGCGTTACCTGGTCTGACCTAATGAATATTTGCTGTATACTGCGGGGTGGGGCGGGGAAAGCCAGTGGTACAGCAAGCACTTTGGTGTGCTTCCGTGAAGAAATTAATTGAAGAAACTACGTTTGAAGCTGGAGCTTTAATAGGTGATACTTACATGCCTGATTCCACACTGAAAGGCAATTTGAATTGAATGCGCATAGAGCTTATTTCTTGGCATCTGTATTGTTCTCATGTGACATAGGTGCCTTGGCCATGTTTGAATTCTGACTGTAATCTGTCAAAATCCTCTATTTTCACCAACTTTATTACTTTTTGAGAATATTACTCTTGATGTAGTTTGGATTCTTTTTTTCCTCCTCCCACTGTGCAAAACTGTGCAGAAATTCAGTTTGAACATTTTAAAAGCTGTCAGCAGCATAGATGAGAAGCTGTGTTTAGAGAATTTTTTTCCATGTCCATACAAAGTTCAAGAGCACTTCTTCTCAAAACTTGAAACTTACTGTCAGCTCGATCTCATGAGGACAAAGCGCGCTGGTTTTGTGTGAACTTGATACAAGTCTTGCTGAGTAGTCATTTATTATTCTGCATACCTCATATAGTATCATGTCTTGGTCTGAGGCAGCAAGGAAAGGACACAGACCTCTCAAGCATGAGCTAAAGAAACGGATCTTGCATTAGACGTGTAGAGTATATGATGTTTTTAATTTTTCAGCTGCTAAGCAAGATGTATGGTGTTTGTGTGCATATGGGGAGTTCTGATAGCTGAAGTCATTGTTTCTGAAGAAATACTTAAGTATTTAATTAGAAAAAAATGTCCTTTCTATATGGATCGTTATGGTATGAGACTTTGGCACAAAAGCTAGGAAACTGCCCTAAGACTTAAACTGATGATGAGTTAAAAATCTGTGTAACAAACTTCCTGCCAGTGGATATTAAAGTTTCCGCTCAGTTTTCCATTGCTTAAAAGGTTTTTTGATGTCAGAATGTGATTTTTGGGGTGCTCAGGAGATATTTCTTGTGCCTCTATACTTATGCTTCCAGTTTCTTGGATTTCTGATACACTGAAAAAAACCATTTGTCTGATTTTATTCTCCAAGCATGTTCAGCTTCTGACTCAAATTCATCTTCTCGCAAGTTCCAACCCTGCCTTAAGTTCAGAGGCCAGTACTACCAGGATGTTTTTGGTAAGGATATGTCTCAAATCAGAGTTACATGAATTTTAATGATTGCTGGTCACTGGAGATAGAGAGCTTAATTTTTTTAATTGATCCCATTAAATTGAGAGAGACTACCACTCAACAAGGGAGTGATGTTGTCAGCCTACTATGAACATGCTCAGTACTTAGAGAAAAAACTCGCATTGTGCTGACTAATAATAGTTCTTTGAATCGGCATGTCTTTGTGTTTTTTTAATTGATTTCTTGGAAATACTGAAAACAAAGTTCAACAAATAGAGCTTCTGTAATCAGTGAACGTTCTGTGACCTTGAAAGGGTCTGAAAAGTGGAGGAATTTAAAAAAAAAAAAAAACTCCTCTGATTGTTCCTAGATTTGTAATGCGTAAAAATAAGACCTGTAATATTCTACTTTTTTATGCCTGTCACTTCACCAGCTTTTATTTTTTGCATTATTGCATTACATGTGTTTGTTCTTTACCTTCCATTTGAAGGCATGTTCTTTTATCTTTTTCTGTGACTTTGCAGAGCGAGCTTGGTAACTTTGCTCGAAGCTCTACGCTCCTTCGTCAGTCGTTCAATCCTAAGTTTCAAACAATGTTCCAGCCGTGTAACTTGAAGGGAGCACTGCAGCTCATTGAAGATTTTCATGCCCAAGTCCAAGTTGACTGGAGCCCTCGCAAAGCTGTGAAGAAGAGTGGTATGTATTTAAGGGACAAGAGGTGGGAAAGCATTTACCGTGGGAGTTACTTCATGCTGTGCACCCTCCACATGAGATATGGTTCAGACTGCTGTTTGGAATGAATTTTTTTTTTTTCTTTGTGAGGTATTTTTAGATAAAACCATCCACTTTATTGACTGCCTTTTTGCTTCTTAAACTTGCAATGCAGTAAAGCATGTTATATGAGCTGTTGACTTTTGTTTGACATCATAATCCTGCCACTTGTTGTTCTACAGATGATGTTTTGCGCTGCAGAAGTCCATCAAGAAATTATGAAACTGGAAATAATTCTTCCAAATGTTTTGATTAACACACACCAAGGAAATATTCCCTTCATTGGAGTATTTTAGTTAGAAAAAAGCTCCAAACCATTGGTTTCAAATATCTGGTTTGTGATTTTTCTGCTACCTAGAGAGTGAACTCACTTGAAATAAACAGAGCTTTTTGCAAGTGCTTTTTCATTATAGAGCAAAAGAAAAGATGGAAGGGGAAAGTAATTTTACCTTTTGCTGATGTAAACTTAAGGGCAAAAACTAGGAAATATGCAAATTCTAAAAACCAGGGAGAAAGTCTCTCTCTTTTTGCAGTGAAGGGAGTAAAATAAACAGTGTTTTCAAGAAGTCAGTTGTGAAAAACATTATTTGTCCATGTATACGTTTATCCTTATCTGTTAATTCTTTTCACAGCCAATGAATTTCCATGTTTGCCAAAACAAGTGGCATGGATTTTGGCAACAAGGAGAGTCTTTATGTATCCAGAGTTACTGCCAATATGTTCCTTGAAAGCAAACCCTCCCCGGGACAAGATTATCTTCACCAAGGCAGAGGACAAGTAGGTCCTTAGAATTATTGAATGAAATGCACACAAATGAGACTTATTTGTAAGGAGAATTTCTAGGATGCAAACTTTTGGGATATCTGTGTATTGTGCAACAGCACATCCAAATAGCAATCTGCTGTACTGGCTAAAAGACTTCCCCCCCCGCCCCTTTCTTCCTTCTTCAGTTTATTAGCTTTAGGTTTGAAACATTTTGAAGGGACAGAGTTTCCAAAGCCTTTGATCAGCAAGTATCTCCTGCCAACAAAAACTGCCCACCAGCTTACAGTACGAATCAAGAATCTCAACATGAATCGAGCCCCTGATAATATCATCAGAGTAAGTGATAATTCAGATTATGGTTTGGTATTTTTCAGATTTGTCTCTCTGGTTGGTGTTTGTTTTATACAAGACGAGATGTGCTGTTTGTTCCAAGAACCTTTTTGTATATGTGCTGACACTCTCTTAAAAGAAAATGTCGTCTTTTTATTAGCAGTGATGATTTCTTCAAAAAAACCTTATCCTCTGTACTTTGCAAGTACTTATATTACTCTTTTGACCCTTTAAAGCCCAGCACTTGCAGACAGTCCTAGTACAACTGTGGCTTCAGTAATCCTGAGAAATTCATACAAATAAACTTTGAGCAGTGAAGCTTAAACAAAAGTGCTGTCTCCAATCAGGCTGAAGGTCCAGATGGCCGAATATCCTGTCCCATAAGCTAAGGGCCACTGCTGAAGAGAGAATAAGAACCAGAAACACTTAAAGCAAGTATGCCTGCACATCTACTAGAACTTCATGCTTTCTTTCGAGAGAAACCAAGATGGCAGTGATCTCTTGTTCAGCCTTTATTATTATTTTTTAATGTTTCTGTGGGTAGTACCTTATTAAAATAGTAGTGACGAGAATCACTTAATTCACATGAGCACTTCTACAGAGCACAATCCTTATCCTACATCCCAGCAGTTATTGGATAGGTGTTCTGACCACAATCATCTTGTCTTGCGTTCTCTCCTGTCTCCGCATAGTACTATAAAAAGACAAAACAGTTGCCCATTCTGTTCAAGTGCTGTGAGGAAATCCAGCCTAATGAGTGGAAGCCACCTGTTGAGAGAGAAGAACATCGCCTGCCATTCTGGCTAAAGGTAGTGTCTGCTATTCTTCATCCAGCATAGGGGTTTTTTTTGTTGTTGGTTGGTTGATTTCTTTTGGGGTTTTTTGGTTTTGTTTTGTTTCTTTTTCTTTCAGCCTAGGTCCAGAGTGAGTTGATTGGTTAGCCTACAGCGCTGAAGTCAAAAGGTAGTCTGATTATATTGCATGGGAGCCTGTGTTATCCTGAGCCCAGGTAGTAAACGTAGCAAGAACAGTGGTACGGAGCAACCTGAAGTATTATACGCTACTCTTGGTGCTCGTCTGCCCAGCTGCAGTACATGATTGAAGTTGTCATGGACATAGTGTTTGTTGTCACATCCTTGTTTTGCTACATGGGTGTATTTCTGACGGCTCTGGTTTGATGTGTTGATTTTGTTACTTGGCTTTGCTAATTTGTTAATCAACATAGTCTTACCCTTGCTTTATGGTTAGCAGTGTTGCCATCTTTCCCACTTTATTACAGCCGTGAGAGAGGGCATGTTCTTTCCCCTTAAAACCTCACTTTCTAAGAGGAAAGAAGTGGGGGGGGTTGGGGCGGGTTTTTTTAAGGTCATCTTCACTTGCAGTGTGGCTGTTATTGTTGTTATACCCAAATGTCTCACACTTTGTAAGGATTCTTTCTCTGAGATTCTTTGCACAAGGAAGACGAAGTTGGAGGCATAGCGACCGTGCCTGCGAGTCAATCAAGGAGGGCTCTGTCTGAGGAAAGAATTAGACTCAGATGCCATAAAATCCAGTTCTCTTAATTGCCCGTTGTATTTCATTGTTACAGTGAAGCTTCCTTCCCACAAAATCTTGTATTTACTAAAGGAACATTTATAAGGCAATTCAGTTCTGTTGTTTCTTTCAGGCTCTGAGATTCTTCTGAAGGCTTTGGAGTAAAACTCGTGAATATAAAGTAATATACAGTAGCATAAAGTAAATAAAAAATGCTGTGCTTTTAGAAGCAAGTTGCTGTCTGTCACCTTCTGTGGTGCTGTTTGAAGGTGGTAATAGAGGAATAGCCTATGGACTGGACTAACAAACTCTTGTTCCCTTTAGGCAAGCTTGCCCTCCATTCAGGGGGAATTGAAGCAATTAGCAGAAGATGCCAGGGAGACGCCAGGTTCACCTGATGCAGAATCTGTCTTTTTGGGGACAGGAAAGGAAACTTCAGACACAGAATATGATGAAAAATACCCTCTACTCATGCCAAAGGGACTAGTACTGACCTTAAAGCCCCTTGCCAATCGATTCTCTAGGAGAGCATGGAGGAGGCAGAGGTCTTCAGCTTTGAAGCCTGTCCTCATTCGACCGAGTCCTTGTCTGCAGCCCAGTTCCAATACTATGAACATCCAGAAAACTGTGAAGCTGTCCCAGTCAGAAGCTCCTCCCAGCAAAGTTATGGTTCAGATTCCTCGGCTAATCCAGCCAGCTACAGTTATGCAGACGGTGCCGGGAGTGCAGCCTTTGAATGTTCAAGCAGTGGTAGGAAGTGGGGATGGCTTGGAATTTCAGAATGTGCTCTCCACTTCGCATTCGGACTCCAGGCAAGCTTTCTCAGCTGCTGTACCACCAGCTCTAGTGTCCTCAAATCCAGTTACTTTTCAGCCAAAACTGATGTTGCCAGCTTTGGCTGGAGCAAAAATACGCAAACCTTGTGTTCGTAAGGGATACCAAAAGAAAAAAGGGACAAAATCTGCCCCACTGATAAAGACTTCGCCTTTGATTCAGCCATCTCCTGTCATCCTTACTGTACCTGCTACCACAGTGAAAGTGGTTAATATAGGCAATGGTTGCAATATGATTCAGCCCATAAATACAACAGTTGGTAGAGGCACGCAGGCTATTCCAGTTACAACCTTATTGGTAAATCCATCCACTTTCCCGTGTCCCTTAAATCAGCCTCTAGTGACTTCTTCAATCCCTTCGTTGATAGTCTCTCCTAACCCTGTTGGTCTTTCTGCATCGTCTGTTGGTGAAAACGAAGAACAACTGAATCTGGTTCCTTCCTGCCCCGCTGGAAACAACAACAATGCCTATCCCACAGTGGAGCCCAAGGTTGAACCCCCAGAGTTGTACGTTTCATGCTCTGCCGTCTCCCCCAAGAAGGAGTGTAGTACAAATCCTGCCACTTCAAATAATGGCAGTCAGGAAAAGGCAAATAAGAGTGACTGCTGTAGCTGGACAGTGGTAGAAGGAGACAAGAACACTTCAGAGCCATTGTCTGTGGACCTTTTGCCTCACTTAGAAGATCCAGATGAAACAGTGAAAATTGAGCCTGAAGATTCAAATGATGCTACCAAGGAAGTAAATCCAGTACAGAAGAGGGATCTTTTATGTGCTGAAGTGAAGGAGGAATTCCTGCTGGATCTTGGCCAGGAGCTGAACATGGAGGCTGCATGTTCATGTTCAAATGACCTGAAAGAAATTAAAAAAGAGCATACTTTATGTGACGAGAAGGGAGAAGAAGAACGACGGGTTTTGCAGGCATCTCCCCATGGTGAACAGCAGTTGGATGCAGGTGGTGTTGCTGGACCACAAGTGAGCAGTGAGTCTCCAAAGAATCTTTCGTATACAGCAGATGTTGAGGCAGAATTTAGTAGTCCACTAGGAAGACCAGAGGATTCATCCAGTATAGATGGCCAGTCTGTTGGGACACCAGCTGGCCCTGAAGCTGGAGGAGAGAGAGAAGGACAAGAAGAAGAGGAAGAAGACGACTTTGATGATTTTACACAAGATGAGGATGAAGAAATGTCATCAGCCTCAGAAGAATCTATTCTTTCAGTGCCAGAACTTCAGGTAAAAGCAAACAAAACTTTAAAAAACTTGCTGATGACGAATATCGGTGACCTGAAACACCCTAGTGGAGTCAGGGCAAATCACAATTTGCAACTGGAAAGCTGGGCTGTTAACTGTATAATAGCATGGTATTATGCTGTTTTACAGAGAAATTGGACACCACATTTTTCTGAGAAGATTTTAAGTCCAACCTAAAGGCATATCTTGCAAATATGCAGATTTAAATTTTGCTGAGTTGTAAGGACTTCCTCAACTGAGGCTGTTCTTTAGTAAGAAGTACTTTAAGTGAAAATTATTTTCCAGGTCCCAGCAAGCCTTTAAGAACAAAGAGGGGATTCCTTAATGATCATTTAACTTAAGCCTTAAGTGGCAGATTCTGAAATTTAATTTTGTGCGTGACACAAAAATAGGCAGTTCTGTTGAAGTCTGTCCCTTCAGTAGAATCCTCTAGTTGGTCAGATGTTGATCTGTGAAATTGGCTGTTAAGAATTATGATGGAGTGAGCTAGTTGCTGAATGACATTAAAACAAACACTAAGAGAAAACAATGTGAGGTTTTTTTGTTGTTGCATTCTAAGGAGACAATGGAAAAACTTACTTGGCTTGCAACAGAGAGACGTTTAAGCCAAGAAGGAGATTCTGAAGAAGAGAATTCCCAGGAAGAGAACTCTGAGCCTGAGGAAGAGGAGGAGGAGGAAGGGGAAGGAATAGAGAGTTTACAGAAAGATGATGAAATATGTGGCGATATATCAGAAGAACCTAAATCTGCCTTCACATTGACAAAGACGGCCCCACAGGTGGAAGCCCACAGAATGCCAGCAGGTAAGTTCTGTGGGTTTCTTTTGACACAGGGCATGGGGAAATAGAGCTGCTCTCTGCATTAAAAGCAAAACCATGGGGAAACCGTGTGCGGGTTTAATTTCACTTAGCCTATCTATCTGAGCTTAGTGATGCTTTCCATCTGGAAATTAAATTTTGCAACACAGTCACAATTCTGTAAAAACAGTTCTTGCCATAGAAGCCCTCGTGCATGTGAACCGAGTTTCTTCAGTCCATTGCAATGCATTTATGCTTCAAAAATTTGCAGACATAAGATTTGTGGTTTGTGTCAGCTAATACCCAATACGTATATAAGAACAATATTAAATAGTCAAATCTTTGCTAAATTGAACTTTGTGTTATAAGGTCGTGTTGGGGAAAAATAAATGAAACAAAATAATACCTTAACAGAATATAGCAAGTGGTAGATGAATTGGAGCAGTGAACTTGGAGGAGGTGGACCTCAGCCCATTAGAGACAGATTCCTAATCTAAAGACATAAAAATCTTGATGGAGCAACTCTTAGTACGCTATTTCATTCCCTATTATGTGACACCAGTTATTTATCTGTGACATTAACTTTATTCATGTAAATAATAAGCTAAAAGAATAATTTGCAAGTGTTACAGCCAGCTCTGATGCTCGTACCATACCTCTGTTCACCCGCTACGATTTTTTTGCCCCTGGTATGCAGTAGATGTATCTATCGGTTCTTCGTAGATTGCTAGCTAAGTAACAGCTAGGATGGGTTTGCTGCTGTATCCAGGGATTTTTTCTGTTGGATGCTATAAAAATAAACAGCCAATTTAAAATATGTTAGCCTGACTAATGAAAAGTATATTGCTCATACACTTACAGGAGAGCGTAAACAGTTAACTTATCACTAACGCTGAAAACCTACTTTTCTATTGCGATATTGATCTAGAAGAGTAGTTGTCTGCCAGGCCACGGAATGTATGACCAGTACCTGTACCACTTGCCTTGTGCTTCTTCACAGGAGAAAACATGAAAGCCCCTGGGAAGAGCAGGAGCTCCCACAGAACCAGAAATAAGAGGGGACGGGCCCGTGCTAGCAAAGATACATCTAAGCTGCTCCTCTTGTATGATGAAGACATCCTGGAGAGAGATCCCCTGCGGGAACAGAAGGATCTGGCATTTGCACAAGCCTATCTAACCAGGGTAAGCCAGACCAGCAAGTAACCCAGAAACAGGAACATTGGTCACTGTGAGTCCTCTAACACAGTTCACGCCTGAGTCACATAACTGCCCGTTCTAACTGGGTGGACTGGATCTGGTCGGGATGGAGTTCTCCTTCTTCACAGCACCCCGTATGGTGGTCCTTTACTTACTAAACTGTCTTTATCTCGACCTGTGAGCTTTTGCTCTTCCTCTTCCCTCCCCTGTCCTGCTTGGGGGAGGTGGGGAGTGAGTGAGTGGCCGTGGGGATGCTGAGCTGCTGGCTGCAGTCAATCCACAACACTGGGCCTCTTTTAATTTCAGAATTTCATAGTCTTGGATTTGGTTCCCTTCTCTCTTGTGAGCAGTTCAAATTTATCTTTAAGGAAGAGACTGGGTTGGCTCAACAGAACTGGAAGCACTGTGTAAATTCTGAGTAGCGAGAGGTCAAAGATCACTGAATTAACTTGTTTTCTTCCCGGATGTTCTGTGGTCCTGTAAAGGTCTCTTGCTCTTTCCAGGTGCGTGAAGCCTTGCAGCATGTTCCTGGAAAGTATGAAGACTTTCTTCGTGTTATCTATGAGTTTGAGATTAGCACGGACAAGCGAACAGCTGTGGATCTCTATTCCACTTTACAGAAACTGTTGCATGACTGGCCACAGTTGCTCACAGATTTTGCTGCCTTTCTTCTACCAGAACAAGCTTTGGAGTGTGGACTGGTAGGTAGAATGAAAGAAGGAGACCAAATTTTAAGCAGACAATGTGAATGCTTTTGGGAGTGAAAGAATAAGGAATTCTTCCTAGGACAAGAAAGGTAAACAGCTGGTAAATCATTTGCTTACCTTGCTGTTTTATTGATCAGAATTGAAAAGTCTAGTGTTTGTTTTAAGTCTCATACTAAGTATTACTGTGGAGAATCAGCCTTTCCCAGTTACATCGCAGAACCTGACTGCAGAGGCAACGTGCAGATACAGCAAGCGGAATGGTTCGCTTGTCTCACAAATCAGCCTTCCACTTTGTAAGATAGAGGTTTTCACCTGTTACGTTCTTTCTGGATTTTCCTGTCTTTTGTGCATATGGTTGAAGCAAAACTTTATAGCTCACGTGAATATTGATTATACAAAGTCTTGTTTCTCTTCCTCCACCTTTTCCCAGTTTTGCAATGGGTGTCAATACAAATGGAAAACAAATAGCAAGACAGGCATTTTATAGCTTGCTTGAGCCAACTAGAGATACTTGGAAATATATTCTTGAATGTGAGGGGTGAATCTTTCTTTTGATCAGTTTGAAGAGCAGCAAGCGTTTGAAAAAAGCCGGAAGTTCCTCAGGCAGCTGGAGATTTGTTTTGCTGAAAATCCTGCCCACCATCAGAAGATCATCAAAGTTCTGCAGAGTTGTGCAGACTGCCTCCCCCAGGAGATTGCAGAGGTAATCGAGCATCCAGGTATCTCCTTTTGCTCAAAAACCCCGAGAACGCAATTAGCTAGCCTGCCTCCCTGTTCCCATGTACTGCTCTTTGAGACCACAAGAGTTTAGCAAGTGCCATCTCCCTCTGTGGGGTGTGGTAGAGAATTGAAGTCGCCTCTTCAAGAGGCTTTACAATTAACTGGCCTGTGTGAGTCTTCTCTCTCCTGCCTCCACCTTGCTTTTATCACCTTGCAGGTGAAATTTTAGCTTAGTGCCTCCTACAGAGTCTGCCTAGAATTTTGGGGGGATATTGCTATGCTGGTTTGGTAGCTGGATGTGGAATGATCTCAAAATACTCATGAAGTAGTACCAATGCAAGCATAAACTTCCATGTTGGAGGTCTAATAAGCCTTGATGTTCCACTTGCTTTGAGAAATCCTTCTGAGAAGAATGTGACGAAATGGAATGAAACTAATTTTCTCTGGATTTCTCTCTTTCAGCTGAAGACCCAAATGTGGCAGTTGTTGAAAGGACATGACCACTTGCAGGATGAGTTCTCCATTTTCTTTGATCACTTACGGCCCTCAGCCAGCCGCATGGGAGATTTTGAGGAGATCAACTGGACAGAAGAGAAGGAATATGAGGTGGAGTAATCTTTTCCCCAAGACCAGAAAAGATAAAAGCAGAGACACTAGACATGTTTGAACTTGAAGGACTCAAATTGAGGCTGCATTTCCAGAGTGAGGGACGCAGCAGGGTGTGAGAGCTGTTGGTGGACTGAAGCAAACTTTACAAATTTTTTTACGGCATTTATGTCTCTTCTAACATAATTGAACTTGTGATGTCCTGGAACTGAGCTCAATATTCAGAAATTCATGGGGAAAATGAAGTTTGGTCTGCTGAAGAGCTATCGTGATAGAGCAGGTTTTGTGTGTTTCTTTTTTTGTAGTTTGATGGGTTTGAAGAGGTATCTTTGCCAGATGTAGAAGAGGAGGATGAACCACCCAAGATGCACGCAGCCTCGAAAAATAAGAAGCGGAAAGAGATCGGAGGCCAGAACAATGACAAGGTGGGCCTGGGGTATCTCACTAGACTGCATATCTGGACTCTGAGCAGAAGCATGCCCACGAGGATAAATGTGTCTCAGAGAGACATGACAACAGCCTAAAAAGCTTTGAAGAAAGGGGATTGAAATGTTTCCATTGTGCTTTGCTTGCTGGCAGCGTAATCGCTTTAGCTTTCTGAGTGTGCGCAGAGTGCCACTCAGCCCTTCCTGGCTCCCTCTGGGGTTGACCTTCCCCTGACTGTCATCTTTGTGTACCGTGCACGTTTGTCAGCTGGAGTATGTCTGTTTCCAGGAGGTCGAGTGGGTAGATGGGATGAAGGAATGTTCATGTTCCTGCCATGAAGGGAGTAGCGATCTCAAGCTAAAGAAAAGCAAAAGGAGGACCTGCAGCCATTGTAGTAGTAAGGTTAGTTGATAGGCCAAGTCATTGGAGTGGTGAGTGAAAGCAGAGCCCTGCAAGAGTCCCCCTGTCGTGATGACCTGTCCAGCCTCGGGCCTCATGTCTCCGAAAGAATGTGTGGAGGAAGAAAGTAAATCAAAAGGTGACCAGCAGTGTCTCCCTCTTCGGAGCTCTGACTGCACTACCTTCCCCCGTCTATCTCCTGCTCACTTTCTACTGCCCCTCCTTGCTGTGCTAAATAGTGTTAATTTTTATATTCTTTTGAGTTAAGAATAAGCTTTTTTAGTGGAAGATGCTTGTGTGGCCACTATGTGAAAAGAACTGTGCCTGTTCATAATAATAAAAAAGATTCAGCTTTCTAAACGCAAACATACTGCCAAACTGAAGCCTTTGTTAGGGTTAAGGAATACTTTGGAAGCAAAGGCCGAGGTGTTAGGTTTGGATTGATATACCACACCTGTAGTTGTCTGCCTATATATTGATTTGCAGGTGTGTGAAAACAAATTTTATAAAAATAAAGATTCTCAAGAGCTGACTGCAAGCCTTGTTCAACGAGAATCGAGTCCTCGGCCTGAAGGGAAGGATTCTGGAACATCTAAGGAACCTGCAGAAGAAAGCCTGGAGAACAGAGATGAAGGAGAAGATGTGCAGAGCAGAACAAAAACTGTACCTAGAAAAGTGGACTCTCTGACTTCAGGTATGTGAAAGTCTTGTGTACAGACAGGTATATCATTCATCTCCAAACTGGTTCACACAAATGAAAATAGGTGTAGGACTTTTCTAATGCAAATTTATTGAGATAATGAGAACTTCTAATAATCTTTTTTCATTTTTTTCCTTGGATGCTCTAAACGTGCATATAGCCAGAGCATTCCCTTCAAAATAGCTTTCCTGACTAGAGAAATATTCTCCCCTTTTCAGAATGACAGGTCCATTTAAGCTTCTCTTGCTAGCATACTAATCCGATTCCCAGTACTACCAGTCCATGATATTGGTTTTTTTCCAGTTTTCATTTTAGCACAGCAATTCAAAAATCACCATGTCTCTAATCTTCCTTTAAATGATCTCCTTCATGTTACTTGTTTCTCCTTCCGTCTGGTACAGACAAGGGGAAACGTGATTATTGCAGGATAAACAACCTGAAAGAGATCTCTTCCTTCTTTCAGTAACCGTGTCTCAGTTAATGCTACTGTTGGAGACAATGCACAGGTTAAAGATAGTGGTTTAAATGTAATGCAACCTGATGTCTAGTTTATAGTGGTTTTGTAAATAGGGCGCCCAGAGCAGCAATGTCCGTTTCACCTGAGAATTTTGTTCTGGGCAATGCAATTAAGCTCTTTCATGGGTTCATCACTCCTTCACACAGCAGCTGGTTGTAGTAACCCACAATGGTGAAGAAAATTGACTGCAGAGTGCCGCCTTTGAAGTACAGGATGGGTAAACTGCAGATAGAATTACAAAGCTGCTCCCAAACTGAGTTCTCATTTACAGCATTATGCTCTAGAATAATAATAAAAAAAAACTCTTAAAAAGTAAATGAACAAAGCCTCCAGAAGTTTTTCTTACTAACAGCTGGTCTAATCTTGTTTGGATTTCTTACCAGGATCTCACTTGGAAGGAAAGATTGTCTCTGGCAGACACGCATCTTCTGAAAAAGATGCACTGCCTGATAATCGGGCTCAAGAAGCAGGTGTCAGTGCTGTTGTGAACACTCCAAAGGACAGTAACTCTTCTGTCACTGGCCCCAGATGGACACATCTACAAACAGCTACTCTAAAACTACCTCAAGAAACCAAAGACTGCCCTTGCACTGTGGGAAGTGAGAGTGAGGGACTAAACCAGCAACATCAAGGAAATGCAGATGCTTCCCTTGGGCTGAGCAGAGATCTGCTGCTGTCTTCTCGTTCTGCTACAGTGAAAGGTCTAACGGGACCTAGTCCCTCTTCTGGAAAGAGTTTATGTCAGACTGAAGGGCTTCATTCTGATTCGTCAGATAAGTTCACTGTCTTTGGTCATGCTTCAAAATCAGGTGTGAAAGAATTTGAGGGATCGCCTTTGCCTCTGGAAGGAAAACCTGAAGCAAAGCAGGGTTGGATAACACCGGGTAGAAAAGCAACACTGGGTAAGAGCTGCAGCTCACAGTCCCCTGATAGTCGCATTTTGGAAGCAGGTGATGCGGGCTGCACTGGAAATTTTCCTGAGAGCAGATTAAAGTCACATGCAAACAACTGCTTCCAGGTGCATCAGCATTCTGAGCAGCTAGAATATGGAGTGGTTACTGCCTCCCTGGGGCAAAAGGAGGAGGAGCAGCAACAGCAGCGAGTCACAGAAGCAACTGTGTGTGCTAAGAACAGCAAAGTCAGCTCGACTGGGGAGAAGGTTGTCCTCTGGACCAGGTATATCTGCCTGAACTGCATCTTACATCCTTTGTGCATTCAGTATTTGGCTTCAGCTTTCGTATTATAGAGTATCCTTTATTTTCATTTTGTATTCCTGCTTTTTACTGTCTTCTGCCCCCTCCCTTTGACTATTCCTGCCTCGTTTCCTCTGACCACAGTCCATCACAGCTGCCGTCTTGGTCCTATGAGAAATGCTGTCTGCTCGTGGCAGTGTAATTATTGTAGTACTTCAGGGTGGGAAGGAATTTTTTTTCTCCTTCAAAAAGCTTTAAAAATAGGCTAAATGCAGTTCTGCTTAGAGAGATGTCTGGTGATTGGTGGTGGTAGCAGTAGGAGAGGAACAAGCCTGCAGGACTTGCTCTGTGATTGTTAACCTCACCCGGGAACGGGCCTCTCGGGTGGTTGAAGTTTGTCAGCGCTTGTTTTCGGCTGCTTTCCTAACTGTTGTTCTGTTTTGTAGGGAGGCCGACAGAGTCATCCTTACCACCTGTCAGGAGAAAGGAGCCCATCTGGAAACCTTCCATGCCATCTCGCAGAAACTGGGCAACAAGACTGCTAGTGAGGTGAGGGGTGGTGTGGAGAAGCTTGCACCTGCTACAGTGGATGGGGAAAGGGGTGGAAAGGAAGGGAGGGTGGAGGTTTGCTGTCGTATTAGTCTCCTAAACTTAATTTGATGCTGCATCAGAGAAAAGTAATCCCAATTGCAAATAAAAAAACAAATCCAAAACAAACCCTGATCTGTGGAGCCAAAAATCATGACTGCCGTGGTCCCTTTTACATTACCACTGATATTCTAGCCTTATGTTTGGTACCAGAATTGTTTCAGCGACTGCTGCTTGGGTCTTCAGCCTTCTACTTATATTTAAGGAATCTGTTGGGTTTTGTCTCTTAACCTTCCCCACATCACTGCCTAGGAATCTTCCCAAACTGCCAGTTTTTACCTGCAAGTCAGTAGAATGTAACTGTTCTTCCAAAGAAAACAGAAAACCCCGTGCTCTTCCATTTCTCTTTCCCTTTATGATTGAATCTTGCATAAAATGGGACTGTGGTTTTTTAACACAAAAGCACAAACACCCTGAACTTCGTAATACGGAATTTCCCTTTCGTACCACCCTTTACGTGACCAGTCATCTTGGATTTCCCTTGTTCTTCAGGTATCCCACAGGTTCAGAGAACTGATGAAGCTGTTTCATACCTCCTGCGATGGGAGCTCTGAAGATGAGGAGGATGCAACTAGTACCAGTAACACAGACCAGCTGTCAGATAAAGACCTTCTGCTTTCTGAGGAAGAACCTGATGACTAAGGTTTTTCTGGCTTGATAAGCTACTGACTGACTCGGAAGGAGAGTTGTTTGCCAGTTTGCTGCTAGACAGGTGCTGTGGATAAAGGAAAAATATTTGCACAGGTACTTAAGATAGCACCTTTTTTTTTTGTTCACTTTCCTGCTACACTTCTGACAAGCCGCACTTCTCAATCTGTATCAAATTAAAGGAATGAAGAAAGTTGTTAGGCTGATAACATCCTCTAGAACCTACATGGGGAGCTTCAACAATGACATGACAGAAGTGATGCTTGTGGACACTGACCTCAGTCCGTGGTGAAGACTGGGCCACCAGCCTTTGAAAAGAACCTGTAAATATTGTATCATAAGATGTCTGTTTTCATGTGGAACAAACACATGATTTTTTTCTAAGTTTTCCCCTTGTGTTGATTGTATGTGGGAAAGTTACAATCTGAATTCTGTATTTATTGTGTGGTCTTATTCTAAGAGGCAGAGCAAATTCACTTTGCAAAGTTTTAAAAAAAAAACAAACAAAAACAGCCCCAAAAAAGCAGCTTTCCTCCTTTACAACACAACTGCAAGTAGCTGGACAACTTCAGCCAGCCTTTGTAACAGGATTTTGCTGAAATGAAAAGAAAGTAGCAGTCGGGCCATCTTTAAAACCATTCCCTTTATTTTGAAAGTGATCTTGAAGATATTCTTACTTCCGCTATCTCTAGTAATAAAGATGAGTTAGTCTGAATCTGCTTCATCTTCAGATTCGTCTGCTTCAGACCCCGTTTCATAGCACTGTGACAGAGTTCTTAGTGCCTGTAAGGCCTCCTGGAAGTCATCCTGTTCAACTCCGGCAGAGAAGAAGCTGGCCCACCGCCGCGTGTTCAGCTTCTGCAGATCCTTGTATAAGCTGTAGAGGAGCCTGTGCAGAACCGGTGAAGACTGCAGGGCTGCTAGTACAGGGATGCTTTCCACAGCTGCAGGGAAAAACATCTTTGTTTAAATATACCAAGCAAAATTTGTTTCCCTATTTTACTTTACAAGCAGTTTCTTTACTTGAACTCAGCGCAGCATAATAACACTCATAATTTTTGCCCTACAAACATTCAAAAGTGTTGGGATTTTTTTTCTTTAAATAATTCTTTTTTACCTCTCTTAGACCCTACTGCCTCCCACGTGATCTCCTTCTGTTGCAACGTAAGTTTACGGGGCACTTGTTACCTGCTGAGGAATAACTGGGAGGTTTGTCCAGGAGGAAGCCTTGTCTGGTCAGAAGAGGAGAAAAAAACTGGGGGTACGGAGGTAGGGTATTACATGGCTGCTCAAGCACGTGGGATGTGCTGTAAGGAAGAAGGTGAATAAAGTTATCCAAAACCCGCTCTACCTCCAGTTAGTGTTCCCTGTTTTTAAAAAAAAAAACAAAAACAGGTTGTTACCAACCTGTATGCCCCAGGAAACAGAGTGTGTAAATAATGCTGCAGAATCTGCTCAGTGCTCTCACAAGCGTGGAGTGGAGAAGTGGGCTGCTTTCCTGGACAGCTGCTGCAAAGAAAACCAATTTGTCGTTTTCCAGGGGACTCGACTGAAAATGTCGGTGACTCAGCTGCTTTTTAGCTGTTTTGCTATAAAGTCAGTAGCACGTAACTGGCTCGATCACTAGACTTTTTTTTTTTTCCTCCATTCAGCTGACACTCCTAATAGAAGGGTTGTGAACGACTTTTGTAAGAAATCATTGCTGTTGAGAGTGCCAGAGTTCTGAAGGGAAAAGTGCAGTTCAAATGCCGATTACCTGAGGTGACTTTCTTTGCAAATTCCTCGTAGCACAACAGACTGAGCAAAACAGCAGCCGACCTTTTGCTCCCTACATGAAGACAGAAGCTTCCAGGGCACATCCTGCTGGTAGGCGCATAAAGTATCGGGGAGCGAGTAGCCACGTAGGGCAGGGAAGGGAACAGATGCCAATGCAGCCACAACCTACGAGTCGGAGAGGAGGTCACAAATCACCATCTAGAACACGCTCCCCGTGTCCCGTACGTGCGTACGTATGGATAGAACACCAGCTCTCGCCTACAGCAGTAGTTCAGGTAGAGCTGAAAGGATTAGAGTTCTGTACCCTCTGCCCTTACCTTCCTCCCAGAGAAGTTAAGTGTTTCAGCAAGGTGCATCATAGAGCCCTGAGAGGAACAGAGCCGGTAAGGAGCAGTAAGGGTGTCGAGTGCTGCTGCCAAAATTGCGCTACTGTGGTAGTTAAGTGATGCCTATGGAGGGAGACAAAAAGAAGAGTTACAGGACAAGTTAAATTCATCTGTTCCTTAACCGATTTTTGTAGATTTAAGTTAAGCATATTGTAAATTGTGCTTTTATATAGGTTGTGTTTAACAGTTATTTCAGGTTTTGGATAAGCAAGTCAGCTGTTTGCTAACAAATGATCTGTTGCCAGTTTTCTTGTCAGCAGCTTCTTAGTGCCCAGACAAGGCTGGAGTTTCACACGCCGCACATGAAGAAGAATGCAGTAAAGCATTTTTTTCAGTGCCGAAACTGAAGGCGCTATACCAACTGAAAGACTACAAAAAAGGAAATGTGTTAATATTTTTAAGAGTATGAAAAAACTATGGGAATGAAAAGTTGGCAGTTAAGTCTCTGCTAACAGTAAAAAAGCAGGAAAAAAATCTTTTCTGCTTAGCAGAACACCATAATGAAAGAACATTGCTAAAAATACATAGCTGCAGAAAACCCTTTCAGAGAGCGGTAAATCTGAAAAAGCTGAAAGCCAGCCAAGGTAGGTGGTGTTTCTAGGTAAACCGCTATACAGTACATACATCATAGTTTATAAAGGGAAACGTCACGGGAGGTTGTGGCTTGATTCCTAGGCTCCCACTGAGAGACAGGGGGCAAAAGAGCGAGCTGTGACTGGAGAGATGGACAATTCCTAGGGCTGTGTTCATCAGTCTGTAAAAATTCTTCTGAGAATCCTGGGGGAAAAAAACCCAACCATTAGAATCTTAAAGACGCAAACAAGAAACGGTCTAATCCAGTTGGGCACGAAAGCGTCACCTGTTCTTCTTCTTCCCCACTGTTCACTTACTCCCCCATGCCTGGTGACTGGAGTCAAGCCCCAGGTCAGGATTCCTTTTCCTGAATACTCGTCGTAGAGCAGTTCTGTCACTTTGGCACCAACTCCAGAGAATCCATTGTGTAGGTCACAGAGGACTTGAAATCCCTGTGGAAAATGATGGCGGCACCTGAGATTCTACTTAATCTTGAACGGAAAGTTTCTTGAAAGAAAAGGGAGCTTGGACTAAGCTGTCGAACCTGCAGATAATCACACTCTTCAACATAGAAGTGCAACCGATCTTCCAACTCCTCTATGCAGCCAGGATCCTGCAGGAGACTTTCACCTTGCCCAAAGGCTTCTAGACAACCACACTCCCTAAGAAAAAAAAAGGGGAAAAAAAGGCTTATTCTATCCTCTCTTAATTTTTCCTTGAAGGCAAAACTAAGACCCCATTCTGGACAACAGATTTTGAACCAAACCTCTAGGACGTACCCATCATGCATGTACTGACGGATGACGTAGATGCTCTTGGGATGCAAGTGCACATTGAGGTAATCGGACCAGACCTGTACGCTGCCGCCCGAGTAAACTTCCTGGGACACTGCGAGTCGCGAAGGGGCAGGAGAGGCACCTGGAACGAGATGGATGTGAAGAGTGGAGGGCTTTTCAACTCTGAACACCCCCTTGAATAAAGAAAACAAAAACAGCTTTTTATCTCGTCCAGGTTCTTAACCGATTTGCTGCTCTTTGACCCATCCTTCTGTAAGCAAAGAAATCACATCCCATAGTTTTCCTTCTCCCCTCACACTCGTTCACTGACAAGTTGTCCAGCATCAGCCTGCTGTCACAGGGCTTGTTCTACCTTTCTAGAACGCTTTGATCCCAGCAAGTAAAGCAAAGCCATCGGGCCAGCGCAGGCTGGAGAGAACACAAACGCAGAAAGAACGCGCACACACCTGGAACCGAAGCGCTGGAACTTCCCTCTCCGTCGGAGGACGCGTCTTCCTGAGGGAAAAGCCCGGTGCGGTGGTTACCTGATGCTTCGCCTCCTCCTCCCGCGTGTTGCCGGGCAGGAAGTTAAATGCCACGAGTGAAGTCACCCCGCGAGGAGTCCGAGATCCACCCGCGGCAGCCGCCGCGTCCCCCCCGCCCCGCCCGCCTGCCCTCACCGTGCGGCGCCCGGCGTCCCGCGGCGCGGAGCCCCCGGCCGAGGCGCACTCCAGGTAAGCGGCCACCGCCCCGTCCCTGCAACACAAACCGGCGGCAGCTGCCGGCGGCCCCGCGCCGCCCCCGCCCCCGCCCCGCACTCACCAGGCCACCGGCGCCTCCGGGTCCGCGCCGCCGGGCCTCAGCGCGCCCGCGCCCCCTGCAAGAGAGGCCGGTCACGGCGGGGCCGCCCCGCGCCCCCCCCGCCCGCCCCGCGCCGCCCCCCGGTACCTTTCAGCTCCAGCGCCACCAGCCGCGGCGTCTGCGTCTCCCGGCCGCCCGCCGCCCGCCCGGTACGGAGCAGCGCGGCGGCGCGGAGCTCGGCGGCCTCGGCAGGGCTGCGCAGCGCAGCGGCCTGCGGGGGGAGCGGGTCAGACGCGCGCCCCGGCGCCGGTCCCGGTCCTCGCCCCAGCCCCGGTCCTCGCCTCGGTCTCGGTCCCCGCCCCAGTCCCGATCCTCGCTCCGGCCCCGGCCCTCGCCTCAGTCCCGGTCCTCACCCCGCGCCGCCCCGGCCCCGGCCCCGGCCCCGGCCCTCGCCCCGCGCCGCCCCCGCACCTGCAGCCCCCACCAGTGGGCGCCCACGCAGCCCGCGTAGTGCCCCAGCTGCAGCGTCACCACCTCCCCCGGCATCGCGCTCGCGCCCCGCGCCGCCGCGCCAGCCGGGGCGCATGCGCGTCCCGCCACGGGCGGTGGAAAAGCCGGAAGTGCATCAGCGGCGGGGCCACGCCCCCGCCCCCGTCCCCGCCCCCGCCCCCGTCCTCCCCCCGATCAGGCGGACACCGGCACCGGGAGCCGCCGCCGCTGCGGCCTTTATTGCGCTACAGCGGCCCCGCCAGCCGCTCCAGCTGCCGCGGGTTGGAGCCGCTCAGGAACCGCAGCTCCTCCTTGCCGTCCTCCGTGCGCGCTGCAAGACAGAAGGTGCGTTGGGGGCGCGGCCGCCTCCGGCGACCCCCGCCCGCCCCGGGACCCCCGCCCGCCGGTCCCCGGGGCTGACCTTGCCGGTGCTGCAGCCACTTGCGGTCCAGGTAATAGCGGTAGCAGCTCTCGAACTCCCGCGGGCTGTAGTTGGGGACCGGGACAGGCACGAAGGGGTCCAGCGCGTCGAAGCCCTCCTGGGGGGGAAGGGCGCAGTGAGGGGCTGCGGCCCGGCCCCGGCCCCGCTGCGGGAGGGCTCTGGGCGGGGGCCCGGCCCGGCCGCCCGCTCGACGGGGAGCGAAGTGTGAGCTGGAGAGGCTGCAGCGAGGCCTGCGGCCCCGAACGGGAGGCAGATCCCAACCCGGGGTGTCTGTTGGTGAAGGGGGGAAAACGAGAGGCCAGGGCTCACCTTTCCCAGCAATTCCTGGGGCAGGTAGGCAGAACTGGGCTTGAAGAGAGAGCCGGTCTGGCTGAGGGTTGTCACAACAGCACCTCCGTTCTAAAGGAAAGGTAGATGAGAAACCCTTTTAGCTGCAAACGTAGTATTGTGAAATAGTTACAGACTGATTCTAAACAGTATTTTCTTCTTTGATCTTACAGTTACTTCAACTGCAAAATTCTGTACAATGGACTTATTAAAAGGTTCCTCACTACATTAACCCAGGCTTCTCCAAGCACACACGCGGCACAGGGAACACTGGGGCTTCCAGTGCTTCTTAACTATAAATGGCTTTCAGTTGAAACAACTGAAATACTTTAAAGAGGACTTTTCTGTATACTTTCAAATCTGAAGACTACCTGTTAGAGGTATTAGCAGCCAGGGGATTGGAAAAGAAGCAGAAGGAATTGACCTCCTATAGCAAAAAGTTCAGCAGTGTTTTTTAGGAACTGAAAGTTCTCGTTAGTTCAAAAAATCATAAAACAAAGTGTCATTAAGGGTTATTAAATACCTCTAGCTCGGAAAGCACGAGTCAGAAACTGGAGTTTGGCATGGTAATCAAGAAAAGCATATTTGCCCTGTTCTTAATCTCTTCAGGTGATGTCAGAAACACTGATGAGATACTACCCTTAACAGTCGCACTATGCTCACGCTCTCCGTCGCTGAAGGAACAGCGTGATGTTAGATTTGTAGCTTTATGCTTATCGGTGTGTAGCTTTAAATGCTGAGAATAACACACCCAAAGGTACAGACCAAACTCACCCAATCGTTCATCATCAGCTTCCTTAGATTGTACACGAGCGTCAGCTCCTCGGGAGAAACCTGGTGAAGATTGTCTGTATCACTTTTTTTGCCAGCAGTTTCTATCTGAGACATAAATTCCCCTCCCGTACTTTAAGTTAGACTGGAAGGATCATTTGCATCATTTAGGCACATTTTTTTCTTTGCTTTGGCTTAGCGCTGTAGCATTCAGTGTTAGTCATGTTACATAGAGAAATGCCCAGACCTTTCGTACTGTAACAAGACACAGATGCACTTTTTTCTTACGGAGAGAACTTCCTTCAGTAAAAACGGTCTGAACACAATATGAATTTTGCAGGTCCCTCCAAGGGGGCAAAGCCAAACGTATGTCTTTCAGGGACTGTTATAGAACTTAAAAATGAACAAAACACCCTCCCCTGCTCTCCCTTGCAGTAGGAATGCAGAAATATCATCAGAGCAGATCCCTTCTTACGGGGCTTTTGTCTTCCTTCTTTAACGTAGTCCTTCCCCAGAGCGCGTTGACACCGTCCACTGCCACAAGAAGTCGGAATGAGCCGAGATGACATTGCTGCTTTATCTCTTTCAGCACAACGCCTACAGCATCGCTGGCATTTCTCACGCGAGCTAAACCCTTTAAGTAGGAAAAAGCACATAATGCAGGTTGGTTTTCTTGTTAACGTATAATGCTGGCAACTTTGGGCACTGTCTGTCCTTTCTAAGGGGGAAGGAAGATAAAACAACAGTCAACAGTCCGTTCGTTCCTTTCAAAGGAGCAATCTGGTCTAAGGTACTGAGCATCAAAGAAGTAGAAACTTTCAAATTCTAATTTTCGTTTCTACCCAAGTTCTCCGTACAGCTTCCTTTACAGATCCATCAACATCTTCCACAATGTTTTTTGTAGCCACCTTGTTGATAGGGAAATGCCCTCCATTTCCTAGAACTGGTATTTTTGAGATCTCTAGAAGCAATTTGTTCCACATACACAATGATGGGACCTTCTAATAAAAGATGAGACAAAGCCAGAAGCATTTGTTGTTCCTTACCTGCTCCACCACTTCACCCAGCGGTCTGCCCTCCTCCGTGCTTTCTCGTTTGCCCCACACGTATTTTTTTTGTGTTTTTATCTGCAGTAAGAGAACTACAATTAAACTGGGAACAAAGTAGTGCAAAGGCAGCCTGGCAAGTCTGGATGGCAAGATTCCTGGTTCTTTGCCAGTGTTGAGGACTAGTGCAGAATGTGGGAGAGGTGTTCATCGCAAATAGCCATCCCCACAGGGGGTATTTAAAGTACTTCCTTTTTCTACAAAAATTGAATTCCAGTGAAGGGTAGGGCTTGTGGGTTTGTATGCAATATGAGCGCATGCATTAACACATGAAGCATTTCTCGAAAATGAACAAATCTAGAATTCATGTCAAGGTGCTCAATGACAGGAAGCACAGGCACATGCAGTCCCTGGAAGATGATCCTGTGGGTAGTTTTTAGCTACTAACCAAAACAACTTGACAGGCTCTACAAACCTCTTTTAGGAAGCGCTCATTTGAGGTTTTGAAGTTCTTGAGCCAGGAAGATGCTTGCAAAGGCTGATCAAGCCGTTCTTTGTTATAGGAAGACTGCATAAGCTCCCTGCAGTTTTTCACCCAGAGATGAGCTGTAAGCAAAAGAAAACAGTTGCTTTTTTTCTTAGTCAAAATAATTGTATGAGTTGGGCAGTGGGGTGTGTGTTTGTATCTCTCATCCTTATTCTGCTACGCTGGCAAGAAAAGTCCGCCATCCTTAACGGACAAGACTCTCCCTTGAGAACAGAGGAGGTCACACACCCCCACTCACAGTATGTCTCCTGTCATACTCGTTAACAGTGGGGAAAAAAAGACTGACTATAAGCATGTGAAAATAACTAATTATGTTCTACTTTATTTGGGGGGTTTGTGCTTTATAAGCCTTCTCCGCTATGGAAAAAACAAAGATAATTTGCTGTGGCCTACCCTACCCCTTTCACTTGAAGGAGCATCTTCCGATCAGCAAGTGTATTTGACGTAATAACACAGGCAGCATCGGTGTTCTTACCGTCTGGGATGTGCAGCACCAGCCAGCCTTGCCTCGCACAGTAGTGAACCACATGACACAGAGTCATGGTTTTCCCTGTTCCTTTCTCGCCATCTCCAACACGGACTGTCAAGGAAAGTCTCCAGAAAACACTTCAATTTATACTTGACCGTAATTCTTTTGCAAAAGGCTTAAAGGACGTTCAAAGGTCGTAAAAGCAGGGATGGCATTCCACCATGCTTTTGTTCAGCAGCAAACCTAGCTTGAAGAGTTCCTTCTCTCTATATCCTCCCAGCCCACTGCATCAGAGCTAATGATTCCCATTCCCTTAGTTGTGCGGATAGCTCTATTTGTGGATCTGTGCCATAAGCCAAATCTGGCTTAAAATAAAAGTATACGAGGTTCATGAACTTCTCGGACTAGCTTTGCTGACCACAGACGTGTGGTAGAACCACCTCCTGAAGACTAAACCACAGTGGTCGGCATATGATCAAAACATCACCCTCATTTGTGTAAATACACCTGCTTGCACTTAATTTGCATTTTACCATCAAGTAATGATAAAAGATACAGATCACATATCTGACAGCTGGGTGTGCGAAGTTGGAGCTTTTCAGGTAAGCGAAAAGTTCTAGAGCTGGTTTTCGCACCATCAGGCAGGCTTCATTGAAGGTCTTAATCTAAGAAAAGGAACAGAGCATGAACAAGAAGCCGGGTGCTGGCGCACTACAGCTGTTCCCGACATGACTCCGTCTCTGGTACTGTGCAGGGCTGAATGTCCACTGCTCTCCCCTCGTCTAGCAGGGCAGTCATATCATCAGAGAAGTTTATCAGGTTGGTCGAGCGTGACTTCCCCTTGGTGAAGCCGTGCTGACTGCCCCAATGACTTTCTTGTCCTTTGTGTGCCTGGACATGGTTTCCAGCTGTTCCATCACCTTCCCAGAGATCGAGATCAACGAATCAAAAGTCAACCACCTAGAATTACTAACTCACAGATAAGAAATCTGTTCCTAAACTCAAGCAGGCAGTCTCTGTTAGCTGCTTACGAAGCCTGACCCAGTCACAGCATGATCTGTCTCACAACAGAAATCACGAAGATTTTTTTGTTGCTGATATAAACTTACCTTCATGAGACAGCCTGTTTCATACAGAAATGTAACTGTGGAAAATATTTCTGTAATTTATTATGTACTCAAAAGTTAGAGATTAAAAATATTGGATAGAATGTTGCCTAAGGTGGAATCCTCACACCCTTCTACCACTATTCTGGTTAGGTTGACTGATGTCTTTTAGATGTAGGAAATAACAGTAAGGACCAGGAATAATTGCATTCTTGCAGCATGTCACTCTCTCTCATTCCAACAGGAAAGCATCGTAGCTACGCGATGGATCTGGTTCTTCCCACATACCAGTCCACGCCCTCCAAATCTGCTCTCAGACAAAGTACCTGCTGCTGGAAGCGATAGGGCAGTCCATGTGGAAAGACAGCTTTCACCTCCTCAAGTGGAATGCTATAATGGCGACCCTCGTGGTGGTCTGTGTGCTTGGCCTGGGAAGGTAAAACGCAAACTGTAACACTCGGGAAAGTCTGATACCTTTTTTCTGGATACAGAAGGCCTGTGAGAATGGAACAGGGAGGGAACACTCAATCAAAGCGAGTATCTACTTACTAAGAGTCAGAAGAACTAGCATATTAAAGTAAAACGGGAATTGTAGTATCAGGACACTACTGGCAGATGCTAAGGAGGAGTCTAAAGAAAGGATATCCTACCTGGCAATAAATTCTTGAGCTTGTATATGAACCATTGTACTTTGTGGGCACCGGTGGCCTTATGCTTCATGAATTTATCTAATCTTTTATTAGTCCACTTGTACTTCTGGTCACCACAATATCTTACCAGTAATATGATTCCCTTTTGAGTTATCTGATAGATTCAAATTTACTTTCTTTAAGTCTGCGACAAAATTATGTTTTCTGGTTTGTTCTTTGCTGTCTCTCAATAGTAATTCCTTTTTAACTAGTACTGGCTGCTTGAGAACGCTGTTTTCTGGGGCACTAATTTCAAGACCCTTGTTGTGACATAAGTGGTCAGTATTATTCCTCCAGCGGACTTGCATCATTCTGCGTTTATTTATAATGACTACTTTAAGATCTCTGAATACGCACTCTAAGCAGCAGTGGTTACTAGTATCTGAAAATTTAATACCCGTTTCATGCCTTGTTATACATCCTTGTTTTTTCCCTTCATTATTCTATTTTCCTACCATCCAATACTTGCAAAGCACTTATTTATTTACTCTTGGTCTACTCGGCAGTTTTTGTGTCTTGTATAATTAGCACAGTAGATAGACTATTCTGCAGTACTTCCTGTGTGACTTTTAGCAACTTTTGTGCCAAGCTTTGTCTGGCTTTTTTAGCAGCTTTGTGCCAAGCTTTGAAGCTTATGTCATGTCCTGCTCTGCGCTTTCTGCACGTTTCCATAGACTTAAACTCAAAAAATCCTTCCCTATATTCTTGTGCATGCCAATCTCTTGCTTCCATTTTGATTGAGATGGAATCAGAATATAACAACTTCCTTGTTTTCTTTATTTTGCATAATAATGATAATAAGGAAAAGTAGTTTTATTTACTATTCAGAAAGAAAAAGAAGCAGTCATTATTTTTGCCAGCTTTAGCAGATTTGGGGGCTGATCCCAGACTTTCCTTGTATTCCTTATTAGCTTTGGTGTAGACCCAGGGCTTAATTTACTGAGGCCCAGAACAATACTGGTGTGGGCTTGGTCGCTCACCTGTGCAGTCTGGCTGACAAATGGTTCGACCAGAAAAGGTTGTGATGAGTACTGCTACCCTGACCTGGCTGCCTGCTTGTATTCCTCACAGGTAACCGTGTGAACAGCTGTACCTACAGGTTTGACTACTGCCTGCTTTTGCTATGAATATTTTGCTTTTCCCAGTTCCTTGACAGACTCTTCAGGCGCAACTGCTGCAGCTCTATTGCAGACCCGTGAATTCTCTAGCCCCAGGATTCTTGCTATGTGTCAGTCTCCCTCCCTTTCCTCAGACCAGAATTTCAGTCTTCCAGCATGCAACATGTCTGTTCTCTTGTATTCTGCCCCCCTCACTCAGAAAAGCCCATGGTAACTACACCCCTATTCTATACCTTACTGAGGACAGGTCAATGCGTCCTGGACTGTATGGTTTACCTTGGTACAGCTGCAGGATTCGAGGTACCCACCAGTTTGCCAAACTATTTATATGAAGAAACCATTTGGTAACTTCATCAAACTGCTCTCTAAGCTGCTTGAGTTGCCAATCTGGTGTTTACTGGTCAGTACATCTTAGCAATAGGAAGAAAATCTAGAAAACCTGGTCAATAGCTCCTGGCTGTAAGGAGATGTTACTTGGACATAGACTAAAGAGGAGAACTATTAAGAGAGACTTCAGTTTTTTTCCACGCAGAGCTGTATTTCAGACTCTGGGCTGGATTCCCTAGAGCTTTCCTGCACGTGTTGGACACAGACTAACAGCACCTGTGTTTCTGCATGGCAGTGTTATCTATGGACTCGAACAGAGCAGCAGTACTCCAGAGACCATTTGCATTCTCAGTTTCATCACTGACTTGCTGCATAACCTTGGGCAAATTCCTTCACTCTTCAGCTCCTACATCTGTAAAGTGGGTCAGTATCTTTATCCTCATGTTTAGTAACTTTGAGCTTTGCTAACAGAAAGGTATATAAAAACTAAGTCTTATTAAAAATTTAGTTTTCATCCATTTAGTCTTAATCCATTTTTAATGGGACTTTATGGTGCACAAGTATGGGTGCAGTCAGAGCTATCGGATTTGCTGATGAAGCGAGCCAGCGGAGCCTCTTTGCTGCAATACGCGATCTGCAATACAGCAAGTCTGAGGAACGCTGATCTGATAAATTAATAAGCAATGGCGGTTGTCGCCAAACATCAGGCACGTGAAGTCAGAATGCCAAAGCCAGTTGCCTGGCAACGTAAATGGTAGGCACAGGACAGTGGGGACAATCCTTGCCATCTGGACTCTTCTGTGCAATCTATAGAGACACTCGCGTCACGTGAGTAAGATCATCTGCATGCTGCTGTTTCCATAGAGACCCCAGAGGAATCAGTATTGAAAGACTCCAATTACAGAGGCAGCAGAAAAGCACCTCAGAGGCTTATTCCATTCATTTATTCCACTTCATTTTGTGCCTGAGACGGAGAGTGTGAGGCTGGAATTATGATGCTGGAGAGCTGTGCTGAGGTCATCTGGGGTGTGTGTTTTATCTCCCTTCATAGCCAGTTTGGGGAGGTTAGGCAGGGAAGAATACAGCCCTGGAGTTGAAATTAATGGTGTCTGATGACAAGCTAAGCCACATCTGAGCTTCTACAATACACAGTCTATCTTATCTATGCAACTACAGAGAAGGAATCGATACTTGGTCCCAGGAGCTTTCAGGCAGAGGACCAGACCTGTCTTGTTTAAACCCAGGCAGGTGCACTGCGCAGCCATGCCTGTTTTCCTTTGGGCTGGGGATCACGGTCTAGATGCCTATTACTAGGCCTGTTTACTCCCTTCCCTTACGTTGGCTGGAACAACACAATCCCAGTAAGCACTCCTGGCTCCAGCATGTCCACAGACAGACTGATGGAATTTAGGCACTTGCTGTCTGACAATAACAACTGTGGCAGTAACTCACCGGGTCATTCTCGTTGGTATAGAAAACTGCTCTTTCTGCCAGTGTTTGGACATCCTGGTTGACCACGGAACTTAAGCAATCCTTGGCTGCCATATGGAGGGCATACCCATGGTCCAACTAAGGAAAGAAAAAGGCAAACAGACAACAAACTTCTCAGCAGTCAAAGATTACTGGTCAAAAATCCAGGTAGTAGTTTATTTTGTACACTCATTGCACATTATGATTGGGTCAAGGTAGCACGCAATACAGAATAGAATTCTCTGCAATGAGAATAAAAATTCGTCATTAGAATGTAAATTCATCATGAAAAACCACATGCTTTAGAACCACATTTCACGTTTAGATGCCTGCTTCTGAACCACTTCCATTCACTCAAGTCATCTACCACCTTAAGTCATCTAGAGAGCCAAGCCTGTACCTGAAAGAGTTATCCCCTTCAAGATTGCTTAAGAGCACAAGTACAGCCGTTGAGGTCTTATTGCTGGGAAGTTCCCACAATGTTTCTGCCTACACTGATGAATAGTAGCTACTACCTTGAAAATTCAAGCTGTCTAGTAATCCATAATCACCTCAATTATTGAGGGATTAGTGCAGTGCTGCCCAGTATTTGATATTTATAATTACATTCCCTGCACTGATTTTCCTAACTGTGTCCCGGCATACAGACTCTTTCATTACAATACAGACGTGGCTGAGACACTGAAACAGCCAGCTAAGCTGATTAATTCTTTCTTCCATAGACAGACTGCTGAAGCATGCCTGTAAAGCCTAGCCAAAATAGGCAAGAAAGCGAGTAGTAGAATGACAAGCATGTTATTATGTTATGGTGAAAGAAAATATGAGCATTTGTCAATGAACAAAAAAAGTGTATACGCCAAACAGAGGCTGTGACCAAAGCAAGCAAAACTGAAAGCCACCTTTCATATTACTGACTGGAACAGTTGCAGGCTCCACTGTAAACAGAGCAAGTAGTTTCCTATTTTGTCTGTCTGCAGAGATGAGAGTAGCCATAAACTAAAGTTTAGAGACAGGAACAGCTGTTTCAGTTCTCCCTGGCATGATGCAATTCTGCTGTCATCCGAGTTTTCCTCAGGGGGTCATTTGAAAGCCACAAGGGCTCAGAAGAAAGTGTAATGTCGGATTACCCCACATCCCATGTTAAACACACAATGGACTCCTGAATCAGCATTTCAGTACTGTTCTTTTAGGGAAGGAATTAAACCGGTTTGTACTCAACACTAGATACTTATAGAACAAACTAATGCAAAGTAAATATGGAAGACCACTAAAAATTCACTTTTATCGTCACATTTTAACACCACCTTCTCTTGTTCCCACAATGCTCTTTTCCTCCTCAAATCCAAACGATCAATTAGGATGTCTTATTTGGCTACGTTTAGTTTTAAGTCCACAGAAGTGACTTAATTTACAGCCTAGAGCAAGGCACTAAGATGCTCATTTAATACATGAATAACTAGAGCAAGCAACTATTGTCACTTATTCACCTAGAAAATGTCAGCCCTAAGTCATTTTTAGCCTGGAATCATAGTCCCTCTCATTTTCTTTGAACATCCCGCATTCCCTCCTCCTCAAATCTCCAGTAGAACGTCCTGGGGCCGTGAGCTTTGCTCACTTAGAAGAAAAGGCAAGCTCACTGCTCGGTGGACATCCTTTCTCTGGAGTACCATACCTTGTTCCTGATCTGTGTAACAGTGAATGAAAATTAAGCAAGGATCAACTTCCTGCTCTGACTATGTTCAGTTTTTATGTGTGTCTAGACTCAGCTCAGGACTTTAGCTGAATGGTACTTAGTCAAACCACTGTTAGCAATACCACTTTTTTAAAAGCAAATCTCAGAAGATCAGCAGGAGTTGGATTCTCTATGGCACAAAAGCCAGTTCCTAATAAGTTCTAGGAAGGGAAAGACAGCACAGTAAGACAGGATGCAAATGTGAGAGGACTGAAGTCCAGTCCTCTTTTCTTGCAGCCAAATACATAGAATTTCTATTTTTCCATCAACAGACTGTATTTCATCTTTAAATTACTACATCTTTGTCCTGGAAGGATACCGTTTTACAACATCACTTCTTTGAGCCATAGCATGATACGTCTTCCCCAAAATCACCATCTAGCCTTGTAGTGCTTTGGAACTTTTCCTTTGTGGACTGTAGCCTGCGCTGGGCTGTAGAAGCAGCTTCTACGTACCTGGAGACATGAAATCCTTCCTAACTCTTTGAAGTGCTACAAAATCAAGACAAGCTCTTAGAGTAGTAAACACAACACTACTCACAGTTATCCTGAATTTAAGAGATATAGACTTGCATTTTATGAATTACTGTGTTTCCATTTACAAAATTCATGCCAAGTGCACCTGCATTTTTAACAGGCTACAAGAATACCTTTGAGTGATCTAGAATGCCACTGCTAATGCATTATATAGTCTGACTTTATAGTAGCAACATGCCACTTGGTCCCTCCTCCTGAACAGAAGACAGTGGCTTATCCCCTTGGCTTCACACAGAATGCCAGAAACATATACTTACACCTTTCTGGCTCACTGTAGAGCTCTGCATAGTAAATCCTAACGTACATAAGGTTCTCACATTTTCACATCATCTTTTAACGCAGTTTATGCTCGTAGCGTAGAGTGGATTTTATAGCAAGTTTCCATCTGCCAAAGGACAGAGTAATTTAACTCAGATCCCTGAAATGGCAGCAAACTATCACGTGGTATGTGGAGATTAATCACAAAGTCATGTGCCATAAGGTGGAGCTGTTCCTACATGATGCCACATATCTTAGTCTCTAGAAAAGACTGTTTATTTCATAAAGGCTGCCATCATAAGTACAGTACTGCACAACCAGAATCCCATCTCTGGAAACAAGTAGTTATACAGCCATCCTCTTTAATGGCTGCAGATCGCTATGTACTAGTGAAAAAGCATTTAAAAGACAACAGCAAACAAAACAACTTTAATTCTTTACCAGTAGGAAGTCATTCCAGATATGCAACATTAATTCATTATGCTGTTTATAATATAAGGAGGCTTTGCTGATAACATAGTGCTGCTGTGTTGTTGTGGCAGAGCTAATATTACTACACCCACCTGAAGCACTGAGCCATCTTTAGCAAAATTATCTTCCCACCAGCAACACAGGCTTTGTTGAAAGGCTGGTGGTTCTGTTCTGTATAAAGGACTTGTCCTTCGCACTTTCCAGCAGTGCAGAGCAAGTAGATTCTGTTTTCTGAGAAACGCTTGCACTGGAGATGTAGAATTTCACCATTCTGGACATTTCAGAATGCTAACTTCAGTCTCTAGCAAATGTCTTATTTAAGCCAACTATCCAGGCTTGCTTGCATGTTCTCTCTCTCCAGCCAAGGGAGAGAAATGCAGAAGGAGTAACACACACAGGCTCTCTTTCCTTTGCCCATAATGGGAGTTTACACAACCAGCTCATAGGAGACGCCAAGTTTTTAGATGACGAATGTAAGAAGAATCTCACTTTTTACAGTTGTAAATTGTCATTCCAGATCACAGGACAGCTGAAATACTGGAAGCAGCATCATGCTATTACAGGACTTACCTTTAGAGGATGGTAGACAAGTCCTTTCAGACTTCTCAGCATTTTTCCTGCAGAGACAGAAGTGGATTTTTTAGGTTTTTTTATTATGTTTAATGTATCTTATGCTGGGAGAGAATTGTTCCTGCCCAAAGAGCTTAAAGTCTAGGCACTGTCAGACAAACTGTCAGAATGCTCTGCAGCAATACAGTTGACTACAGGTAAGCAGCATCATTTGCCTAATAAAAAAACATTCCATTAACTATGTTGCCTTTTTTCATAGAGACATTTACAAAAAAAACCCTTACTTTATAAGTAAAGATATTTCATTCATCTAGTGAGGAGAACAGATTCTTTTATTGGGGAAGGGCATCTATTTTGACTGCAGCTGTTAAGAGATGTAAGAGCAAGGGCTACACTGATTATTTTGAAGAAACTGGAATAATACAGAGACTGAAGGTGCTTCTGTGTTTCTGGCTTCATCCTAATCATATATTAGTATCTACTGCTCAGCCATTTTTGATTACAACAGGAAACAAAACCCAAAAGAAAACACTTGAGCAATTGTGATGCAAAAAATAGAGGCAAAAAGGTAAGTAAATTAGTTAAATCTGTCACCTCTGCCGGCATTCAAGGCCTTCTTCACACCACTTTCTTAGAAGAAAATAATGACAATACCTAAAAAAGATGCTTTAAGAATTCTTGGTTGCGATAAGTTACAAATGCATTCAAAGCAAGATAATTACCTTGCAATTGCTTAGGAGGAATAGCTGTCTTGGTGGAATCGGTGGTTAACTGCAGTGTTAGCGCTAAGCAAGACAAAGATGATTTAACTGCATAGAATGGCATTTACAACTGTTACTGCTAGAATGAGAAAATAACTCCACACTGAAGGATGTTAATTGTGTAAAGATGCTTTACATTCTTTCATCTAACAATCAATGCACAATACGTACTTGAAAAACAAGCTCCAGTTTTGCTACTTCAAGAATAAGTGAAGAGATCAGCCTGTGGAGGCTGTTTTAGTTATTTTACTTTGCCATGCTAGCATGTACAGCAGAAGAGGAAGGAGAAATCCAGTTCCATGTGAGAATGTATCCCATTTGTTTAACAGTATAAGTCACAGGCTTAACAGTAAAGAAAGTGGGATGGGAAAGGTGTTTTCTTAAACACAACTAGTAAAATTAAGGAGTCACAAGAACCTGAAAGTTTCTGTTTATTTTGGGCACCCCCAACATTGTGACAGAATTCTTGAATGACTACTTTAACACGAGTTGTAAGGGCTCTTCTCTAGGGCTTGTCTATCTGTGGGAGAGGAGCTTTAGCAGAAGAGTAGATTAAAACTGCGGCCACTTCACTGATTTGTACCTGGATCAAGTTAAAGAACTGTCCAACTCAGCGTACTGTTCTGTTATAGAAAAAATACTTGTCTGCTTGTGGTCTTTAGGAAAGGATTTATAGGTCGGAGTATAACTTGCTAGTAAAAATTACGCGAAGAACCCTGAAAGTTGTATTAGCAGACATCATTGAGTAATCCTAACCTATCACCTCTCCAGAGTAAATTAAAAACCAATTTCTGGTTGCTTGCTGTCTATATATTTACTACAAGCGCCAGAAACACAGGAGTGGAAGACGGAAACAACTCCGAGCTAAGCAGAGTGTCATCGCCTCTGGACGAGCGATGTCTGCATGCCCGCTGCTTTTCAGGGACCTGTCCCCCTCAGTTTTCCTTCCCCCGTGCTCTCCACCGTGCTCCATTATTCTCCCTTTCCTAGACGTGCATAGGACTGAGATAACAAAGAGGCATAAGGTACACCGCTCAACCTGATCTAGAAACGGCGGCCGTTAGTGAAAACCGGGAGAGCTGAAGTTGCTGAAGGGGAACCAAAGGCGACCAGTCGCCCTGCCCTCGCCTCGCCCTGCCGCGCCTTCCCGCCTCCCGGCAGGCCAGCGGCTGCTTCCCCCGTCCCCCGCCGCCGCTCTGCGCCCTTCTTCCCGCAGCCTGGCTGCTGGATCGCGCCCCGATTGCCGCCCCCGGAGCCCCCAGGCGCTGCCGCACCGCGCGGGTCCGACCTGCGCACGGCTGCTGCCCGGGCGGCCGCCGCAGGAGTAGGGCCGCCGCCGCCGCCGCGCCTCGGAGACGGGCCCTGCGGGCAGCAGCCGCCGCCAAGCACGCGGCCGACCCGCGGGCCCCGGCCGGCGCCGGGCGATGCCCCCCGGGCCGGCGCCGGGCGCCCCGGCACTCACCGCTGCGGCGGGCCCGCCCCGCTGACAAGATGCGCCGCGCCAGAGGCCGAGGATGACGCGAGGCCGCTACGGGTCGCGCGCAGGGACAGGCGGCGCGGGGCGGGATGGCGCGGGTCCCGCCCACCGCTAAGCTAACGGCACGCTCTCTCGGCGGGGGCGGGGCTAGCCCGGAGGGGTGTGGCCGGGCGGGGGCGTGGCCGGGCGCGGGGCAGGCGGGGCGCCGGGCGCTCGCTCGCGGTGGAGCAGGAGCCGCCGCCATTTTGGTTTCGCTGCCTCGGCTCGGAGCAGGGCCGAAGCGGCGGCCGGTCGGTCCGGGTCCCGCCCTGGCCCCGTCCGCGCGGGCGGCCGGGAAGATGCGGCGCGGAGGAGCCCGTCCTCGGCCCCGGCCGTGTTGTCGCTGACACGGTGAGGAGCGGGCGAGCGAGCGAGCGGGCGGCGGGCGGGGACTGGGACCGCCTCAGGCCCGGAGCCCGGGGGGAGGGGAGCCTGGCCGGGGAGCCGCCGCGGGGGCCGCCCCGCCCCGCACCGGCGCCGAGGCGCGCGCTGCCCCGCATCCCCGCCGCGGCGCGGGTCGCCGCGGGGACCGCCCCGGGCCCCCGCTCGCGGGCGCGGGGCATCCCCGGCGGCCGGGCTTGCCGGGGCGGCGGCGGGGGATCCCCGGCAGCGGCGGGGGCCGCGGCGGTGGGCGTGCGCGGGAGCTCCGGCAGGGCCCGCGCCCGAAGTGGAGCGGGGGACCCCGGCAGGGCCCTTGCGTGAAGCGGGGCGGGGGATCCCTGACAGCCGGGCCCGCGCCGGGAGGGGGCGGGGGATCCCTGACAGCCGGGCCCGCGCCGGGGAGGGAGGCGGGGTATCCCCGGCAGCGGGGCCCGGGGCGGCGCGGGGGGTCCCGGTGACAGGAGCGGTGCCCGCACGGAGGCCGTGTGCCGGCGGGACGCCCGAAGCCGGGCCTGTGCCCTGCGGGGGTGGAGAGAGCCTGACAGCCGCGCTCATGCGTTGTGTCGGGCCCCGCGGGAGCGGGGGGGCGGGATATCACCTGACAGCTGGCCCGCTGCCGCGCTGGAGGGGCAGGGGGGGCGCGGGTCACCCCTGGCAGCGGCCTCGGGGGAGCCCCTCGTCGGCCCGGTGCCCGGGTCGGGTTTCAGGAAGTTTCCTGGTGATCAGGTCTGTGCGCGAGTCTCCGCATCCCCGGAACTTTAATTTTTCTGTAGGGCAGAGGTGGTGGGAAGAGTGTGGTCCTTCCCTTAGGTGGAAGGCGGGGGGGCAGGGGCAGCTGGGGCTGCTGAGCTGGTGGAGGCGGGGGTCTCTCTGGCAGGTTTTTTTTTTTTGCTTGTTGGGATATTGGCTAGTTTAGGTCAGTGGTTTGTAGACTTTCCTGCTTGCAATCCTCCTCCCCAAAATCATACTTGTGAAATTTTACTTTTATTGGATTTTTAATCCCATTTTAGTTTTCTGATGGGTAATTTGGGATTTGATGGTTGAGCCTAATGTATCTTAGCCTTGCCCATCTCTCAGAGCAGAAGCCAAAATGCGTTGCTGTCCTTTTCTTTCTATTAGATAGCCTCCTGACTTTCTAACTTCTGTTTTTCACCCTTGGTTTGTGGTTCCTTCACCCTGTTAATTACCTAGCAGAGAACTAGAAACTACTTGGAATGTGGGTTTCCATCAGATGGCCTCAGGACACACATTCACTCTCCTGGTAGTTGTGTGTTGTCAGGAGCCAGTAAGGGAAGCTTGAGATAGTGAGTTCTTACACTGGCTTTCCAGTCTTGTTAGGAGAGTTTTGGGGAGCAGGGGCTGCGGGATGGATGCGTGGTAAAAATCTGTGACTTTACATTCATACCTTTAAATACACTTAGTTTTCATTTTCAAGAGCAGTGTACCTTTTTTGCATCTTTCGTTGTTTATTTTGATTGTCTTCCTTGCATTAGTGTAGATCGCACCTGCAAAGGCAATGTTTTCCAAGAACATGGGAGTTTGTAGGTTTTTTTGGGTGAATCCTGAAAGACTTGTGTTTCTCATGGCGATCCTTGAGGACCTTGAGACCATCCCTGGTGCTTCTGCCTCTGCGTGAATGGGGAAGTTCTAGCAGCTGGTTGAACATATGGGTAGAGATGGGCTCTAACATCATCATCTGTCTGCCTGCTTGAGTTCTTAAGAAGCATTCGTACTCTAAAATGAAAGCTTCAGCAGCTTTTCTGAAATGTATATGAGTATAAGACAGATTTTTTTTTTTTTTTTATTTTGAGGGGGTCTAAGTACATCTTGGTTTTAAAGACAAAATTATTGCAACTTCTTTTTGGACTTTAGTTACATTTGATTGCTACAGGCAGTCAACAGTCATCTAAAAGGCACTTAATGTTTGAGTGATAATGAATAGTAAAATAATTTGAGTCATAATTTACAAGTCGTTTGTTTTCAGAAGTTTAAACTGTCCTTGAGGATACAAAAACCAGTTTAAACACTTGGTGCAAGAGACAGGCTTATTGGTATAAATTATAATGCTGTTGTCACAAGAGAAAAATGGAAATAGCACATATAGCTACTTTATCACAGTTATTTTAAAATAGGTATAGTTGTCAAGTGGATTGTTGATTTTTTTTTAAAAATTTCAATTTATGCTGCCATTGGCAAGAGGTCGACTTTTGTGGACACATTTCTTCCACGCCAGTGAGGTCATGTGTTTCATTTCACAGCTTCCAAAAAGAAAAAAAAAATCTGATATGCAGATCTAATGTGATTATTCCGTGAAAGCAAAATCTGTGTTTGTTCCTAATTTTCTGTATCATGGCATTACCTGTTGTGCAGCACGGCTCACGTATGTATGGCCATCCTAGCACTGAGGTATTTTTGGCATAACCAAAAGCATTGTCTGCACATTATGTCAGGAGTTAAAGGTGAAATATTGGTTTACTATGTCCCTTACATTATCTTTTTACTAGGTGGGTATAAATAACAGAGTTTTTTTGTTCAGAAAAAGCCACTGAAAGCCATTAGACATAGAGACATACCTCTCAGGAAATTCCTGAATCACAAACTTAGAGGCTGGGAGAGTATTTTAGTGGAATTACCACAGCATACGTTGGGTTTTTTTAATACGTTTCCCTCGACAATCAATATTGGCTAATGTTGGGACTAACAGCATAAGGCTAAATGAACCTTTGGTCTGATCAAATACGGGTTTTGTTATGCAGTGTTTAGCAATTTCATATTAATTTGCATATGAATAGTGACACAACAAAATTATCAGGCAAGTCAAAATTCAATCTCGTGTTTCCAAACTTTTCAGTTAAGGTACCGTATCAGAAGAAGTAAGGTTAAGATATCAGAAGAAACATTGTATCTGCTTACAAAGTTTTCTTCCCACTGGAGCATACTCACAAAGTGTCATCATGTCTGCCCTCTGCGCTTCTTCCTACAAAATAAGTGTCCTGCTACCATTTGCTCTCCCAATACATGGCCCGTACTGTCTTTGCCATGAACAATTCTGTAGAATATTCTTCTTGACAAGACAGGTGCTTTGTTATTTTATGGCTGTCAAAACCACATCTAACAGATTCTATTTGTAAAATACTGTATTTGCCTCCTCATATAACACAAACAGTAACTTTATTTCTGACAAGTGTCTCCATCTCTAAACATTAAAAAATACTCACATAGGTAATCCAAGATCCTTGAACTTCTATTTCAGTGACCTCCAGTGGTCCATGTTGCTGCTTAGGATGTGGAGAAATAGAGTGGGGGTTTTATGACATGTTTTATTCTCTTTTTGAGAAAGAACTTCTGAGTGTAGTAGCTGTCTTCCACAGCATAAGAAAGAAGACAAGGAATATGAGAAGGGATTGTGGGAGGCTGTAGAGTTACTAATAATATTCTGGGATTTCAGACACTCAGCTGAATTTTTTTAATGTCTCCTGGAGCTGAAGCAATGGAAAGAACCAAAAGAAAAATACCTTGCAAATATAAAATCACAATATGTTTTCGTCAACAAAAGCAGTAGCAGAAACGAGTATTACTTTGTAAATTGGACAGAAGTAAAGAAAACTCATTTAATATTGCTAAGGGAAACATATCCAGGAGCTGACAGTAGAAGTCAATCCTTTTTTTTCCCAGAAAAGCAGGGGATCAGAAGAACAGACATCATAGAATCATAGAATCATAGAATCATACAGGTTGGAAAAGACCTCTAAGATCATCGTGTCCAACCGTCAACCCAACACCACCATGCCCACTACACCATGTCCCTAAGGGCCTCATCTACACGTCTTTTAAATACCTCCAGGGATGGTGACTCCACCACTTCCCTGGGCAGCCTGTTCCAAGGCCTGACCACTCTTTCAGTAAAGAAATTTTTCCTAATGTTCAATCTAAACCTCCCTTGGCGCAACTTGAGGCCATTTCCTCTTGTCCTATCGCTAGTTACTTGGGAGAAGAGACCAACACCCACCTCGCTACACCCTCCTTTCAGGTAGTTGTAGAGTGCGATGAGGTCTCCCCTCAGCCTCCTCTTCTCCAGGCTAAACAACCCCAGTTCCCTCAGCCGCTCCTCATAAGACTTGTGCTCCAGGCCCTTCACCAGCTTCGTTGCCCTCCTCTGGACGCGCTCCAGCACCTCCATGTCCTTCTTGTAGTGAGGGGCCCAAAACTGAACACAGTATTCGAGGTGCGGCCTCACCAGTGCCGAGTACAGGGGCACGATCACCTCCCTACTCCTGCTGGCCACACTATTTCTGATACAGGCCAGGATGCCGTTGGCCTTCTTGGCCACCTGAGCACACTGCCGGCTCATGTTCAGCCGGCTGTCAACCAGTACCCCCAGGTCCTTTTCCTCTGGGCAGCTTTCCAGCCACTCTTCCCCAAGCCTGTAGCGTTGCCTGGGGTTGTTGTGGCCGAAGTGCAGGACCCGGCACTTGGCCTTGTTGAATCTCATACAGTTGGCCTCGGCCCATCGATCCAGCCTGTCCAGGTCCCTCTGCAGAGCCTTCCTACCCTCCAGCAGATCAACACTCCCGCCCAACTTGGTGTCGTCTGCAAACTTACTGAGGGAGCACTCGATCCCCTCGTCCAGATCATTGATGAAGATATTGAACAGGACCGGCCCCAAAACGGAGCCCTGGGGAACACCGCTCGTGACCGGCCGCCAACTGGATTTAACTCCGTTCACCACAACTCTCTGGGCTCGGCCGTCCAGCCAGTTTTTTACCCAGCGAAGAGTGTACCTGTCTAGGCCGTGAGCCGCCAGCTTCTCTAGGAGAATGCTGTGGGAGACAGTGTCAAAGGCCTTACTGAAGTCCAAGTAGACCACATCCACTGCCTTTCCCTCATCCACTAGGCGGGTCACCTGGTCATAGAAGGAGATCAGGTTGGTCAAGCAGGACCTGCCTTCCATGAACCCATGCTGGCTGGGACTGATCCCCTGGTTGTCCCGGACATGGCTCGTGAGCACCCTCAAAACCAACCGCTCCATGATCTTCCCCGGCACCGAGGTCAGGCTGACCGGCCTGTAGTTCCCCGGATCCTCCTTCCGGCCCTTCTTGTAGATGGGAGTCACATTGGCGAGCCTCCAGTCGTCCGGGACTTCCCCAGTTAACCAGGACTGCTGGTAAATGATGGAGAGCGGCTCGGCAAGCTCCTCCACCAGCTCCCTTAGAACCCTCGGGTGGATCCCATCCGGCCCCATAGACTTGTGAACATCCAGGTGGCATAGCAGGTCATGAACTTCATCCTCTTGAATTATGGGGGGTTTATCCTGCTTGTCGTCCCTGTCTTCCAGCTCAGGGGGCTGAGTACCCTGAGGATAACCATTCTGACTACTAAAGACTGAGGCAAAGAAGGCGTTGAGTACCTCAGCCTTTTCCTCGTCCTTGGTGGCAACGTTCCCCCCCGCATCCAATAGAGGATGGAGATTCTCCTTGGCTCTCCTTTTGTCATTAACATACTTATAAAAGCATTTTTTGTTGTCTCTCACGACAGTGGCCAGGTTGAGTTCTAGCCGGGCTTTTGCCTTTCTAATTTCCTCTCTGCACGACCTAACACGATCCCTGTACTCTTCCTGAGTTGCCTGACCCTTCCTCCACAAGTGATAAACTCTCCTTTTTTCCCTGAGTCCCAGCCAGAGCTCCCCGTTCAGCCAGGCCGGTCGCCTTCCCCGCCCGTTCTTCTTGCGGCACATGGGGACAGCCCGCTCCTGCGCCTTTAAGACTTCCTTCTTGAAGAACGTCCAGCCTTCCTGGACCCCTTTGCCCTTCAGGACCGTCTCCCAAGGGATCCTCTCGACCAGTGTCCTGAGCAGGCCAAAGTCCGCCCGCCGGAAGTCCATGGTAGCGGTTTTGCTGGCCCCCCTCTTTACTTCACCAAGTATCGAAAATTCTACCATTTCATGGTCGCTAAGCCCAAGCCGGCCTCCGACCACCACATCTCCCACCAGCCCTTCTCTGTTCGTGAACAGCAGGTCAAGCGAGGCATCTCCCCTGGTGGGCTCGCTTACCAGCTGCGTCAGGAAGTTATCCTCCACACACTCCAGGAACCTCCTCGACTGTTTCCTCTCTGCCGTGTGGTATTTCCAGCAGACATCCGGAAAGTTGAAGTCCCCCACGAGAACAAGGGCTAGCGACTGGGAGACTTCTGCCAGCCTCTGGTAGAATATTTCGTCTGCCTCCTCTTCCTGGCCAGGTGGTCTATAACAGACCCCCAGCAGGATATCTGCCTTGTTGGCCTTCCCCCTCATCCTTACCCACAAGCACTCGACCTCGTCATCACTATCATTGAGCTCTAGACAGTCGAAGCATTCCCTAACATACAGGGCTACTCCACCGCCTCTCCTTCCTCGCCTGTTCCTTCTGAAAAGCTTATAGCCGCCCATTGCAGCACTCCAATCGTGCGACTCATCCCACCACGTTTCCGTGATGGCGACTAAGTCATAGCTACCCCGCTGCACAATGGCTTCCAGCTCCTCCTGTTTGCCGCCCATGCTGCGTGCATTGGTATAGATGCACTTGAGCTGGGCTGCCGATTTCTCCCCCGACAATGGCGTGCGGACCCTAGGCTCTTCTCTAGAGAGCCTGGTTTTATCCCCGTCCCCCTTCGAATCTAGTTTAAAGCCCTCTCGATGAGCCCGGCCAACTCACACGCGAGAATCCTTTTCCCCCTGCGAGACAGCTGAACTCCGTCCGTCGCCAGCAGGCCCGGTGCCATGTAAACCTCCCCGTGGTCAAAGAAGCCAAAATTCTGTCGATGGCACCAGCCCCTGAGCCACGTGTTGATCCGATGAGTTTTCCTGTTCCTTTCGGTGTTCCGCCCCGCCACTAAAGGGATCGAGGAAAAAACTACCTGTGCTCCCGATCCTCCCACCAGTCGCCCCAGCGCCCTGAAGTCCCTTTTGATCCCTTCGGGACTTCTTAGCGGATGATGGGCAAAAAGGGCTTTGGATGTGTCAACGGGGGAATAAGAATGAATAATAGGTATTAAAACTGTATGTGGCATTAGAAAAATAATTAATGAACACCATTTAGTTCTAGGTAACACATGTCAAAACGGATGTTAAAATGCTTCCTAGTTAATCTTTTTGGGGAAGAACAGTTACAGGAGGGATTTGAGATCTACAGAATCTACTGGATGAGAGACTGGAAGTTTGATGTGTTTTGCTTCTTGGGGAGATGGTAGGACATGTCTTGATCATGATTTGTAAGGCTGTGTAGAGATTTGATACTAAATGGTTCTTAATCTAGCAAAATTTATGTTAGCCTAGGATCCCATGGATGCTAGTTGTTGCAAAATGTGCATTAGGTCTTGGAATAGAGTCCCCAGGGAAATGACAGTTTCTTTCATCAAGAAGTGTCTTTAAATAAAAAATGTTGATGTTGCTTTGGAAAGACCTGCTATGGGTCTGCAAAATGTGAGCAGTGGGATAGGAATTGCTGAGCAGAGTTTTTGGCCTGGTATAGAATGCCATGCTGGTTGATTATAGCAGTACTTTCTAGTCTTAGAGGTTACGAAGCAGTGTGGTTAAATGACAGTGTGCAAGCTTAGAAAATACTTAATTGGGGGCACGAGCAGTCAGGCTCCACTGCTTTAATTTCCCATGAACCTTACTGGGCACACCAGATGAACATAGTGCTTTTCTTGTAAAGGTCCTAGTAGTGGAAACAGGCAAAGATCTCTTTCAGGGATCAGTATCATCGAAGCAGGTACCTTGCAAGTTCATAGTCCATTTTTCTTACCTGAAGAAGCCTACAGTATAATTAAAAACAAGACTTGCAAATTAACAAAACAAATGTGGAAAGCAAAGACACAGATATGTACCTTATATCACATGTGTAAATATAGTTTTAGGTCTTAAAAATACCAAATCATTGGAGTTTTCAGCAAGCTTTTGTAGCTGCCTTTGAACTATGGCTGTCGTCATTTGGCTGCTCATTTGTATTGACATCCACAAGGAGATTTTAAGGCAGGACCTGCAAGAAGATTGGTACAGATCCCATAGACTGGTGCGAGCAGGGCATATGAAGTGTGAAGAGTAGCACAGAGAAAGCAATGGTGTTACTTAAGGGAAAAAAAAAACCACCATATAATGGTTTGTCACTGGTGAAACAGAAACCACTATGGAACGGGAGCAAGCGAAGAACCAAGATACAGTTATGCACACCTTGAAGACAATGATAGAAAGATTGAGCTTGATGAGGTAGGGAAGAAAAAGCATTCTTAGGATTCAAAGAGATGAGATCTAATCGGTTCATGGTTATGAAAATGATCAAATTGGCAGACACATTTTCTGTGAATTAGCGTGTAGTAATTAGAGAGTCAGAGAGAAGAAGATTACAGTGATCGAGGCAAAATGATGATTAGGTCCAGGATTAGCATTTTTGTTGTCTGTGTAGAGAGGAATTAATGGATAAATAAAATGACCTGCTATGTGTTTATGAGAGCCATTGATTTTGTGACTTTGTTTCTAGGATAGTTACTGATTTTGTGTTACTACAGAATAAGATTTTAGCACAGCTCTTCTCCTTTAATTCTCAATGTGCACTTTGTCTTGGTCTTGCAGTTTCTAAGGTCAGTGTATGAGTGTAATTACTTACTTAAAGTCTTGCTCTTAAGTAAATATGGAGCCAAATACAGCAGTATAGATGTTTCAATTTAATTTGGTTTCAGATTTTAAGCTTATTAATTAATTTTAATTGTAAGAAAATGACTGAAGTGTTGTAGCTGTTCTGAACCATAGTCACTAGAAAAGGAAACATTTGTGTGAACACAGATTTGAGAGTTGCATGATGGCCTGTAGGATTCTCTCCTTTTCTTTGAACTTGAATAATAAAAATTCATGCATTAGCTTAGAACTATTTTACTGCTGGCCAGTCTTCCTTTGTGTATCAGTACGTAGGAAAAAGCCCATTTTCGGTGACATGGTGTATCCTAATGGACTTAACATTGGGCCTTGACCTAGGAACTGTCACTGACTTGCTTTCTAGCCCCCTGTGTCACACTGCTGTACCCATTTTTTCTAGTTGTAAAATGGAGATTTTATCTAATTACCTCTGGCCTTCTGAGTAATAATACTCAGATTTTTCGGGATGTTCTTAGTTGAAAAGTCATAGCTGCAGATAGAAATCCATTTTAATAATGTGCGCAGAACATGTGAAAATAAGTTTGTTTTCTCTGAGATCGTAGCCAATGAAGTCTAGCTTTCTAAGGATTTGCATTTTGTGTTCTCAGCCGTATTTCTTCTGTCCCCACCAATCCTGGCATCTGACTTCCAACCTGTGTCCACTGCAGTTGCCTTAGTCCTCTCCCAGTATCACCTTTCACATTCCTTATCCTTCCCCCTTTTTATACAGTGCTTGTGTTTACTAAGCCACCTCAAAATTCCATCTCCTCGCTGCTGTTTTTCTAATTACTGTCTGGACAAGAGGCATATGGCTTTGGGACCTGCCATGTGCTGATGGGCTCGAGTATGCATGTGCTGACCTGCCAGGAGGCCAAATGTCATAGATAATTGCTGAGCTCACTGAAACCTTTTTGGAACCATTGAAACTAATTTTGAAGTTCACTGAAACCGTTGAAATCTTTTCATAGCATTCCTTACAATTTAGCTTTAATAATTGTATAGACAATAAGAACAGAAAATCATGCTGGTTTAATTCCCGTGATGCTCTTTTCAGTACGTTGATATTTTTTTCAGACCTGCTTCTGACATACTTCATTTTCAAAAATGATTAAGATATTTAAATGATTAAGATATTTAAACACTTGCTGCTTAGAATGCCCCTAAAACAAATACGTCCACCTGGATTGTTCTGTTTTGGCTTCTGGAACTTGAGAAAGGAGCTGCTGCTAAGGCTAAGTAGGGTTCGACCTGGAGTAGTTCAGTGTGCTGTACCCATGGGGTAGATGGGCGTATGTTCGATGTGTTGCCATAGCAGTGTCAAAAGGACCTGGTACTTTTTCGGAACGCTACAAGGATTCTGTATGTCCTTGTGGCTGTCACATTTCACCAGGAGTTCCTGTTCATCCTGTGCACAGAGTCCTTTTGAGGTTTGCTGATTTTCAGGTCCCCAGTTCTGCAAACATTACTTGTGTCCTTTCTCATACATCGTACTCTAAGTATCTGACCATACTGAAATGCGTATTTTTAGCTTCTCCTTTGTAACCTGTGGTTTGTCCTCTTTGGTAGTTACCGATATTTGTATTTTCTGCAGATTCTTTCTGTGATGATTTTTGTTTCCAAGGATAAAAATTTAATGGGGTACACCGATTTTGTTTGTCTTTGGCAATGGGGGAACAGCAGCTTACAGCTCTGTGGTGGTCTGTGTGGGAGGCCGTGCTGGCACACTGCGCAAGTAGTCTGCCGGCCAGGGATTTGAAACCCTTGCATTAGCAAGTTGATTCAAATCAACTTTTGCTTTAGTTCTTATGGCAGTTAAGATTAAAAAGCTCCCTCTAATATCTTATGATAAATAGATTAATTATATATACATAACAGTGTCTCTGATGGTAGAAGTGTGGACTTTTCTATTCCCGTGCTCCAGAAAGTACAAATTGGTGTGTGAATGTATTTGGTGGCGTTGTTTGATGTTTTTTTTTTTCTGTTCTCCCATTCTTCTTCCTGCATTGTGGGAAGTCCTCAACTAAAAAGCGGATTTTGTGGCATGTTTGGAAACCGATGCATACTTGGGTTAAGCTCAACTTTCCTAGTGGCTCAGGTGATTAAAATCGGATTGTCTCTGGGTTTTGAATGCTTTATCACAGGTTTCATTAGCTGCATCATTCCTTAGATGCAACTGTTTCAGTGGGTCCAGACGAAGAATGGCGCTATTAGGAGTAGCTGGGCTCTGCTTTTAAATAAGAAAAGTTATTTTGATGATCAATATTAAAAGTCTTAACCATGCCTTGAAGTGTCCTGTGGATGAACTGGAAGTTATATTATGATAGTCACATACTTTTGATTTTCACCTATCGTCTAAAAGTGGTTTTACAGATAAATTGTATTTTTGTAGTAGATTACAGGAAGGGTTGGTGTTTTGAAACATCAGCTCTATAATTGTGCTTCTCTGAGGTATGATTGTCTGCTTTCTAACTGTTTTTAATATTCATTGCATTTCTGCTAGAAAATTGAAGTTTACTTCTTTTTCTTCTTCAGAGTAAAAGATGCTGGCTGCCAGTAGTAGAACAGATCTTCTGTGGAACATATCTCTATAAATCTTCCCTAAAATTACCCGAAGGCATATATTCCGCCTGTGATGGACCCTCGGAATACTGCTATGTTAGGCTTGGGTTCTGATTCTGAAGGGTTTTCTGGGAAAAGCCCCTCTGTAGTAAACATTGGCACATTGGTGGGAAAAGGAGAAGTAGAGCTAGAAAGTTGCGCCAAGGAAGAAGACGACAGTAAGAAGAAGAATCGGGAGGGGAACAGTACCGAGAATGGGAAGAATGAGGCTCTGACTGATGCACAGCAACAGTTTTCAGTGAAAGAAACAAACTTTTCAGAGGGAAACTTGAAACTGAAGATTGGTCTTCAAGCAAAGCGAACGAAAAAGCCTCCCAAGAACCTTGAGAATTATGTGTGCCGGCCTGCTATAAAAACCAGCATCAAGCAACCAAGAAGGGCACCGAAGAGTGGGAAGATGACAGATGAGAAGAACGAGCACTGTCCTTCAAAACAAGTGAGTAGTGTGTTTATGTAGTGTTTTGCAAGTCATAGGAAATTTAAACTGTATTTAAAAGTTTCTGGCATCTCTGCATGATCATGTTCTACTTTTTCCATGTAATCTCTGATATTGAAGATTCTGAAGTTAGAAATGGTTTGATTTGATTTCCATTGACAGGAAAAAATGCTTTTGCTCTTTCACAGCTTGCCAACATTGGTTTTTTAACAGTTGTGAGAGATAATTCCCATAGGAATTGAAGTGAACATCATAGGTAAATTTCTGAAAAGTAGTAGCGTAATTTTTAGTGTCTTGTATAGAAGAAAGTGGGGGGTCTTGTCTCTATTTAAACGGGACTGTGTATTTGCTGTGCTTGTCTCTAGTATTTGGATTTATATTTTTTTCTTACTTGTTAGTACCATTGTTTTTGCTGTGTGTCTTAACTGACACCCTGCGATGAACGTATCAAGCAGTGTCTGAAAGTAAAAAATACTTTTCCAGATATGTTAGAAAACAGCCTGATGATAAACTGTGTATAAATGCAGTGGCTTGAGAGATGTGCCAGGTATTTTCCAAATGTAAGGAGATAGCCCTGCCTTGAGGATGTCTTGTTTTTATGATCTGCGTGATATAACAAGTAAGAGCAGCAATAACAGATAGGGAAAATAGGATAAATGGCAAGAATTATAAATGTAGTTGCATAGATGCTAAATTTTAGAAGTGTTTTGTTACAGCATGCTCTTTTTTCCAATATACATGGAAGTTTTGCTAACTAATAAAATAGTTAGAATATACCCTCCATAACCTGTCTCCTTTTAGTACATCCTAGTGATTTAAAGCTGAAGTTTTTCCCTACGCTCCTGTTTTTCTTGCACTTCTCTGTGTTTCCTTATGAGTGCATATTTATCTCTCCCAGTTTCCTTGCGTGTTCCTTATGTAGCCTTGTTCAACTTTGCAACGCCGGGCGACTCAGCAAGAGAATACGAGTCCCTGGAAGTTAGAATCCTTCCTTCGTATGGGTTGTCTGTTCATGGGGCTCCTGTTTCAAAGGTTCCCAAGGCTGAAGGTTTTTCATTTCTTTAGCCCGTGTCCTATTCATAAATCCATCCTGGCATATCTCGTAAGGTAGAGCCTACCCAAAGGAAGGAAAATTCCTTTATCTTGTACTGAGACAATGTCTCTCTGACATACCCAAACCTTTTTCTTTCCCCTGGCATACCCAGGCTTAAGTTTTCCTTGAGGAAGAGGATCTTCAAAGAGAAGTGATAAATTATGCCCTGAAGGAACAAGCGTGCTGTATGTTACGGGTAATGACTAAAATTACTTTTTCCAGACACTACCATGCAACTGCATTGGGTTTTTTTTCTCCATTATAAACAGAAAGGCGTTTTCTGTCAGCCTATCAAACAAGAAATTCTCAAGTGGTACATTATGTAACTTGAAACTTTGGCTATGGACTTTATTTTACATTCTTCTATTTCAGAACAAGCTTATTATTTCTAATGATTTCTCTAACTTCATCTTGAAAAAATTTGGAAGAGTAGATAATGATTTGTCATTATACTGATGACTTACTCTTCCCCCCCCCCCGTTTTAAACAAGACTATATTGCGATGAGTTGAGTATTGGACGAATCTGGAATATGCAGTCATTGATCTCTCTTGATGTCCGAATTGAGGTGGTACTTGCAACTGAAAATCTCTTACTAGCAAAGAGAGCCATTAAGTATGGAAACTTTCCCATTGCATCAAGAGATCATGCTCTGGGAATTTCTACCAGGGAGAATAATTAATATTTAAACTTAGATGGTGCAGCATGGATTCTTCATCCTTGACATCATTGTTTATATACTAGGTTTTTCTTCAAGAGATCCGTCATATTTCAAACGGAAATTAGAAAGTTGGGAAACAAATATTACTGATATTATTAAATATTATGGATATTATATATGATACCATTGATACCATATCACTTTTTAATTCCAGCTACTCTAAGTGGAGTTACTCCTTGTCTGGTGAACAACCTAAACACGTAATGTAGAGAAGCACAGATCTGTTGCATTAAATTTGCATTCCCTAAAATAGTTTCAAATCCCTGACTAATGCTAATTCTCTCTAGATACTCTGCTCTCTCTCTCAAATTGTGCTGAAATGGTTTTCAAGTTGTTTAACTCTGTATGTTCCCTGCTGCCGTTCTGGCGCTTTGGATTGTTAGAAATGACGGTTTACAGCATCCTACTGATTTCTAGCAAGTGTGATTAAAAAGCGTCTTTCTAGAAACAAATGGTAAACATGGTTTAAAACCATTGCATGTTCTGAATTTGATACCCGAGGGATTCTTTTTCCTTACTGCAGTGAAATAAAGCAAGTTTTACCACTGCAAATTACACTTCAGAAAATGAAAGTGATCCCTTAATCTTTCCTTTCAATGGAGAGGAGGGGGAAAAAAGCGAATATATTACCAATTTGGAGCAAGGTGTGGCAATACTTTGAGCTGTGAAACTGAACTCTCTGTACTTTTAAAGGAGGAATAAAGAATTTGAATGGAAGTTTAGCACTTGCAGTATACTCAGTTAACCATTAAGACACAAAGAGAAGTAGTGGGTATCTTCTCCTGGTATATCAGTGTAAAAATTAAAACAAAAGGAAAATATTGTGTGCTTCATCTGTGATAGCTATGCTTCTTTCTCAAGCTCAGTGCTGAAAGGACTCTTAAAACTTGGGCAGTGTTTTCAGTTATGTTAGCAGAGGGTTTATCTCCATTCTGAAAGATGAGTGGGTTAAGTGAAGTGGGTAAATTGTATATTTACAATTTGTCCTCCAGAAATGTGTAGACAAAAAAGCTAGTAGTCTTCTGAAGAGAAAATTGTAGAACAGAAATGAGAGACCTAGAAATGGCTAACATTCTGAGGTGTTAAGAGAAACAAAATTAGAAGTTACTGTAATAGCAAAACAGTATTCAATTTGCTTTTTGACACCGAATATGAAACTTGGATTTCTTTCTTTCAGAAGTGTCCTGTGACAGACAGACATTGCTGTATGGCTGGTGTACCTTTGCTAAACCTGAAAACCCGTCATAGACATAAATATAAATTTTGCTTCTGTTAGTTTTAGCACAAGAGATGTATGAATGGTTTCCCTATACATGCAAGGTAAATGTAGCCAATGACATAGCAAAGTTGCATTACAAAAGTTTTAGAAAATAGGAAGGCAAGAAGTGATTGTAACAGCCTGCTGTAATTCTAAAATAGTCATGGTAAAACAGTGAAGCAAGTTGGAACATGCCCTTTTGCTCCATCTCCTTATTTCTTTGTAAAACTGCTGAGTGCGGTATTCTGTCGTTCTTTCTATTGCCCTTGGTTATGTAGGGAAGCTCTACAGGAAAGTTTGCTGATGAAATCACAGCCAATAACTGAAAATTTTCAAGCAAAAAAGTAACAAAGCCAAGGAAGTGTTTTGTTTTGTTTTCTTTTTGAGTAGCTCAAGAATATTTTCTGCAGGATCTGGGATGTAAGTTTTTCTCTTAGACTACTTACACAAAGTCATTTTTTTCCTGGTAGTCAGCTAAAACTTGCTTTTAGAAAAGACTAAAAAGTCTTGGTGGTGAAAAATAAACAGCAAACACGCTTTCACTCATTATTTGGGTAACTTGCGTAGAATATATTGATGCCACAATTACACAAGGAATTTCTGTGATTCTTCAGAATGCTTGTTTGAATTATAGCCTGTGCATTGGCGAGAAATACAACTGCTAAAGTAATAATGGGTAAATCTGTGTGTGTGAGTGTGTGTGTATGTACATCTAAAAATCCTTACTGCTTGCTGGTAGTTCTCAAGAGAATTAACAAACAAAATTTTCATTAACAATCTGTTTTCTTCTAACTATTTCAGCTTTTGGAAGCTGAGACTATCTTGCATTTCCTAATTTGGTTCTAGTGTGAGAAGTGTGAATTTTACACCAGACTTGATAGGAGATATCCTTGTTCTTGTGAAAGATTATCTACTCTTTAGTTTTTTGCAAATAAGTACCAAGAATAATAACAGTAAAAAATAATCTAGTAATAATAAACCCTGAGATCATGCTGTAGTGTAACAATGAATGCCTTTTTTAGAAGTAAAGCCAATTTTTTGCTGTTCGTACCTGTGATGATTCTGGAGTGATTGATTATAACTTGGTAATAGTTTATATCAAAATGACGTGGAATTTTTATTCTTCAAATTAATGATGCAAGTCTAGAAACCGTATGTCCACGTGAGAGATTAAAAATTTTAAATTCAGCTCAAATTAACAATAATACCAATTTTTGAAAACTTACATGTTTTATGCAATTGCGTTGAGCAATTCTTTTGTTGGATAGAGTTTTAAGCCAGATAGTTGTAGCCTAAGATTGCACAGGAATGAATGTTTTAGTTTTTAAAGCACAAAATGATTTTTAATGTAATGTAATCTAGACCTTTTTAATGGCTTTGTGCCTAGATGAAGCCTACTGTCTGAAAGCCAGAGTAACATGAATAGGTCTAGAACTCTTAACTGAAAATTCGTGTAATCCAAAAAAAACTGGTTTAGACTTTTATGTGGCATAGTCAACTTGCATTGCAACATAAAGGTATCAGTGAAGAAGCTTGAAATATGTGCTTGTTTGCAGACGTATTAGGTGAATTAGATGGATGAAACACCTACAAGATGTTAGGGGCTTTTTAGTTTTTTGTTTGGGGTTTTTTTTTCTGTTGGTGATTTGTTAGTAGTGCTCACAAAACGATTTGCATTAAAATCTGACTTCACATTTTCTCTGATACAAAGCTGTGCATTTGTTCAAGTCAGTGAAGCAGGGCTCTCCACTCCATGGAACCACAAAAGTGGAACGCTAAATGCATTACATGTAAGGCCAGCTTCCAGCTCCAGGAGCAAAATGACGACGAGAGACTAGATAGGCATTTGTAGAGCTGCATGTGAACCTGGCCACGCCAACCGCTGAAGCTTTGAAGTGCTGTACTCACTGAAAGCACTCTGTAACATGTTTTGGACTTCAGATTTCTCTTTCCCATCTAATGGAGCGATTGTTTGCGCAATAGAAGTTATTTCAGGAAAGCGTGGCACCTTTTTTGTCTCCAGTGCAGTAGGACACATCATGGCTGCTCCCCGCCTCCCAGCTGTATGTTTTGTGAGTATGAGGGTGGCTAAGTTGGGGGGAAGTTCCTGAAATGTGACGCTCCAGCATAATTTACATAAGATTGCAGCTGCCACAGAAAAGCTGGGCTAAGTGCCAAACTATTCTCCATAGACCACAGTCTCTTTTACACCACAGCTTTAAAACCAGTAACCGATACAACTGGAGGGTTTTGTTCTACTACTGCAGCAGGTTCGGAGACATCCGACCCCAACCGATGCTTGTGGCCACCCTCCCCCAAAAGGAGAACTTTGATCAGTGACATATCACTCTTCTTGTGAAATCTTGTTTACTTTCTGGAAACACGTTTGGACTGATAGGGCAGTGGTCATAACAGCCAGTGAAATTTTGCTTCTGGTACATCAAGGATTTTAGTGTGGACCTAGTAAAGAAACAGGCAGTGATCGAGGCTAGTCTGAGACATATGGGGTGATCTGTTTTCCTTAGCTTTTAGATAACGTTCTTAAAAATACTTACAGTTGTTGTGTACCACCACTTATGCTGTGACTGGAGCTGGTAGAGTTGTACTGACGCTGGCTTAAGCTGAGAGATTTACTTGATTTCCTCAGTATATGAGCACTGTATTCAAATTCTTTTCTTCCATTGTTGCCTTCCATACAGAAAATGTCCTTGTTATTTCTGAAGTTCATGGCTGTGCACTACTTAAGTTTAATTTTTATCATCTGTTTACAATAGTCTTATTCTTCTTGTATGATACTCCTTAGTGATAGCAATACCTCCCATTCACTTCAACAGAAAATTTGAAATTTTTAATAATACAGAATTGCAAGAAGGAACTCTGACTCTATGCTTCTTGGGTTTTTTTTTATGTTTTTGCAGCTACTGCAGCAGCCGCATTAGTGCAACCTTCTCTGATGAAGGTTAGATATTTTGATCAAGATGTCTCTATTAACTGTTGTCAGATGAAATTTTTTCCTTGAAAAAACCCACACCACCACCATGCCAAAAAAAACCCTGTTTCTTTTGATCATACAGATTATTAAGTGGCTTTATGGAAAAAAAGGAAAATAATTTCCCATATAAAATTTTTGTTTTTAAAAATGCTGAAAAAATTACAAACTTTTTCTGACTTCTTTTCTGTCATCTCAATAGAAGTTTCCTGTTTTGTTTTTCATGTTCTTTGAAATAATTTTCAGTGTGCTTGGAAAATTCACTCGCCCTAGATGAGAAAGAAACTTTACAGGGCAAATGCCTTCAGCTTGCAAAGAATCTTTGTTTGATGCTAAAGTCATGTTTTCAAAATCCTGGCCTCTTATTTAGGTCAAAGCTAGTGTTTGGAAGGGTTTTCTTATTTATTTATTTTATTTAACTATCTAATAAAACTTCCAAGCTCTTTGTTTGGAAACAGAGGATAGGAAAAGGTGAGGCCTGACAAGAGGCGTTCAATACCCAGAAATGGTAGAGTATGAGAATACAACAGAAGCTATCTAGTAGGGTAGCAGACTATACAGGAGAGAGAGAACAAAGAAGAAGAGAGTGTATACACGAATGGCTCAACAGACACAGGAAGGAAGAGTTGAATTCCCAAGTCAGTATTTAGGTGAATTTTTCAAATGTGCCTTAAGCCCACTGAACAAAGAAGATTAAAATTTTGTTCCGAAGTTCTTTTCAAAATTTAAGACCATAGAAAAGAGGATGTAACTCAATGAAGGTAATCATTCAGGTTGATCAGAAAGACTACTTTGATACTATTTAGTTAAGATCTCTAGCCCTCACAGTCTACCCCAGGTATGTCCAAGAGTGTCGGCTGAAGTGGTTGAATTCCGTGTTCGGAGTCATGTCGTGTGTCGTGCTGAGTCAGTAGGTTCCACGTAAGTGCCAGGACTGTATGTGGGCAGAAAGAAACACACCTCTTGCTCCATCCCAGCAGAAAGGCAGCAGCCTAGGATTTGGAGTGCCTGTTTATGCGCTGCAGAGGCTCTGACAGCTCAGGCAGCACATTACCCAAGCAACTACTTCCCATCTCTAGGAAACTGGCCGACTGAATCCAGCTTGCAGTCTTCTGTTTAAGTCATGCTGGTGTAGCTTACTGAACAAATACCCTGTTCATGATCAGTACCAAAGTTTGCTGTTTATCAAATGATTTCAAAGGAATCCAGGCTATATCTTTCTTCAGCATAATTAGATATTGGCCAACCGTGGACGTGATCAATCTAATGCTGACTGTAATCAAGTACAGTAAGTACCATGCAATTGTCTTATTCATTTTTATTGCAGAGGGATGAATAGGTGTGGCATTGATGCCTTTCACTCTTTATTTAATGTTTGAGATAGGAGATCCCAGAAGGTTTTCAAATTGCGTGTATATGTAATAATCTCATAAGGGATCAGAGTCTTCCATTCTTAGCCCCTGCTGGAGTGAATGTATCCCATGCATTTCAGAGATGTGTTGGGCACTGTTTGTGAAGAAGAATGTTCTTCCAAAGTAAAAGATTAATTTATTGTGATGTTCCTAATAGGATTTATTGAGGTAATGGGTATTGCAATTATTTTTTTTTAACCTTTACAGAGTAAATTTCAAATTTGGTTAGGTCAGAACCGAAAATAACTTTGCAAGTTTCATTTACTTCATGTGTGTTGTGTGCCATCCCCGCCCCATACAAACAACAGAATAATTTGACTTATTTTAGTACTATCAGCTGTCTGCTGTGAGGAGAACCTGTTACTACGGTGGCTGAGGGGGTCATGGGACAAGACTGAGAAACACTGATAGAGCCGTGCATGGACAGGTTTACACAGTGCCTGCCCTTGCAGTGCATTGCTCAGCTGCTTCTCAGTAGCATGGGAGGTCTTCGAGTGCTATCACACTATAAATAGTTAGCCCAGTACATTATTGTTAATAGTTTTTTTTAATAAACAGTATTTTTGGAGAATGTTTATAATTGGGGGACAGATTAAATGGTTTACATTTGAGGACTGGGAGCGAGTTTGGGTTTCCTTAACTTCAGGCTTAGAAGAGCCTGAATATGTCCACTGAAATATATTTGCTTTAAAATTAACAGGATCGTGAAGCGTGTTTTTATATAGTTACCCTATTATCAAAAGCAGGTATTAATCATCTCAACATAAAAAGATACTGTGTTACTCAGAGAGAGTCTTTGTGCTCTGTTCCTAAAGATTTTTTTTTTTATTAACTTCTAGGACCCTTCAAAGTCGTACAAGAAAGCTGGAGAAGTTGCAACAGTTGAATTACATGTGGAAGAAGGTATACAAGTAGAAACAAATCCTTTATCTAAGAAAGTTACCCCCTTGCACTCTGAAATGACAGATTATATAAAGTCATCTCCTCCGACTCTTATCAGTAGCCATAATTCTGACTTAAAGGATAGAACACAAATTAATGGAGCAACAACTGTAACAGAAAAATTGGCTCAACTTATTGCAACTTGTCCTCCTTCAAAGTCTTCCAAAACAAAGCAGAAGAAGCCTGGAAATGCAACTGCGTCTGGTTTGGTTAAAGACTCTGGGAAGAAGCTACCAGGAACCATAACTGCAAGTGGGTTAGTTAATAAAGATTTAGTAAAGAAATTGCCAGGATCTGGTATTGCTGTTGGATTGGTTAACAAGGACTCAGGGAAGAAGCCATTAGGGATTGGTAGTGCAGCCATATTGGTTAACAAGGACTCTGGGAAGAAGCCACAAGGGATTGGCCCATTAATTGGATTGGTTACCAAGGACTCTGGAAAGAGGCCACCAGGGATCAGCACTCCGACTGGGTTACTTAGCAAGGACTCTGGAAAGAAACAACCAGTCACCAGCTCTGCAGTTGGATTAATCAGCAAAGACGTTGGGAGGAAACTTCCGGGTATCGGCACTCCAACTGGATTGACTAATAAGGAGTCTGTCAAGAAGCCGGTAGGGATTGGCACTCCAGCAGGATTGATTAACAAGGATGCTGGGAAGAAGTTGTTGGGAATAAATAGTCCTACAGGGTTGGTTAACAAGGATTCTGGGAGAAAGATGCCAGGGACTGGCAATACAACAGTTCTGACTAACAAAGACTCTGGAAGGAAGACACCAGGGATTGGCAGCCCAATGGGACCAGTTAACAAGGACTCTGGGAGGAAGATGCCAGGAATTAGCAGTCCAGTGGGATTGGTTAGCAAAGACCCTGGAAAGAAGCCAACGGGAATCGGCAGTCCAGTTGGTTTGGTTAACAAGGACTCTGGAACTCTGAAAGCAGACTCTCTTATGCCTGCCTCGGAGCCCTTTAAGCTTCCTTGCAATTCAAACCTCAGTAGCCTTGAAAGCCATGAGACTACAGATTTACTAAAGGAAAATACTAGTAGCAAAACATTTGAGAAGCATATTATGAGACAGAATAAAGAAAGTATCTTGGAAAAATTTTCAATTCGGAAAGAAATTGCTGATGTAGGCAAAGAGATGTTTAACGAAGGAATCTGCGTTCCACAGGATGGTTACTCAACCAGTGAAAAAGGGATTTATGAAACATCTAAGCATGAAAAACAGCCTCCCGTATATTGCACTTCACCAGACTTCAGAACAGGAGGTGCTTCAGACGTATCGACAGCAAAGTCCCCGTTTAGTGCAGTAGGAGAGGGGAATCTCCCATCGCCTTCACCCACAGTGTCTGTTACCACCTTAAACAGGAGCCTCTCAACAACATCTTCACAGTTAGCGTCTAACTCATTGCATTTAAGTTCCACAGCAGATCTCTTAGAAGGTATTTCAGATCAGATTGGCAAAACTCAGTTTTCTTCTGACAGTACACTTCTGAATATAAACAGAACATTGAACCATACTCTGAGCACTGATTTTAAAGGTGCTGATAAAGATTTAAATGATTCAAAAGCTACCTATGTAGAAACTTCAAGAACTAGTCCTTCTACAGGGAAAAAGCCTATTTTGGCAGCTGAAACAAGCATTCATGCTACTGTCACCCCTTCAGTAGTTAGTTTTACAAGCTTGTTTAGTAGCAAGCAGTTCCTAAAGATCGGTGCAATAGCTGCATCGGATAAATCCTGCCAAGGAGCAAAAAATCTGAGCACTACTCAGCAATCAAAACCTTTAAAGAAAAGAAAAGGAAGGAAACCACGATGGACTAAAGTGGTGTCAAGAAACACATGTCGACCTCCGAAGGGTCTAGAACTAGAAAGGTCAGAGCTTTTTAAAAACATTTCATACAGTGCACTATCAAGCAGTAATTTGGAGCAGGCCAAATTCTTGAAAAACATAGGATCGTCTTCATTTGTGGAGCATGAATTTGTCAAACATCAGTTGCCAAAACTGAATGAAGCTAATGGACAGTCTCTTGCACTGTTAGCTGAGACTGACAAGCAAACTCAAAAGTTCTACAGTACTCACAAACAACCCTCTAGTTTGTGTATGTCAGATGATTTCTTACCTGACATGTATAAACCCAAAAGAGGAAGACCTAAATCCAAGGAGATGCCAGAGCTCGAAGGTCCCCCCAAAAGAACTCTAAAGATCCCAGCATCAAAAGTCTTTTCAGTGCAGTCAAAAGAAGAGCAAGAACCTCCAATTTTGCAGCCTGAAGTAGAAATTCCCTCCCTAAAACAGAGCTTATCAGGACAACCTTTTCCTAAAAAGAGAGGGAGACCTAAAAGACAGATCAGGTCATCAATTAAAATGAAGCCACCTATTCTTTCTGTGGCACCTTTTGTTGGAACAGATAACTCAAGCAAGATAGAGTCTGAAAGCGATCAACATCGAAGTGGGGATTTTTTTGAGAGAAAGGACCAGCTCCGAGGGCCAGAAGAAGTCCAAAAACCTAATATTTGTAGCATGACTGATTTGGAAGTGGACTCAGACAGGAAAGTTGCCAAGAGAAATAATGGACAGTTAATGAAAACAATTATTCGAAAAATAAATAAAATGAAAACTCTGAAGCGAAAGAAACTTTTGAATCAGATTCTGTCTAGTACAGTGGAACCAAATAACAAAGGGAAAGTGCAATCTAAACTCCACAATACAGTGTCAACTCTTGCTGCCACATTTGGTTCAAAATTAGGCCAGCAAATAAATGTCAGCAAGAAAGGAACAATTTATATAGGAAAAAGGAGAGGAAGGAAACCTAAAGCTGTCCTGAATGGCATTTTAACTGGCGGTTCTGCCAGTTTGACAGTTCTTGAGAAGTCTGCTCAGCAAGCTCCTGGTACGTCACTAGGACAAGTACTTCCCCATTTGCTGCCTTCAACAGCTAATAATTCCGAGATTCTTCCATCTCCGGTTTGCTCCCAGTCGTCTGCAGTGAGTGGGGGACAGAGCCCTGTCAGCAGCGATGCGGGATTTATTGAGCCCAGCTCAGTGCCGTATTTACACATACACTCCAGACAAGGAAGTCTTGTTCAGACACTTGCGATGAAAAAAGCTGCTAAGGGAAGGAGGAGATTATCTCCACCTACGTTGCTGCCAAACTCTCCTTCTCACTTGAGTGAGCTGACATCGCTGAAAGAAGCCACTCCTTCGCCAGTAAGTGAGTCTCACAGCGATGAGACCATTCCCAGCGACAGTGGAATAGGAACAGATAATAACAGTACTTCAGATCGAGCGGAAAAGTTTTGTGGGCAAAAGAAGAAAAGGCATTCATTTGATCATGTTTCCCTTATTCCACCCGAAACTTCCACCGTTTTAAGTAATCTAAAAGAAAAGCATAAACACAAATGTAAGCGCCGCAGTCACGATTACCTTAGTTATGACAAAATGAAGAGACAGAAACGAAAAAGGAAAAAGAAGTACCCTCAACTTCGAGGTAGGCAGGACCCAGATTTCCTCGCTGAATTAGAAGAATTAATAAGTCGATTAAGTGAAATTAGAATAACCCACAGAAGTCACCATTTTATACCCCGAGATTTACTGCCTACCATTTTTAGGATAAATTTCAATAGTTTCTATACCCATCCTACTTTTCCTTTAGATCCTTTGCACTACATTAGAAAACCCGATTTAAAGAAGAAGAGAGGCAGGCCTCCGAAAATGCGGGAGGCTATGGCAGAAATGCCTTTTATGCATAGTCTCAGCTTTCCTCTCTCCAGTACCGGGTTCTATCCCTCTTACGGCATGCCTTATTCTCCTTCTCCCCTTGCAGCTGCTCCCATAGGCTTAGGTTATTATGGAAGGTACCCTCCAACTCTTTATCCTCCTCCACCTTCTCCTTCTTTTACTACCCCCTTGCCACCACCTTCCTACATGCATACAGGCCATTTGCTTCTCAATCCCACCAAGTATCACAAGAAGAAGCATAAGCTTCTACGCCAGGAGGCTTTCCTCACGACAAGTAGGACTCCGCTCTTGTCAATGAGCACGTACCCCAGTGTTCCACCTGAAATGGCTTATGGCTGGATGCTCGAACATAAGCATAGACATCGCCATAAACACAGAGAACATCGTTCTTCTGAACAACCGCAGGTTTCCATGGACACTATAACGGCTAATAGCTCTTCTAGAACAGTTCTGGAGTCCTTGAAGCGCTACAGATTTGGGAAGGAGGCTGTTGGTGAGAGGTACAAACATAAAGAGAAACACAGATGTCACATGTCTTGTCCACACCTGTCACCTTCAAAGGGTTTGCTCAGCAGAGATGAACAGTGGGTCAGGAGAGAGCCTTCGGAGTCTAATTCCTTAGCACTGGGATTGCAGACACCGCTACAGATAGACTGTTCAGAAAATTCCCCAGGTCTGTCCCTGGGGGGATTTACTCCAAGCTCTGAGCCAGCCAGCAACGACGAACACACAAATCTTTTCACAAGTGCAATAGGCAGCTGCAGAGTCACAAACTCTACCAGCACCAATGGACGTAAAAAATTAACTGACAGCCCTGGACTCTTCAGTGCACAAGACACCTCGCTAAATCGACCTCTCAGAAAGGAACCGTTGCCTTCTATTGAAAAGGCATTACAGCCACTGTCAGGTAAGGGAGCTCTAACTCTGCCTACTTTCCTACAAGTCTTGCTATTTTATGTCGTACCAAACATGCGCTAGAAAAGGAGGGCAAGTATAGCTTTGGCTTTGTAGGAATGTTTCTGTGTTGAATTTCAGTACTACTCTTGCTTTCGCTCTTGAGTGTCTCTATTCTGTTAAAGCACTGTTCTGTGCAGCATTTGGTACAGACTGACGTAGTGTCTCCTCCAGAGCTGCTTATGGGATTGTGTAAGTACCTCTTCCCACCAGATTTTTCTTACTTCGTTATAGCGGTATATAAAGTTATGCTAAGGATGCCTTCTCATGAAAAGGTCTTTTCTTTTTCCTTACAATTTTAACTTTCTGGAGAAATGAGTTAAAATTTCTCATGATTTTTGATACTTTAAAAGCCATGTTTCTGTTTGGTTTGAAGGTCGGTGGATTTGGTTTAGACTAGCTCTTGGTACTACTATTGTGAATAACATCTCCGTTTAAGAAAATGTTTCCTTTTTCTTTTGTAACTCCATTTTAGTTATTTTGATAATCTCTACTACAGTATAGCTTTTGATCCCTGACTTGAGGCCTCTAGCAGTACCTCAGAACAGTTGGTAAATGATGCTGGGAATGCCTAAGAACAAACCTTGTCATGACTGCTTTATTCATAGTTGGGAAATTCATCTTATGTAGCCTCAAGCAAAACTGAAACAGAACTAGCTGAGACTGTATACACAGAAAGTTGCAATGATGCTGTCAGAGGGTTGCTGTTTAAGGAAAAGACGTCCACTCTGAAACTGTGAACTTTGTCATTTGCATAATATTAAGAAAACAAAAATCTAATGTGAAATTTAGGACTTGAAGAAACTATATTACACATCACTTTCCCTACTGGCTTAAGTGTTACTTCATGCTGTACTTTATTATTACAGGTATTTGTGGGAATAATTGTCACATTTTATCCACTTCTGTCTTAATTGCCATGGACACGTTAGTGAGACCACATAACAAAGATAACCTGCAGAAGACGGAAGTGTGGCTTGTGGTTTTACTTGCTTACTTCTGATGTGTAAAGGAAGTCTGATAGCTTCTCCTCCCTCCCTCCAATACTTGCCTACACTTTCCTTTGAAATTTAAATCATTTGTCCAAAAACACTTGTGACTAATATTTCACAGACCAGGAGCTGAGCAAACAACTAGCTACCAGTAATGAATAATACCTCCTCACGTTCCTTACTCATCTTCCTCCTTTTCTTGTGATACTCCCATTCTGATGTCTCCTGCCATCTCCCTGCTCTGACTGTGTTTGTATGGAAGGGTTTTTTCTCTTTGTTTTATTTTGGCACTTGGGGGTTTTATGTTTTGCTTCTTTAAGGGTAGTTGGAAGTGGCTGGATTCTTTTACAAGTTCATATTACTTCATACTATTTCATATTACTAAAACTACTCGGAGCAGGTGGGAGTCAGGAGAAAGCAATAAAGCCATGAGATTGCTTCTCCTGCAGCGATGGAAAGAAAAATTCGAAGTGCTACGTCACCAAAAGGGTTAAATTTGGCTCCGAGGAGTGAAGAATTGGTTGTGGTAGCTCGTGCAGTTCTGGGAATTTCCTGAGGATTTCCATTACAGTGAATGATCTGACTTGGGTTTTTATGAGGAACAACCTAATTAAGGGAAAAAGCAGAGATGTTTTAAGCTGCAACCTGCTGGTGAAGGCTCTGAATCACTCTCCCTCTTGCAGTATGTTTGACTGGTTCCTCAGATGCCGTGTATCACTTTCCGTAAGTGTATTTCCCGCAATGGAAACCAGCTGTTTTTGTTGTGAGACTGGCTTTCAGCTCAGTATTCACCTCATTCACAAGGAGCTCCTAATGCCCCACATCATGTGCATGCAGTATATCAGAACTTAAAACTGCATCTAGTAAAAAGCCCCAGTAAGGTAAAAAGGCTGGCTTTTTTTTTTTTTTTTTAGAAGATCAGTGTCAAGTTGCATACTGTGTTTTGTTTTTAACTGTAGTGCTGAATTGTGATTCTGAAACCATTACCATGAAAGACTTAGATGTTTTTGTGCGCTTCAGAAAATAAGGACAGATGGAGAAAAAACCTGTGGTGCATCAAGGATTGTTTATTTATTAAACCAGGTGCAATTTAGGTGCATGCTACAGAGAACACAGAATCAGAGCAGTTAAGATGAGTAGTCAGAGACCAGCATCGGGGAATGCCTTCTAAAATTGTTCTGTATTATCCGTAGGGGATGTTCATGATATTTTATTTCGAAGTATCCCATATGGAAAATACGCGTCCTTTCAGTAGACTTTTGAACGTAAACCTTGCTTGGTTGAATTAACTGACAGATTCTTTCTATGATATTAGCTGATGCTAGATATTTTCGGAGACTGCCTGTGTCCATGCTGTATTAGAAACATACATATTTTGGCAAACAGGACTCTAGTGAAGGTCGGTATTTCGCAGAAGATGAAGTTCAGGTAGAAGTTTACATGCTGCAGGCTGCTTGTTTAATACAGACAGCACGTACACACAGTTATGCCAATGAAGGTTGCGAGGCTCTAACATTTTGTCTTTAAGATTTTTGTAGGATGCCGTTACCTGTTCATCTGGAGTTCACAGTGGTCTTTAGTAAACTTCTGCAGCTTCACACCACGAGTTATTTCAAACAACTGATAGCTTATCATAAACGGGTCTCGGTGCGCTGCGCACAGTTCCTGGAAGGAAAGGGGAGAAAAACAAAATCAGCCATTCGGTGGGGATCAGTACAGTTGACAAGTCTTTACTGCCTTCATGCCATCTACAAATAAAAGGACGGGTTCGAGGTGTGCAGGCGTACTCTGACGGGAGGTGCTCGTGCCTTTCTGCGCGTTCGAGAGATCGCGCATTCGGACAGGCCAACCCTGCGTTGTGGAGCGCGAGCCTCTCCTATCTCGGTGGCGAACGCGCCGTCCCACGCAAGGTGCTCATGTCCGCAGGCATCCGCCGTGCCCCGAGGTGCCACGGGTGGAGCTCGGCCCGGCTCTCCGCCGGAGCGCTTCGCGGCCCGCTGTCCCGCGGCCTTTCCCGCAGCGCTGTTCGCGCAGCGGGGCCGGCCCGCGGAGCCCGGCGCCGCGCCGGCGGGCAGCGGCGCCCTCTGCCGGCCGCGCCGCGCCTCTGCCGCGGGAGCCGCCGCGTCCCGCTGCGCTGCCGGTCGCTCGGGGGACCCGAGCCCCGGGCACTGCCCGGCGTCGGCGTGGCGTGGCGTGGCGTGGCGGGAGGCCGAGCGTGTCCGGGTCGGCGCGATCGGCACGCGGGGGATTCGTACAGGGGCCGGAAAGGCCCCTCGGGGCGCGGTGGCGGGAAACCGCACAGCGGTTAGCTGCCGCCCGGGATGGGCTGGAGCCCACGTGGAAATAAGGGCCAGATTGTGAAAGAAGGAAGACCTCTAGGATATGAACATCATAGTTACAAACAGCTTTGCCGTCCAAGCAGTCCTCCAAATTCCTCTCACTTTTTTTTTTCCCCCTATTGTAAGTTATAGCCTATTCCTGCTTAGAACAATTATTCCTGCTGTATAATTCTTTTCTCTGGGGCCCCAGGGTATTTGTGTTAATCTACGCTTTATGAAATCAGTGCATCTTGTAGTTCCTTAGTAGAAAAATTCATTATGGAATAAAAAAAGTTGACTGCTCTTTCTAATATTAAGCATCCGTGTGTAGTCTCCCTGCACAGCTCCACCGCATCTTCCTTTTTACATACCTGTTGTAGGAACAGACAGTACAGAAGCCCTCTTTAAGAGCCCACCAGCACCACTTCTACATCAGGATACCATGCAGGAAAATCGGAAAATCAGAAAATCTTCACCAGGAATGTGATTTGCAACTTGGGACAATGTCCAGCAGCCTTATGATTGTGCCCTTGTTGAGAAGAATTAATGATAAAGAAAATCATTCCTCTACCTTGGCAAGAAGTTAGAATATTTGGAAAAGTGATAGTGTTTATGTCCTCTATCAATCGAACATATCTCAGATGTTACACCATGAGCTAATAACACCCATGATAAAAAAAAAAAAATCCAAACTTTGAGGCAAGACAGGCTCTCAAAGGAGATTTTCCTAAAGATTTCTGGTAAATCAGTTTGATGCATTCCAGGATTCTCCCATTGTCTTATACCTCAGGATTTCTATTCACGCATTGAAGCAAAGGGCCATTTGCATGGGTGCTAATTTGTGGCCTTGATTTAGAGCGTAACTTCACTGGCCCGCTCTCTCGTTTCTTTGGAGTCTGTTAGTAAGGAAAGAGATCAGAACTGAACATTCAGCACTGAGCTAATTTATCACGAACAATATTTTGAAGGGAAAGAATGAAAGCCTATTTTTAAGTATGCATTCTAGATTTTATCTTCTAGAAATTTTCATGATGTGCATATCCTCATTGCACACTGCCGTATGCGTTTTTGCCTACTTAGGTTTTTATACTAGTATCTGAATTTTTAATATCTCAGCATTTTCATAATTGCAATATGCAGATTTTTCTATGAAATTTTGACAAATCCCACAACCTTTGCTTTCAAGAGTAACTGGGATTCTCTAAAAGTTTAAGTTTTAGGGAAATAAAACAAGTTACAGTAAGAAAATATGTATATGTAAGAAAGAAAACAGAAATAGGTCTTTCCTCATGTTATCAGCAAAGATGTCATGACCAGTTTTGTCCTTTCATATAGTCATGAGATTTCTTTAGCTTTTTAAAAATTGTTTTTATCTTAAGTAATGGTAATTGTGATTGCCGCTGCCTGATGACATCTTGCAGTGATAAGCCAATATTTAACGATTTTTTTGTAATACCAAGCCCTGTGCATTCAAAACATATAGTGAAACGTGTTTTGCAGGTGCCTAAAATCCAATAATGCATTATACTTGTTTGTGTGTAGATAATAATCTCTCTCATTTGTTTAGACCCTGGAGTTTTTACGTATTTGCCATGGCTGATGGAAGCAGAAATTTTTTTTTTTTTTTTTGGTGACGGTATCTTAAAAAGGAAAAGTTAACATAGCAAGAGACAAATTTAAAGCACTTAAGATTTTTTTTTCTAGCTTTTCAACTTTCTGCAGTTTATAGTGTCTTACGTGAGGCAGTTCTGCCTGAGAAGTGGAAGAGAAATGTTTTTACAAAGCGAGGTGGATTGAAAACGGCTGACCTGCCAGGCACAGAGGGTTGTGAACAGCAACATGAAGCCCAGCTGAAGGCCAGTCACTCGCAGGGTACCCCAGGGATCAATATGGGGTCCAATACTATTTAACCTCTTCACTCATGACGTGGAGGATGGGACAGCGCCCTCAGCAAGTTTGCAGATAATACAGCTAAGAGGAGTAGTGGATATACCGGATGATTGTGCCGCTGTTCAGAGGGACCGTCACTGGCTGGCGGAATGGGCTGGAAAGACTCTTATGAGGAGTAGTGTCTTGGATGCATTAGGAATAACATTGCCAGCAGGTTAAGGGTGATGATTATTCCCCTCTACTCAGCCCTGGTGAGACCACATCTGGAGTGCTGTGTCCAGTTCTGGGCTCCCCAGCACAGGAAAGACATGGACATACTGCAGTGAGTCCAGTGAAAAGCCACAAAGATGACTAAGGGATTGGAGCATCTGTCATACAGGGAGAGGCTGGGAGAGCTGGGATTGTTCAGCCTGGAGAAGAGAATGCACAAGGGAGATCTTACCAATGTGTATGTGTGCCTGATGGGAGGGAGTAAAGAAGAAGGAGCCACAGTGTTCTCAGTGGTGCCCAGTGACAGGGCAGGAGGCAATGGGCACACGCTGAAGTACAAGAAGTTCTGTTCGTACATAAGAAAACAGTGTCTTACTGTAAGGGAGATTGAACTCTGGGTTGTGGAGTCTCCATCATTGGAGATATTGAAAAGCCAACTGAACGTGGTGGCCCTAAGCAACCTGCTCTAGTTGACCCTGGTTTGAGCAGAGTGGTTAGTCTAGGTAATCTGCAGAGGTCCTTTCCAAAATCAACTGTCCTGTGAAAATCAAGGAATGAAGCTAGGGTATTCATTTGAAAGTAGGAATATGGGGGGTTTGTTTTCTTTTTTTACATAAAAGCTAATACGGTGATGATACTAAGTGGCTTTTTCTCATGGCTTGTTTGCTGTCCTACCTATGCCATTAGCCTGTGAGAAATTCCTTCTTGATGGTCCTTTTCCGTCCTCCACCTACGTGCATCATAGCAAGCAAGTGTTCCTAAAGCTAAAGAGTAATCTTAGTTTGAATATTTAGTCTACAGTGTGTTGTATTGGCACTGCCAGACTGAAATCTTTTTTTTTGTGCTTTTCTCTTCCCTGATCTGCTTTTCAGGCACTTTGCCAACACAGGACAAACCTTCCCAGAGGCAGTCAGAGAGCACAAATTGCAGCCCTTCCAGAAAGAGATCAACATCTGAGAGCACATCTTCTACAGGCAAGTAGTATTTGGTGGCCTTGTTCTTGGGACTGCTGCTATACTAAGACCTATGCTACTAGAGACAGCTGAGACAGCATTGCTATGAGAACTTCAACAGCAGCAATATGTTCAGGGAGATACTGGGTTTTTCCACTTACGTTTTAGGGTACAAGTGCTGCAAATTGAGTTGTAGAATAGGGAAACTTGAGCTGGCACTTACAGAAGCATAGCTATGACAGAATGGAATTTGGTTTCTCACCAGGTTAAATTAGTCTTCGTGAAGCTCAATGCTTTAATGCCAGCAAGACCTGTGACACTACAGTTAATCAGTGAATTAGATTAATAGATTCATCCCTCCATGGGGAAGAGCTTGACTTCGTGCTGTTCTGAAGGCAGACAGTTTTCTGCCTTTGGGTAGATAACTGTTAGGATCAGGACAGGGTGTGCTGTTATGTTTTCTTCGTAGCATGTGACGATCCTGCTAAGGTGATGGAGGATGACAAGCAGCTCATCCCAGTCATTGGTAATGATACAGTTGTGAATGACCCTAAACAGGTCAAAATGGTACTAAGAGAGAGATGGAAGTCTCGAAAGCCGTGGGAACTCTGGTAGCATTCTCATCAATTCTATCAAATGAGGACCAAGTCTCAAATGCACAAAATCATCATGGAGTTGAGCAAATGCATGCCAAGAGGATATTGAGAGAGTTGGCTTTCTCAGCCATGGGGTGACATACTGTGCAGGTTGTTGCTTGAGGAAGTCCATCTTTGTTCACGAGGAAGGGAAAGGTACTTCTGATGTGTTTTGAGCTTTCTTTTGTAAGGAGGTCAGACCTGTGCAGTCACACTATGTGTGAATGCATGCGTGTTGCATTTTCACACCTACAAAGCTGTTGAATCCATTGACCGAATTGTCAGAGGGAAGATCTGAAAATGTTCATTTCCTTTATATTACTGGCAAGTTGTCAGCCGTGTAGTAAAACCAGATCCTGCTTGCAGTCCCTCTGAGGAAAATATGATGTGAGCTTACATATGATTGGACACAAAAAAATCCATAATGTTGACCAGCTTTGTAAGAAGCCCAGTTGTAGAAAGAACTCCTGTTAGCAGAATTCAAACATCCTTAGGCACTGAAGTTGATTGCAGATTTGTAGTAAACATCCTTAGGATTGGTACTTATGAACTAGTTATGATTTCCATATAGGATGAATGGGCCAAAACTCCTAATTCCTCCTCCCTTTAAACAGATATTTGCAACAGATGCTTTATTCAGCATATGCTAAAGAAAATAATCTTCAGTGAAGTAGTGTTCTCCCTCTTTCCTCTCTGTCTTTTTAACTTTCTTTTACTTACTCGTTTTAAAGGGGCAACTGCAATCAGTGTAAGTCTTTGTATAGGAAGGTGTTAAAAGTTGAGGCGTATTTTGTGCAGAAGAGGATAAGAATGAAATGAATCAAAGTTTAACACTTCAAAGTCATTGAACTGATGATGCAGCTGAAAAGACCAGTCTTTGTCATATTTTCCATAGATCTGGAATGCGTGTGGGATTTCAGTGCATTTGTCAGAGAGCTGCTTTGTTACCAAGGGCTGCAAGTGTGCCTGACCAGGGCTGCAGCTGTTTTGAGGATCATCGCCTTCAGTTGTCCCATCCTGGATCAGTTTCCAAACAGAAACACTAGTTCAAGGACATCCATTAGACTTTGTGTCCAAATGTGTTGTGTTGTATAGTTTGATTATCGTTGGATGGTGCAGCTGTTTACAGAGCTCACTGTGCTAAACAGATGGTGCTTCTGTGAGGAACCCTCAGCTCCATCCCAATGTGTATTTAAAGACCATAAGAAAACAAAGGGTAATTTATCTTTATTATTTCATCTAAAAGTGAAAACCGAAAGTGTAAATCCTTCCAGTTCTTTCAAAGTTGTTAAGGTTGCTAGATTTTCCAAGTGATTATAGTTAGGCTTACAGCAGTGACCTGATAAGTACGTTTTCTGTTCCTTTTTCACCCTGTAGGAAGAATGTTGTTCATAGCAGGATTTTTAGAACTTGTTATGCTGATTCTTCCTCCTTTAAATTGTGCACTCTCTGAAGCACGTTTTCATTTGCACTTGCAAATTCATGACTTTGGAATCTTAATGAGGAATACATTTCTCCAGAGTATCACACTTGGACTAGTGAGCACTAGGACTAGAAAATACTTATTTTAAACTGTTTGTGCTTTATCTTTGTCAGCTAATGCATAGTCTCCCTCCTGTCAAATGATAGAAACCCTTTTATAGAAACACTTAGTTGTCTTCCCTTTAACAGTTACCTTTACACTGGTACGTGCTCTTCAGTCTACAGCCTAGGACCCACTAGTTTAAGTAGATCTAATCTAAATAATTGGCTGCAATTACAGTAACATTTTGTAAATGCTAATGTACAATTGTGATATATTTATGAGAAGACAGCATCCATTTTATTCCAGAAAGAACAGGGTTTCTTCTGATTAAATGTTATCACTAAGAACCAGCAGGGCAGCTTTGGGAAGCTCTTCGTTTGGAACAAATCCCTTTTTTAATACAGCATAATCTATATGGTTGACCTGGAAGTTCTCTTTTTCAAGTATCAGTCTGCAGCTCTAAAGCATATAACATTTTGTTTAAAAAGTGAGAACTTTACTTCGTGTGTAAATTAGCCTTTCTCTTTTGTCCAGATATTTTGATTTACCTTTATCCAAGCCTGTTATTTGCTGCAATCAGTTCTGGCATCATGATGTTTGTCTTTTTGATAAAGAAACTGCAAGAGCAATGAAAAAGTTGTTTCAGTACTTCCAAACTACAAGAAAGAAAAATTAGTTTAAAAACATTTCAGATGTTGCTCGATTTTTTTTATCAGTATTTAATTTTTCTGTGCACAGAGGGTTTCTTATTTTTAGTGTTGAATAGAAAGAAACTTGAGAAGAATTTTTGACTGTACCTACCTAGGGAATGCCCTCATTGCTCTTTGCTATTAGAAATGAGGGACTGCGTGTGAATAAAGAGAAAATAATTGTATGTTAAAACTGATGATATAAAATGTAGACTTCCCACTTACTTGCATCGCTAGGTCCCTTTCCCATTAGAACTTGTGTTACAGAAATCGGTGTCTTGTCGTTGAACGTTCCGGGCAATTATAGGATATAAAAGGCTGTCAGTCTATCCAACTATTGTATTTTAATTCCAGCCTTATTTGGTTATATCTCAAGCCTGTTTCAGTATCTGTGTGTCTGTCTGTGTTGCAGTGATTGGAGTACCCACCCGGGGAGCAAGGCTGGCAACTGCAGTTGATGATTCAGTGGATAGCTTGCTGCAGCGCATGGCACAACATGAGGGCCAGGCTACTTTGGACAAAACCTTAGAAGCAGTCATTGCAAATGTGTCTGTTCCACCATCAGCTAGTCCTGCTCGAAACCACAACAGAGAGAGAGGTCTGGCGAAACAGGACAGCCTCATAGCTCCAACCATTCCCAGCAGCTCCTGCAGCGATAGTATCTCGCTGCTGTCAGACAGACTGCCAAACAGCTATTCCCCACATCATCTCAAGAGAAGTGTGGTTGAAGCCATGCAGCGACAAGCTAGGAAAATGTGCAATTATAACAAGATCTTGGCAACAAAAAAAAATCTTGACCACGTCAATAAAATTCTGAAAGCCAAAAAGCTGCAAAGGCAGTCACGGACAGGGAATAACTTTGTGAAGCGCAGGCCAGGTAGGCCCCGGAAATACCCGATGCAGGCTGTCGTTTCAATGCAAGCTTTCCAGGCGGCTCGACTGGTCAGTCAGGAGTTAGATAAAAGAGAAGAAAGCAGCAGTCCCTTACACCTTGGACCTGATACCATCACAGATGTGATTGAAGCTGTAGTGCAAAGTGTGAACTTGAATACAGATCACCGAAAAGGCTGGAAGAGAAAGAGGTGGCTTGCAGAGGAACAGGCCAGGAAGCGACAAAAGTCTTTACCAGAAGATGAACAGGAGAGCAATAAGAGGTAATTTCCTTACAATTTTGTACCCTCAGTATAGTCACTGTTGATTTTATAACATTTTAATCCATGAAAGAGTCCTACTCCAATGAGCTCTGCTTGTTACATGTGTTTTTATTAGGGAGTTCAGTTTAGAGGGAACCAACATGTCAGTGTTAAGTATGCTTAGGGTCTTCCTAAGTTACTGAAGACACCCCAAAATGGGATGGAATCTCAGGTAATCTAAAACTGTTGGGTTTGTGCTTGTGTCTGAAGTGATGCAAGTTTTGTGATTGTCTTGGTGAAGAATACTTTTAATGAGTTGGTAAGAGGTTTACTGATGAGGTGTCATGGCAAAGATTGTTCCTTCATCATGTGTGGAATAAGGAACTGTAAGAGCTACGTGCATCATGGGAATCTTAAAGAGTGTGACTCAAATGCATTACAAACAAATACAAGCAACACAGAATGTCAGGTGAGATCAGTTGATATACAGCAAATAAAGAGTAAAACCAAAGCAGCAAGGAGGAGTTAAGGTGCGCATTTGTCTCTGGTCTGATCTTCACATGCTTATTCCCAAAGTTATCAATGCAAACAGATCAAACTCTTCCAGAAATCTTCTTTCATGTGTTTTCAGAATAGTTCTGAAAAATAACCATCCATTTGTGTTTCAGAAATGAATACTCTAATACAGACATTTAGATTCACAGAATGTTGCTGGAACCACATGTTCAAAGGGTGTATTGTATGGCTCTCCTGAAGGCTAAGAAAAGGTTTACCACATACTATTTTTAGAGTACAAAAGCAGATAGCATAAGCCACCTTCTAAATTACTCAACTGAGGCTCCAAAGGATAAGCATTAGCAGTACAAACAACATTCTTTTTGTAATAATTAATAATAACATTACTATAAAAAGATTGTACATTTCTTATGATTATGCTTAACCACCACTTGATCATGATCATTGAATTGCATTTTTTTAAATAGCTGAGACATTTAGTAATTTAGAAACATGGACTTTTTTTTCCTGCTGACCAGATCATAGAGAGGAATAATGAAATATGGCAAGATAATCTTTATGGTAAGAAATATGGTAAGATAATCTTTAATCTTTACTTTTTCTTCCAGTTTTTCTGAGACAGTAGCTGAACCTCCCAGTCCACAAGAAGCCCTTGGGAAACCGCATGAATCTGAAAACACTGAACAGCCTTTGCCTTCTCTAGCCCAGCGTGAGAAAAAAGCGCCTCGGCCCCCAAAGAAGAAGTACCAGAAAGCAGGGCTCTACTCTGATGTGTACAAAACAACAGAGTAAGTAATACCAGTGAAAAGCTGCTGTCTGATATTCCAGTGGAAACTGTCTCCTTTCAACTGGAGCCATAAAGAGCTGCTACTAATGAGTAGCTGAAATAAAACCATCAGCTTAATTCAAGCCTGTGAAAAATTGCATGCATGATAATTATCAGAATCTGACCCAGTGAAGATTTAAAATGTAACCCCACTCAGAAAGCAGCCCCCACCAATCTGAAAGTGTT